>NC_034592.1:112736013-112787147 GCF_900095145.1 Mus pahari
GAAGAAGAAGAAGAAGAAGAAGAAGAAGAAAAGAAGAAGAAGAAGAAGAAGAGAAAAAGAAACAAGAAAAAGCCCCTAATTGCTTAAGTCAAATCTCTTGTGTCTTAGCTTTGAAGTCCCCAATTCTTCCCCTCCTCTTGTTCATTCAAGTCTTCTCTCTGGCACGCTGCCCCCAGCACTGCAACACACACACACACACACACACACACACACACACACACACGGGAAGGGATGAACTTAGATCTTCACTGTATAGCTTCATATAAAAGAATTCCCTGGCTGCTGAGTGAGGAATGGACAGGAGGGAGGGAAGAAATGGGTACCAGGTGAGAGAGTACACATATCTCCCATTTTGCCTTTTGTAACTGCACTGCCCCTCTCTATGGTACCCTTGGCCCGACTCTATTCATCCCTTCCTGGAGCTCTGATACCCACCTGGCATGTGAAGCATTATGGGTTAATCTGTCAGCTCCTTGAGCACAGGGTCATGTGCCTGGTTTGTTCTTCCCAGCTGCCACATCTCAACTGCCCAGTGCACTGCTAGGCACACAGGAGACACTCAACGCACGCTGGTAAGTGCAGGAACCGTGAACGAATAACATCTGGATTAAAGCACCCAGACTGGCTGTTGTGATGGCTGGTTTGTATCAATTATCTGTCATAATCTGTGTGTGGACCCCAGGCAGGCTGTACCTTGCCCGTTTAGTTTTACACATTTGCCCACAAATCTCAGGGGACTCACAGCAACTGATGGGTGAGCACAAATGACTTTTATGTGGACAAATGTCAACTCCCCCACACTCAGATGTGAGAGTGAAGAGGGTAGTTTGGAAGCTCTGCTGAGCGCCTTTGCCAAAGACGCTATATATAAACAGCAGGTAGTACAATTATTATTCCTCCTAATCTCCCAGTTCCTAATCCCAGGCAGGTCACTGTCTGTGTGTATGTGCCCCAGAGCAGCACAGGGCAGGAGCAGCACAGGGCAGGAGGTTGCATCATCTCTGACTCCAGCAGTAGACCCTTCCTCCTCCAACCCCAGGCAGATTTTGGAGGAGGGTTTTCACAAGGCTTTAGTGGACACCATGGTCCTATCAGACACAATTTAATGAAGCTCAGCTCAGATGCTAGAACCAAGTTTTCATTCTTGCCTAGCCCCCTGACTCCATATTCTCTTCCTTCCAGCCACCTCTTATTCCAAGTATAGTGGCCCCTTGAGTGTATCAATCAAGCACGGTAGGCCCTACTTGAATCTTGCCTGCAAATAGGGGTTCCTATTTGCAGAACCAATTCTCTTGGGCTTCGGGACAACCCTCCAGACATGCTGGCCACATACTGTTGCCCTTATCTAACCAAGCTAACACACATGTGCACTTGTAACCTACACTCCCTACAAGACCTCCTCTGTTCATTCTTTCGACTTGTCTTTCCCTGCGCCTTCTCCCAGACTGCAAGGGAGTTCTTGTAATCCTCTAGGTCCAAAGAAATACAACTAATCTTCCTGCTAGGGCTGCCCTGTGATCCCTCAAGGATTGCTGCTGCCAAACACTTCTCAAACACTGTCCTTGCCCTTGGTACATGGTAGGCTCTTCTTAAAATGCAGTGCAAATATCAGCTCATGTAACTCTCCCAGTGGCAGTTCTGGGTCGCTGCTCATGTTGGCCTGGTCTGCTTTAAAAGAAGCAGGGACACAGAAACAAGGTCTTTCTCCAAGTCCGCAGCTTTCCAGACCAGGAGGAAAGATCTAAGGCTTGGAAGTTGGGTCCTGGGTTCAACAGCCGCACCCTGCCTACCTCTCAAAAACAAACAAACAGACAAACAACAAAAGAAGAAAAGAAAAAAAAACTAAAAAACTCCCAGGCTTTTGGCCATGTGTACAGAGGAGTGTGTGTGTGTGTGTGTGTGTGTGTGTGTGTGTGTGTGTGCCATTGCATAAGGGGCTTTCTACACCATTAGGCAATCATCCTCCTCCTCCTCTGTGCCCAAACATCCTCTTTATTGAGAGGATGGGCCAGTAGGGCCTGTCTTGCTTCATTATGTCCCTCAACCACCATCGTGAGAAGCAAAATTTGCTATCTCTGAACTTCCAACTCAGAAACTCTCCAGTTAATAAGAGAGGGTCTTGATTCCCCTTCCCTGCCTTGGTGCCCAGCCTTCTGCTGATTAACCAAGCACCTGACCTAGCTCAAGGAAACCCAGAGCTAGGGTACATTTTGCACCCAGAGGCTCTGTCCTTTGGGATTGGCTCTCCTGCCTCTCCTCTTCCTCATTAGGGTCACTATTTTGCAGCCCAGGTCTCTCCTAGCACAGTGCTGCCTGGACCCTCTCCACCTCCAATCTACATGGCCTGACAGAAGGCTTCTGGTCATCTCCTCCCTAGGCCTCTGGTCCGTCTCCTCCCTAGGGCCCTGCCCCTCTCCTTTCCCTGCCACAGCATTTTTGCTGCTCCTCTCCCCCAGCGCGTCTTTACCAAGAGGCACTGAAGTCCTTCCTACACACACGCTATTTTTGTACCATCACTCTCTCCTTCCTCTCCCCCTTCCCCCTGCATTTACTTCCTGCTTTTGCTATACCTCGGGGCCAGCTAGGAAAGATTTGGGCCCCTAGGACCCACGCCCACCCGGAGGCCGACCTTCGGCTTTGGGACACACGAGCAGGGCCTCTCGGGGAGGGGCAGAAAGCAAAGCTCCCCGCCCCCTCCACTCTCCACCCTTGCCAGCTCGCCTGCCGCGAGCAGCCTCTTGCCCACTGGAGACTAGAACTGGCCGGGTGAGAGGCCGAGACCGGGGGCGATCGGCCGCCACTTCCCCAGTCCACCTTAAGAGGACCAAGTAGCCAGCCCGCCGCGCCGACCTCAGAAAAACAAGTTTGCGCAAAGTGGTGCGCGGCCAGCCTCTGGGCAGAGGGAGCGGTGCTTCCACCGCCTGGCAGCCCTGCGCGCGGCGGCGCAGGTCCGAGCGGCTGGCGGGGACCCGCACGGGCAGAGCGGGCTCGCGCAGAGCCGAGGCGGGCGGCGCAGCTCGCGGGGCGCACTGGGGCGCGGGCGGGAAGGTGCGGGCGCGAGGCGGGGGCGCTCGGCCGGGCCGCCCTCGCGCTGGCCTCGCGACGGCTCCGCGCAGCCCGCACTCGCTCTGCGAGCTGTCCCCGCTCGCGCTCGCTCTCCGATCTCCGTCCCCGCTCCCTCTCCCTCTTCCTCTCCCCCTCTTTCCTTCTCCCTCGCTATCCGCTCCCCCGCCCCCGTGCCTCTGGCTCTGCGCCTGGCTCCCTCGGGTCCGCTCCCCTTTCCCGCCGGCCTGGCCCGGCGTCACGCTCCCGGAGTCTCCCCGCTCGGCGGCGTCTCATTGTGGGAGGGGGTCAGATCACCCCGCCGGGCGGTGGCGCTGGGGGGCAGCGGAGGGGGAGGGGCCTTAGTCGTTCGCCCGCGCCTCCCGCCCGCCTGCCGAGCGCGCTCACCGCCGCTCTCCCTCCTTGCTCTGCAGCCGCGGCCCATGGAGCCCGCCGGCCCGGCCCCTGGCCGCCTAGGGCCGCTGCTGCTCTGCCTGCTGCTCTCCGCGTCCTGTTTCTGTGCAGGTAAGCACCCTCAGCTCCTACTGCCACCCTCCCCAAGCTGCGGGCTCAGGCCCCGCACACTGCCGCTAAGCTAATGTCGACAAATCCCTGTAACGGGGGTTACAGATGCAGAGTTGAGGCCCAGAGAGGGTCAGCCACTTGCCCAAGGTCACATAGCCAAAGCTAGAAGCCGGGATAGAACTCTTCTTATCCGGATCTGCCTTGTGGACTGTGACTGGGTAGTCCAACGTTGGGCTGCGGGGTATAGGAATGAGTTGGTTTACCGTACCCTTTGCCCAACCTGAATGGGGAAGCAGGCTGGCAATTGCTTTGGGCAATCTGGCTCCTGGTTTCCCCATATGCTCCCTTGCTAGACTTGATTGGAGAGAGGGTCGGGGCAGAGGTTGGGCGCACTGTTGGGCCGTTGGGATGGGGGAAGAGTGAGCTTTCGCCCTAGTACCAGAGCAAGCAGGGTTAGTGTATGGAGGTGGAGACAGAAAGAGAGGCCCGAGTAATCCACGGACCCTTGGGAGACACAGTGAATTTACCTGTGGTGGGCACAGCCCTCTCTGGATGGTCTCCTTCCCGCTACCCCCCTGCCTTCCTTAGTCAGGCTTCCAGTAGCTCCCTGCAGTTCCAGCATGTACCTGTGGCTCTGAGCTTGTCTTCTTTGTTGGCCTACATCAAACACCTGGCTGTCTCCAGCAGGAGGGCTCTGAAGGCCGGTTGGCCAAGGAGTGAGGTCACCATTCAGGAGAGCTGCATCTTAAAGGGGTTTTGCAAAAAATCCTGGGTCTCTTCTGGAAGGCTATGAAGGCTAAAGCCATAGCTGGGGAGGGACAGGAGGGAGCCTTATTTCGTGTCTTCTTGGATTGGTGCTATGGACATAGGGGTCTCGCAGGGAGGTAAATCCAGCCATAGCACCCCATTCTCACCAACATTTGCCTAGAGCTCGGCACCTGATGGCAGTGTAGACGGGAGGAAGAGAGAGTCAGCCTCAGGGGAGAAAGGATAGCAGGGTGGGAAAAGTGGGGTGTTCAGGAGTTCTCTCTGGACTGCAGTGCTCCCCCGAAACCCAGGAACCCACTGAGTACTCCCCAGGAAGTGCTCCCCATTAGGTGCTCCCCACCAAGTGCTCCCACCCCATTCACAGTTTTCAGTTACCCTTGGATCCTTTCAGAGCTAAATGATGAATTTCACCTCTCTGCTGTGAGTGGCTCTGAGGTCCGGTCTGTTTCCTCCTGCCTTACCAGTCCCAGCCCTACCCTGTCATGCTCCAGGGCTTGGGAATCTACAGGCATCTCTCCGAAAGCTGGGCCCAGATTAATATCTAAGTGTTGGCTCTAGACCTTTTTCTAACTAGGGTCCTGTGGCTCAGTTCCTGGCAAATGAATAGTTAACGAGTGTTCAAACTAGCAGTCTGCCCTCCTGGGTGGGGGTGGGAGGGTTGGGGGGAGGTGGGAGGAGTGGGGAAGGACAGCACCTTTCTTAAGAGCATATCTATCCCCCTTCCCCACCCTCACCTATAAAAACAATCTATAAAATGATAAAGATTAGACCTTCCGTTTCAATCCACTCAGCATCAATGATTTGAAAAAGTGGGAGCGGTGGAGGGGCATAGATTAACTTCATAGTAAGTAAGCCTTGGGAGGTGAGAATGAGATTCTGCGGGAGGAAGAGATGGTGTGTGGTCTTTGAGCACCAGCCTCCCAGTGTCCTGCGCATAGACCCCTGGGCCTCACCATCAAATCCACATCTCTGCCCCAGGAGGTATTTCAGCCCCTACTGGACTCAGCCACCCTTGCCCAGAGCATGGAATTTACAGCACACAGAAGAGGTGGGACAGAAGGACAGACAGATAGAAGGCAGTTGTAGGTGGGACAGAAGGACAGACAAGTAGGAGGCAGCTGTCCAGTTTTCTAGGAAAAACGGATTTGTTAGAGCAAGAACCTCAAATATCAGCTTAGAGATTGGATTGAGTGACTGCTGTCTCTGGCAGAACTGTCGTCGTCCTATGAGGTGTCATGTGATCACTGGGCTTCACAAGATCACTGCTTGGGTGAAGGGAGCTGGTCATGTGAATTATTGCCTCCGGGAGGCAGGAGAGGAAGTTTCTAAAGATTGCACTCGACAAATGATGCCAAAGGAAAATTCTAAAAAGATTCTGGTGAAGTCACCACCGTGGGTTCTTGCAGCCCGTGTAGGGCTGACCCTGCTATTCTGAACGAACGAGATGGTGGCAGGCTTCACAGGATGCTTTCCTGGCCCTGGCTGGGCCAAGTTGAGGTTCCAGCTTAGAAGAGCAGGGAGCCCCTCCAGGGAGCCCTGGGACCCTTGGGTAGTCAGTAGCATGCTGATGGTGCCACTGTGCTTTCCTAAGCACTGTAGCTGACCTCACTTCCTCTTTCCTAGGAAAAAGGGGGAGGGATGGAGGTTATCTGGTATGTCTAAGGTCCAGAGGCTTTTACAAGGCCCATTGAAGGCTCAGTATTCTCTGGGCGCTTTGTGGCCATTAATCATCCGATTTTAGAGAAGTCCTGTGTGTTGAGAAAGGGAGAAGAACCCGTGTTTGTTGAGTGGCGAGCTGCATTCCAGGCCCAGTGCTTTGCCTGCAGTCTCATTTACCAGCAATGTGCTGTTTGGCTCTTACTAGCGATGTTCAGATGAGGAAAACTGAGTCCAAAACTTGTCCCAGGAGTAAGCAGTGAAGGAGCCGGAATTCTGGATCCGGCTTCTGCTGAGAGGAGTGAGTGTCTTGGGCGTATGCAGCCCACATTGTTGGGGTGAGAAGAGCCACCTGTAAGCAAAAGCTTTTGGTCAGGTTTTCCCGAAGCCCACTGAGCGAAGAACTGGTAGCCTCTTGGCTTCATGGGGAGCGATGTGGTTTGAACAAGAGGCCCCATCTGGGCTGGTGAGCTCTGGATTCCCTAACACTGGAACGTTCCTCCCTGCATCTTGCCCTTTGCAACAGATGGAGAACAGTGGGCGAAAGGAAGGGAGTCTAAAAGTGCCGAGTGGATCCCACACGCACCACCTCGCTACTTGCAGAGCCTGCGTGTGACAGCGTGTGACAGGTTATTTCTTATTTGTCATCATGAGCTGATGGAAGAGGACCCTCCTTAACTGTTTTCAGACTCCTGGCTGTGGACACAGCTCTGACTATATCATCATGTCACACCCCAGCTCAAAACTGGTGATGCCTTGGACCAAGTTTCCTTAAAAAAAAAAAAAAAAAAAAAAAAAAAAAAGAACAGCAGGGCCTGGGTGTCCCCCGTCAGACCTCAGTGACATGTTTTCCAACAAACATACATGTTCATATGCTATGAGGTAACAGGGCTTCTTCACTGCAGACTGAAGCCTGGTTGAACACTCATATACCCAGAAGTCCAGGGAAATTCTATGTGGGAGATTCCCCCCCCCCCCAAGCTGTTCCAGTGTGTTAGTAACAAGAGGCATTTGATTTATGCAATGTCTGTTAATATGCAAGCTAACCCAGTTTGGCTCTAGACAAACCCATGCCCCCCAGCCAGTCTCTTATCTCTCCACTTTTGCTCCCGCTGTTCTGCCAAGATGACCTTTCCTGTACTTCCTTGCCTCCCTTTGTCTCAATCCCCATCCCTCCAGGTTCCCTTCCCTTGCCTCCTGCTCAGGGGAGCTAATCCCCCTGACCCTCTCCCACGGTTTTATCTGTTCCTCTCGGAGGCTCCTTGTTACTTGTCCTTTGTTTTGTGACTGTGTGCATTGCGTGCTTACCTCTCAGATCTGCTTCTGCAGCCTCACTGACTATTAGCCTCACCATGTACACACAACAGTGCCAGGACCCCCTGGGAGGCAGGCTTGGTTCTGCCACCTACTTGAACAATTTGCCGAACTTCCCTGGGTCTCCTTTTTTTCTTCATCTATAAACCAGAGATGTCATTAACAGCTCTTTCTCAAGGAGTAAGTCAATTAATGCAAATTGAGATGATGTTTGGAGCATGCCTGGTATCTGTAAGCTATCAAGCAATCACTGCCTTATGCTTTGTGACTTGCTCATCCTGGTACCTGTTAGCTATCATGCTGTCATTGTTTTATGTTGTTGGACTTGCTCGTACCTCGAACTGGAATGGACTTTTGCAAAGCAACCAACTTAGCATGGCTCCTGCACATAGTGGGCATTCAGAAAACGAGGACCATGGGCTCAGAGAGCTCCTTTCCCTTGAAGCTTTCTCCTGGGGGATGGACAGGTTGTGAGGAAACCAGCTCTGCGATCTAATTGCCTTGTTAGTGCCAATGAGCTGTGGACCCAGCCTGACTCTAGGTGTCTCCCTCTGGACTCACACGTCTGAAATTGTGGCTTCGCAGCCCTGGAAAGCTGGAGGGGCTTGGGAGATAGCTGTTCACTGTGCAGAGGGATAGAGGGCTTAGCACAGGTCTCCAGACCCAAAGTCAGGTCGGGTCAGGCCACGGAGGGAGATGGCAGACCTCCTGCGATACGTGCGGACACTTTTAAAATAGGGCTGGACATTTCTACCGTGAAAGCCAGAGTTCTGACAGGATCCTGAGCTCTGTGAGAAAGTGCTAAAAATAATCATCACAACACTGGCCTCCGACCAACTGTGTGTGATCCTAGTGGGTCTCAGAGCTACCCTGGAGTATGCACCATTGATGATTGATCATCTAACCCCCCTGACCAGTGAGGGGATGATGGCTCAGCAAGGTGTCTGCATCAGATGGCCACCCAGATCAATCAACCTGAGCTTCAAAGCCCGTGCTTTAGATGTCTCCTTGCTTTGCCTGACAAGTACGGAGGCTGAAGACCAGGGCTTTTGGCACCCTGCTCTCTTGGGACATCTCTTATCTAGTGTTTATCGATCAGTGTATCCTCCAGGAGATGAGGACAGCAGATGTTTCCAAGATGTGCTCTCCCATCCACGTGTTGGAGAGGGTCTGTTACGCTGGCTGATGCTGTTTAACTGCTCACGAGGGCTTCCTGGAACCCTGGCAGGATGGGTTCCCTGCTGAGTGGCTTGCCAAGCTTTTGGTCCAGGAAGATGTGGAACAGCAGAGGCAGAGGTGGAGAACATACAGCCCGGTCGTCTGTGCCAGCTGGGTTTTCTAGCACATCCATTTGGGTCTCCAAAGCTACAGATCAGATCAGCAACTGGGGGTATGCAGTGCTGGGGTCGGGGGAGATTGGATGCTGGAGTGAACAGCTGGGGGACCTGGCTAGAATAGGTGATGGCCATACCAGGACTATAGAGCCATTGGCCCCATCTCTAAGCCAACTGTCAATGTCTTCTAGAACTGGGAGCATAAGGTTGCAGAGTATGCTCTGTGTACCCTGCTTTGACACAGAACACATGGTGTCTTCCCATAGCCTTCCACTTTTGGAAACTTCAGACATGTGCAGAATGAGAAGGACTGATAAGTGACCCAAGCCTTCACACTGAGGGGCTTTCTGCCATGCTTATTTCTCAGTCTAACTGGGTGATAGGAGCTGGCACAAGGAGCCTTGCACAGTGAACGCTAGACACAGCCATTCCTCATAGATGCTTAGATTGCATGTCTTCCTTTGGATTGTTATCTGACCCTCACAGAGAGCCAAAAAGGATACATTTTACCCATTTTTTAAGCAAGAAGACTGAGGTTCCTGAAAACCACCGTGGGCTTTTCCCAAGCCACTCAGCCAGAGAGAATTAAGTCTAGAACCGAAGCCAGGGTCTGTCTACTCTTGCCTGCTGTGCTGTCAATATTAGGGTTATTCTAATTATAAATATTTGTGCGGTGATTTTGAACATTGATAGATGCCAGTAGATCTAATGGCTGCTGTGTGCATTGGGTACCTGGAGATAGAACTGTGAACAAGGTAGGCACATCCCCTGCTCTTATGGAGCTGACATTCTAACGAGGAAGCAAAAACAAACTCAAGTCAACAAATGATGTGTTGTCTCCAGGCTGTTTCTTCCTCTGCTCACTGTTTAATTCTTTCTGCCCTGAATCCCCCAACTAGGATACAGGCTGTGTGAGGGTAGACACAGTGACCTGGGCCTCCTGGGACCTTAGCGCAGGACCTAGCCCACAGTGGGTGGGTTAATCTACGATAGTGAAATAATGGAATTGCATGACTAGGAAAACCTCCTTTTAAAGAGAAGGTTTAAAGATGGTGTTGAACAGGCAAAGACAGTTTCCCTAGCTGCCACCAAGTCTCTCCTGCAGGGCTCAGGCCATGGCTGCTACAGATCTCTTCCAACGTGTTGAGTTCCCAGGAAGCCCTTGCCAGTGCAGAGGAGTAGCCCCAGAACTTGGGATTAGATTCCACTGTGCACATCCTCCCCACTACAGACTCCATGGTGGCAGTGACCTCGCAGTTGCTGCCATGATGGTGTGGCATGGGAAGAACTGAGCATTTCAGGCCAGATGTGGTTAGGAGGACCCCATTCCTGTCTGACTTCCAACCAGGCATTCTATTAGTTCATCTGTCGAGGAGTAGTGAGGATGGACAGAAAGGGTGAGGGAGGCCCTGCAACCACCCTGCGGCCTGGACCATGTTTTTGTTCTCCCTGTCCCAATGGTACTTCGAAGTTGGGTGACGATGGCTCTGTCCTGCTGAGTCCATGCAGAGACTCCATATTTGAGGTCTGCCCCTCTCTGTTTAGCTTTGATGGTCTTTAGGTGCCTTTATGGCCCTGTTATATGGTAGCCTTGTCATGTGCTTTGGGGTTCTAAAGGGCAGGTAGTGTCCCCACCCCCCACCTCCACTGAAGGTAAACAGAAGGCTTCAACAGATCTCTCCAGTGGTGGTTCCCTGGCCAACTTCTCTGGCACAGGAGGCCATGCACCAGACACCCTCTCTGCGCACTCATTTCTACCTAACAGAGGGCCACGTGTCTCCTTTCTTCTCTGTGCACTGGCTTCTCCGTCTGCAATCTGGAAGCTATTCTCACTCTTCTCTCCTGCGGAGGCTGCAAAGGGTTAAGGGAACTACTAGCCGAGCTGGAAAAGCTCTATGAAAGGAATCAGTGAATCACATCAGCTTAGCTGGGGAGAAATCCCATCCGGAGAGCGCCTTGTGCTGGCTCAGTGCATGGTAACCACGGTAGATGATGTTTAATAGGTGTGTGTTGCTTTTAGAGAGGGCTTTAGTCTGGCCAGGGAAATGCCTGCATATCTTTGGCGGCCCAAGAATGTAGAAGCCTGAGTTGAAGGCCGCATCTTGAGAAAATGACCAGCATAGGGTTGTGCCAGCTCCCAGGCTTGAGGGCCCCATGTCCTCATATGGAGGAAAGACTGGTAGCAGCAGCTGTTGTCTTGTGGGGCCTTCTAGTCTGTCTATTGCCCTAGGAAGGCATGCCGGGCAGCACGGTGCTTGTTTCAGGGCAAGTCAGGACTGGAAGCTGGGAGGAGGCCCGTGGGTTCCTGACCCCCACCCTCACTCCCGGGTGGGAAGAAGGCTCTTAGGTTTCTCAGACATCACTCCAGTGGATGTGGCAGTAGTCAATTCAACCTCTCTCAGCTACTTCTGGTCCCCAGCAGTCCATGACAGTTCAAAGGGCCCTCACAGTACACAGGTGTTTGTAGTTTCTGTGTCCTCACCCCTGCCCCTGGGCAAACCACTGGGCAAGCCACGTGCGTTGCTTTGTCATCTTCAAGTTTTGCGTGACCCGGCTGCTGCTCATCCACAGACCCTGCGTGTGCATTCTGCACAATGTTTTTCGTTTGTTTGTCTGTTTGTTTGTTTGTTTGTTTTTAATGTATGTTAAGGCAGAGAGACCCTGTAGCCCACCCCCAGCTGAAGGACACATCCATGGCTTCTCTCCTCCACCTTTAAACACCAGGATACATGGGAGTCACTGCCTTCATTGAGCACTTGTCCTGGTGCTAAGTTCCCCAAGTGTGCGGGCCCCTTCCATCTGTGGCATAAACCTAGAATCAACACCATCCTCATTTTACAGAAGACAAGCCAGAGGTCCCCAGTGGTTAGGATGCTAACTGAATTCTCATGGGTAGGAGGATGAGAATCCAAACCAAAACAATAACTTTTAGCAAATGCCAGGTACTGCCCTAAGACTGAGAAATGAAACAGCGTCTCCTCTCTGAAAGTCCTTGCAAGTCTAAGGTCGGACACTAAGAACGTTAAATAAGTGTACAGTGTGTTAAGTAATAGATGATACTTAGAAAAACCAGCAGGGCAAAGCGTGGAGTGTGCCGTTTTATGCAGGAGGTAGGGAAAGTGCCAGATAGGCCTGATCGAGGGGACAAGCCATGTTTGTAGACAGCTAAGGAATGAGAAATGGACAGAGGCTCTGCGGTGATCAGAGTCTGGTCTGATTGCAAAAGCGCAAAGATCTGGGATCCTGGAGGCCACTGTAAGGGTCCTGGGTCTTGGTGGAGTGGGGGCTCAGCAGAAAGCAAAGGGAAGATGCCCCCGATTCAGGCCTAGAGGCTGCTTTGACCTGTGGAGAGATGAGGTGGAGACAGGGAAGTCATGGGTGGGGTGGGGTGAGAGGAAGGCAGAGTCCACTGTAGCTTGAGACTTGAGCCAGCAGGATTAGCTAATGGGTGGAGTGTGCGGCTTGGGAGGGAAGGTTGAGAAGCCATGTGGTTCTCCACTCTGCCCTCCACCACCGAGCGTGTGTTTTCAAGTAGGAACAGGACAGGATCGCTGCTTACAGATGAGGAAAGCTGCTTGGCCAAGTCACCGTTCTGGGGACAAGACATCCAGGCCTCTAGCCCCAAGCCAGAGCTCGCCACTGTCTGGGTATCTCGGGAGTCTGCTGCCTCTCAAAGAGGCCACCAGGGATGTGGCACAGTGCCCAGTCCTCAGAGATGCCCGTGGTGGAGATAAATTGGAAGCCCTTCCTGTTGACCAGGCCTCCTGTCTCTGACTCTGACGCGTTAGCGTGGGTGGTAGCTCCTCCTGCACCATCTGGCCACGTCCACCCAGTGCTCTGTCCAGTGGTGTCAGCAGAAAGTCCAGCGGTGGTCTGTCCCCCAGTCGTGTACAGGAAGTCATCCTCCAGGAATCTGGGTTGACCCAGCTCCTATCCCAGTTTGTCCGGGTCCCAAAGACTGTGCTCTGGTCCCAGGTGGAAAGGCCCTTGCCTCACTTCCGTGGCTTCTCCTGGAAAGCCTCCCATTACCTCACCTCTGTCAACCTGGGTCAGAGGCTGCCACCTCTAGGAGGTCTTCCTGGATTCATCGCCTTAGCATCATTTCATGACATCTCTTACTGATGTATAGTCATTGCTTGTGTCCAGGATACCCCCCCAGAGTAAGTGATCGGAGGGTAGGCCCATCTTCCTCATTTTCCTGTGGCATCTAGGACAGGCCCTGACAGTAGAGGAAGCTTTGTAAGCGGGAATAGATGGATCACTGGGAGGAAAACCACACAGCCACAGCTGCCAGAGCCCTCAGTGTGTCTGCCCTCAGTGTATATATGTATTCTTTTCTGTACAGTTACCATGCTTGCATTCACATCTTGTTTCTCTCTGTGTGTGTGGTGTGTGTGCACACACATGTGTGGTGCTGGGCACTAATTGGGGGCCTTAAGTATGCTGTGAAGCGCTCTACCACAACCCCAACCCTTTGTATGCTATTGCACAAGTACTGGCACCAGGGGCTTTTCTACCCTGCCGCTACCAAGTCGCAGCAGAAGGTATGGACAATAGCACTAGTGAAGCACACGCTGATTAAGTTCGCATTGCAGAATATCTGAGAGCAACACAGAAGGAGGAAAAAAATTGTTTCAGCTAGCAGTGTCAGAGACTAGGTCCATGGTCACTCGGCCTGGGCACTTGGCAGAGCAGCATGGCAGTGGGTATGTGTGACCGAGGAAGTGCCATTGATAGACAGAAAACAAAGGAACGCTGCTCTTGACTGGTTCTGTCCACCACCCCTTTTCCTTTGGAGTCCCTAGCCCAGGGGGCAGTGCCACCTGCATCCAGGGATGGGCTTGCTCCTTGGTGACTCCTGTCTGGAAATGTCCTCATACGCACACCTGAAGGTCTGCCTTCCAGCTCTTGCAATTGATTCTAAATCTAGTCAAGTTGACAGTGACAATGAACGGCTGCAAAGTGCTAGAGGGCAGGCGAGGAAGCACAAGTGACATAGTGACCCAAGGGAGGGGTAGCCTGCTGTTGTGGTGGGGGTTAGGGAGGGGTGGCCTGCTGCTGTGGTGGGGGTTAGGGAGGGGTAGCCTGCTGCTGTGGTGGGGGTTAGGGAGGGGTGGCCTGCTGCTGTGGTAGGGGTTAGGGTTATTGGGATACGGAGCTCTGGACTGCTGCTATGGTTTCTTCTAGGGATGAGGTTTTGGGAGAACTCACATCCTGGGTCACTAGGCCCTGCCTTCCTCCTCAGCTTCATTTCTGAACTGAGTTGGTTTTCTCACTAGAAACAGCACAGTCTCTTTTTCTTTCCCTTCTTATAAGATTGTTTTCATTTTTCTTCATCTTCAAGGCCTCATCCAAATATTGCTATTTTAAAAAGTGAAATATGTTTTCTAAGCCCATTAGTCAGGTCTCAGCCCACCTTACTGCATAGGTTGGTAGCACTTAGCACACTGGTTAAGCCTTTGACCCTTTGGCCAGTAGAAGAAAAAAAAAAGATTCCAGTTGACAGGACAGGGGGTCACTGGGAGTGGGTGGGGCAGAAGATGTAATCAGAGTAGCCAATCAGAGTAGCTAGAGCTGTTTCATCCTTCGGATCCGAGTTCCTGCTGAGTGCAGTCACGTGACTCCTTCCAGTGACTTCATAACTAGTGTGCCAGAGACACAGCCACGTAGCCCTCGGTCCATGTCCATGGGGATCCCATGATTCATCAGTGCCTTCCACAGCAACAAACACACAGGGTAGCTACCCCTCCCTAGAAACACACTCGGGTTCTCCTCATCACTTGCGTCTTTCCCTAAAGCATCACATGTTAGTTACAAAAAGGAAGGCTACTCTATTCAATGTAGTACTTACTAGAAAGTGATAAGAGAGTGGCTTTCCAGCCCACCCTGCCTCACTCTGGCTGCACTTGGAGCCCTGGCTCACAGAGATGCTGATCTTACCGATCTGGGCCGGTTCCTCTAGACATGTGGCTGCTCAGTCTACCAGCGGATGTGTGTTGAGCATCTGCTTTATCAGAAGCACAGTTATCAGGAGCTCTAGTCACAGTGATAATGGGCTGAACTGTCTAGGAGAAGTTCATTCAAAACACAGACATATATGGAACATGTGTGTTACGTGTATAGTTTTCTTTAAACAGAAGGAGACACCGTGTGTATTCTTTTGGACTTGTGGCACCAGAGCTTGGCCTCACACCAGCTGGACAGTACTCTTTCACAGAGTCAGGCCCTCCCACATCACCCAACCTAGAAAACCTGAAATTTATCCAAGGTAGAAATTAAAAAAGAAAAGGCAGCTTTATCAGTTTTTAGGTCTGTAGTCTAAGACAGTGGTATACTTAACAGTTACTCTTTACAGAGCCACAGCCACACAGAAAATACTGGCTTCTTAGACTCTTACTCCACGCAGGAGCTACAAATAGGCAGTACAAACCGGAAGTGAACCCCACGGAAGTCATCACTCATAAAAACCTACTCCCCTTGAACTTCAAGGTTTGAGATCCAACCAGATGTTACTTGTTAACCCTGATGGCCAGCATGGTTTGGTTGTGGTTCTGCAGTCTTTCAGGCCTGTGCTTTGAGCCCTCTGATGGCTTTACAGTAGGATCAGATGTTCCCTTTCCTTGGGCGTGACCCCCTGAGGTTTCCATTGCTCCACTAACACCTGAGTGAATGCGAAGTGTTTGCACGTTCCTTAGTTATCAGAAGGTGTGATTTTATGTTGTTTTCATTCTCTTATTTTAACTATAGCACATCAAAGTGTTGCCTGCAGTTATCTTTGCTAGTCTCTGTGAGGCTTTTTTAAAGGTTTTATTTTAAATTATGTGTATATGAGGTAAGGGTATGTGTATGGGAGTGCAGGTTCCACAAGGAGGCATCAGGTCCCCCTAGAGTTGAAAGTGGTTGTGAGCCTCCCCGTGGGTGCTAGGAACCAAAGCAGGTCCTCTGAAAGACGGGTACCTACCCAGACTCTGAGCCATCTCTAACCCCAATATTATTATTTAGTTTTCAGACTTTTTGTTTCTTTCAAATGCTTTACAATAGCTTGTTTGTTGGTTGGTTGGTTTGTTTTTACATAGCCACCATGCTATTTTAAATAGAGCCATGAAAAATGTTCACATTATCACAGTGGTTATCTATATAATTCATCTGTGGGATAAGGGGTCATCCACTTCCTCACTCCTGTCAGTTGCCTTTTGGGTTGTTTCCCACATTTTCAAGGTGCATAGAGGAGACCTACCTGTATCTGTGATCGGGCCCCTGAGGAAGTGACTAGCATGTGATGCTGGTCCACCCTGAGTACCGTTCCCCACCACCTGATCAGCAGTGACACCTACGGGGATGCTGTCTGGTTTAGGCCCCAGAAAGGCTATGCTCTCTGACAGGATGCCAAAAGGAGCAGGGAATGGTTTCATTGGCAATGCCAGTGTGCCGGCCCTGGGCTTGGCCCACAGGAGTAATTTTTACAACTTTGGCTCACAGAACTGAGCCTGCAGAGCAAAAGAAAAGCAAGCAAGCAGGCAAAAATAAAAGAAGAAGAAAACAAAACAACAACAAAAAAAAAAAAAAAAAAGGAAAAAAAAAAACCAAAAAAAAAAAAAAAACCTGTTGAAAAATACACATGGAGATTAAAATAATGTTTGACACTTACATCACACTTTTAAAATTCTTCAAACGCTTTAGAAACACTAGCTAATTAATTAAGCTGCCTAAATCTGCTTGTAGTTGGTTGAAATCTCCAGAGGAGCTAAAAAAAAGAAGGGGGGTTAAGGGGAGGAGCCAGCCCTCCCCAACCCCAGATTTTATTGTCACCTGCCTGGCATGTGATTATAGGCCTCTGGCTGCACCACAAGAATAGCCCTTCTCCAACTTGTCAGCGCCCAATTCTCAAGCTCCCGTGAGCGAGCGCAGCTCCCTCATCAACTGCTGACTCACAGTTGTGCTCCGTTGAGGATGGAGATAATAATAACTGAGCACCAGCTCCTGGGTAGCCACGGATGTGAGCGCCACTGAACAGATGAAGGAAGAGGCTCGGGGTGTTGCCAGGGTCACAGTGCAAATAAAACCTGTTCTTTCTCACTTCATCAATGTGTTCCTTCAGCATAGATGTGGTTTGGGGACAGGGTCCTCCTAGCTGGGATGGAAATCACAGAGATCTGCATACTTCTATTGGGGACACAGTATATACCCGGCAGAAAGAAGGCAAGAAACAGTTTCTAGTGGATCTACTATCCTAACGGTGGGGAAAATAGCAGTTGACAGCAAATTGGATATATAAAGGATACAGCAATGCGATGTTAAGTTTTAGAACTAGAAATACCAGCAAGTATACAGCAGGTGCTTATGCATAGCTTTGGAGCAATCTTCATGACAAAGCAGAGGGTACACACCAGTTCCCTGCTTATGTCTGATTGAATAGGAATCCACTTATGAATGCTGAGCTGGCAAGGGGCCTCTTTCTCTCCCTGGCCTGTGCACGTGGTGGTTCCAGTTCAACCGGTCTCACATGGTTAACTGTACACCCACTGGAATAGTCATGGCTCCCTGCTATTGGCAGTAGCTGGTGGTGTCACTGATGCTCTTGGGAGACTTCTGTCTCTTCAAGCCTGTTCCCTCCTTGTGTCTGTCACTTGCCAGGCCACCGGCCCTATCCTTTCTAGGTTGACTGATGCCGGCTGAGCCCCTGTTTCCACAGATCTCATTTCTTTCCCTGTAGAGTGAGAGTCAGGTTGTAACCAGGCTCATACTTGTAGGCTCTGTTCACATCTGCCATGAAAATTGGATCTCAAGGCAAGCCCTGGCTGGGGAAGGAGGAGAGGCAGGACAGTGAACAACTGATGACAGGCCCATCCCAGAGCTCTGAGTACCTGCAGTGACAGCAGAGCTGATCCACGGACCTCCCCTGCCTTAGGCTCTCTCCCCTTGACAGTGCAGCAACACCAGGCCATTGGCAGATGGGCAAACACAGTCTCTTTTACCCTGCCAACACAAGAGGGGCTACCCAAGGATCCTGCTACAGCCCAGTTTAATAGATAGAGTCACATTAGAAGCAGGTGGGGATCCCAGCTGGGGACCAAGATCACCTGACTCACTGTTGCAGTCTGCCACTCTTGCTGTCCTCATCCTCCCTCTCCTGTCCTCCCATCTGGGCCACTGTGTCTCTAATGTCTAAGTGCCTGAATGTTCATGGTCTACAGCCATAAGTTCAGCAAACCATTGTTCAGGAAGGTAGTTAGACCACTGTGCTTGGATGGCAAGGACTTTATCCATTGAGTCATCCCCTAGATGCTGCTTTATAAAAATAACTTATTTTATTTTAATTATGTATATCTATTGGTATATGCATGTGTGTGGGCACTTGTGAAGGCTAGAAGGCCCTGGATCCCCTGCACTTGGACATACAGACCACATGATATAAGTGCTGGGTATCGAACCTGGGGCCTGTGGAAGATCAGCAAGTGCTCTTAACTGCTGACCATTTCTCCAGCCCAAATACTACTTTTTAACTCATCAACTTTGTTTGTTTGTATTAGAAGTACATCAAGATGGGCTCATGCTACACATTTCACAGAAACGAAGGCCAAGGACCATCAAAAGCCCTGTCCATGCTAAAGCCACATCCACATCTCCGCAACACTTGGCAGAGGGTGAGCACCTGGGCTTAATGATGACTCCAAGTGATGCAGCCATATGCTACCGAGCCACACCTAAGACCCAGGTTCTCAGCTCTCCTTCCACTAGACTACTGAGACTGACTGCTCTGCTCAGGACTCAGGACTTTCCAGTATAGAGTCTCCCTCTTTGAAAAGTACCACACATCCTGGGATCTCCTCCATCTGCATCTCTGCTGGGTTTGTTCCCTCTGTGGGGAATTCAGCCTCCCATTATAACTGACAAATTCAGATTTGAATTCCAGAGCCCAGCTCAGACATGACACTTCTCCAAAGGGCTTGGGCACTCCACTATGCTAAGCTATGTGGCTTAGCACTTTGTGCTTTAGTTTTCTTATTAGTCTTGAGTTACAGGCTCATGTGGGGAATAACACATGCCGAACATTGTGCTGAACTCAATAGCATTGTGTATGTTCAATCAGTGAAAATCATTGATAAACTTGAGCCTGCAGGATCCCTTAAGGTGAATCATGGCTGCCATCTTTCTTTCCAGGAGCTACAGGGAAAAAAGTGAAGGTGATTCAGCCTGAGAAATCAGTGTCTGTTGCTGCTGGGAATTCGACCGTTCTGAACTGCACTGTGACCTCCTTGTCGCCGGTGGGACCCATTAGGTGGTACAGAGGAGTAGGGCAAAACCGGGAGTTGATCTACAGATTCACAGGAGATACCTTTCCTCGAATTACAAATGTTTCAGATGCTACTAAGAGAAACAATATGGACTTTTCCATCCGTATCAGTAATGTCACCCCAGACGATGCCGGTACCTACTACTGTGTGAAGTTCCAGAAAGGACCATCAGAGCCTGATACAGAAATACAATCTGGAGGGGGAACAGAGATCTATGTGCTCGGTAAGTAAGCCTGTGCCTTCTTCATACCCTGATGTGTAGCATCAGGTCAGAGAATAACATCTCGGATCCAGTGAGTGTGGCTCACAGCAGGTATAATGGGAGATCAGGTTCACGATCTAAGCTCAACCTTCAACAGATCAGAGAAGCTGAGGCCAGTTGTTAGCTCAAGGTTCCAATGCTAGCAAGTAAGAGGGCATCTTCATCCCTCATCTGTCTGCCCCACAGCCCTCTCTTCCTTTCACATGGTTCAAGTACCAGTGAGTACCAGAATGCAGATCCCGGCAGGCTCCTTGCTGCCCAGGCATTAAGCATCCCCACAGGTGAGCCCAGGACACAGGAGATGCTGAGAAAGTTCTGAACCTCTAGGAAACCCAGACTCTCCACCATCACTTTCACAAAGACTCAGGATGCCCCCTCCATTCAGAACCCGGGGCCTGTCAGTGACTGGGAAAGCTCTCCCAAATGTCAGTCAGGACACAAAGCGCCCCTCCATTATGTAAATGCCTCCATTTTACTCTGGCATCTAGAAATTCCACAATTTATTGTAGTCTTCTGTTGGTAGCGAATTCAGTTCTTCCAAACTGTGGACTTTTACAATAGTGCTGCCCTGGATCCCACCTGTCTAGGACAGAGACAGACGCCCACTGCGCAAGGCCTGCCTACATCACATAGGTGTGTTCGTTTTAATTTGTATAGATGGTATAGTTTTCACTCCAGGCAGCAACCGAGTCTCCTTGTCACCTCTGCACAGAAGCAGGGCAGGTAGCTTATCCTGATATGACAGACACCGAAGCTCCCAGGTACTGTGTCGCTTGCCCAGGCAACTACAACTAGCAAGGGGCTTCCTGCCCCATCTTCATCACGTGTGGCTTTGTGCTACATCTTCTTCATAGCATTTTCTCCTTAAGCCAGAGCGTACTCATACTCTAACTGTTCAGAGTGTATGAGGACACTGAATAGCCCCTTAGGAAGTCATGAGGAATTGCCCAAGACCTTGCCATTTGGAGCAAGGCTTGGCTTCTGTCAAGTCCTCAGTTTCTCTTTGTGTAAATAACAGTAATGGTTCCATTCTGGCTTCTATGAGCATCATGATGTTAACAAAGCCCTAGATGGGGTGGGGGTGGGGGGGGTCAAGGTCATTACTGAGGATGAGAAGTACAGTGGCCAGGAGGACAGGGAACAGGGTTTTAACTGGAACCATATCATAGATAAGCCACTCCTTTGCCTGTGTCCTGGGACAAATCCCTCCTTGTAGCTGCCTCAGTGGGCTCCTATGTCCATACCACTCTCACAGAGTATGTGGACAGAAGCAGTGACATCTTATCAAACCTTAGCCAGCACCTGGCTTGTAGGAAGCATCCCACCAGTGGGAGCTGTCCTGAACTGTGTCCATGTGACCTTGGGTGGGTCACTTTCCCTTCCCAGCCTCAAGTGTTGGTGGGGTTGGGGTGGGGTAAGTTGGTTTCTTTCCATCTGTCTGTTCATGTAACTCATCCAAGAGGCTGAAAAGCACTGCACACCTTGGATCTGCCATAGAGATTCTGCTGTAATTGTCCTGACATGGATCTGAAGTTTCTAAGTGAGTGTGTGTGCATGTGTGTGTCATCAGCAAGTGTTCTTACCTGCTGATCTGTCTCTACAGCTTGTGTCTGATGTTTCTAACCACAACCAGGCTGAGCTACGTGTCCTGAAACCACAGAAGAAAAGCTATGACTTTTATTGCGCCCCTAGCAAAGGTAGTGCCCATGAAGCTGGTACCTAAAAACCTTTTACGCTTTGGAAGAGCATGTGCTCTCTGGGTCCCAAGGATGAGCAGAAACATCTCCAGGAGCTGACCTCAGGATCCTGGAGATGCATCCCACACAGCTCTGACAGCTCTGCTTGCTAGGAGCAGGGGCGGGGTGCTGACCTCTACACATCTGTGTCTGAACAGAGACAAATTCTCTATCTCTAGTGTATTCCCTCCCTGCCTTGATGACCTCAGATGTCACAGATCCTTCCTCAGTTCTCCAGGCTTCCTAAATAGCTTATTTGGATGAAGCACCTGTGACCCCATTGGAGTTTTGAAGCAGCTAGCCTAACTCAGGTCCTGAGGGGATTTCTACCAAAGAGGAGAAAGCCATAATGTGGTGGCCTTATTGTGCCTTCTGGCTGCCAAAGAAGAAATGTGTGGTCTCAGAGCTAACTATAGTAGCCACTGCTGTTATTTACTAGGCACCTACTGTATTCCAGAAGTCATCTTTATGTCATCTTCCCAAGGTGATGGGTTTTTTGTTTGTTTTTTTGTTTTGTTTTATCAACTTTGTGTAAAGGAAACACAGATAGATTCTTGAAAGATTTTTCTTTTTAATTTTATGTATGTGAGTACAGTGTAGTTGTCTTCACACGCACCAGAAGAGAGCTTAGGATCCCATTACCATGGTCGTGAGTCAACATATGGCTGCTGGGAATTGAGCACAGGACCTCTGGAAGAGTGGTCAGTGTTCTTAACCACTGAGCCATCTCTCCAGGTCCCAGAAGATAAATATTTTTTAAGTACTAAATTAGTCATCCCAGTGGAAGAGTTGAAACCCACCCACTATGCTTTTGGCTAGTCCCACTCTCCTCTGAGCCTTGTCCTACAGAAGGAGTTCACCCTAACTACCTCCTCATGAGCTGGCGAGCACAGAGGGAACAGCCAGTGTCAGGCTCTAAGAACTCAATAGATGGTGACTTCAGCTTTTCCCTGGTATCTGTAGGATACCCAAATCCAAAGATGCTCAAGGCCTTCATCCAGGATGGGGGAAATTTGCGTGTAACCTACACACATCCTGCCATCTATTTTAAATCATCTCTGGGTTTCTTATAATACTTAATACGATGCAAATGCTATGTAAATAGTTGTTCTATGTGTTGTTTAGGGAATAGTGACAAGAAAAAGTCTGTTACTATTCAGTACAAATGCAGCTTTTTCAACAATATTTTACATTTGCAGTTGGGTTAGATTTAAGCACAGGGAGTCCCCAGGGCCTGACGGATGACTCTTCACTGCTGCTGGTGTCCTGATGACTTGACTTCTTCAAGTGACACCTCCTTTCTGTGCCCTCGACATAGTAGGTGGATATTAAGGATCAAGTATGTGTTGGCAGATGGAAACCTGTTGTGTTTGCTATCTGGAAGTGATGCTGGTTGCTTATGAGCAGTTTGAATTAATCCCCAAGGGACACTGCCTCCCTCCTAGTCACCCAAGGGTCCATTCAGGACCAGAAGAAGCATGTCTGCTTGCTTGGTGGGGCTGCTCACTGTCTGTCTCTTTACTAATTAGAAATCAAGAACCACCTTTGGCTTTCTTAACATAGAAGTGATCTTTGTTTCTAACTCTAAACAAAAGCTCTCCAGATTGAAAACAAAAATTCCCTTTACCCTCTCCCTTTCAAATATGGGACTTGGCATAGGTAAAGCCTACTAGGTTGTAGAGAGAGAAGAAGAGGAAAGCCCACATAGTGAATTCCTAAGTTCTTACAGGGAGAATATAAGAATAAAGTGCAGGGCTGGAGAGAGGATCACTGATTGAGGAGCTTGTACTGCGCTTACCATGGATCTTAGTTCAGTTCCTAGCACCCATGCAACCAGGTGGCTCACAACCGCCTGTGACTCCAGCTCCAGGGGATCCAGTGCCCTCTCTGCTCTCTTAAGGAACTCACTCATATACATAGACACATTAAAAAAAATAATTTTTAATAAATACCCGGGTCAAGGTCAGATCTGTGTGTCTTGTTTGAGAAGCATCTCTGTGTGTCTGTCTGTCATCTGAAGCAGGAAGTCTCCAGGGCCTCATCTCTTCCTCACCGCATCCAGAAAGCAGAAACCTTGCCTCCCGCTTCATACGCGTGGCTCTGGGACGTGCACACATCTCAGAGCAGCCCCTGGGATCCGACTGACTGTCCTACAGTGTTATTTGTTTCCTGTATTTACTTCTGCAGACACCTTCTCTAGGTTGGCAGAGTTTCCAGGAATGCAATTAAAAGTAGTTAAAGCAAAGCATGAGATAGGTCAGCAATCTTGGAAATCCCTGAAGCAGAGACGATTTAGACCTCGGGCCTGGAGTTCCTGGCCTTGCCTTACTGCCTGACCCCTCCATTTCATGAACCCTTTGCATCCTCCTCAGATAGAAGGCTAAGGACATGGTCATTCCAGCTTCATCAGGAGGGAGATTAATAAATAGCGTCACCAGGCTAGAGACACCATACAGTTTAGTAGTAGAATATGCACTTAGTGTGCATAAAGCCCTGGGGCCAATCCCCCATGTTCCAGTAATGATGACGGTATCTAGGCAGGCGACTTACACCACCAGTTCATTTGCTTGGCCATCACAATCATATTTCTTGTCTATAAATGCTCCTTTAGCCAAACCTTCTCCACCGGAGGTATCCGGCCCAGAAAACAGGGGCATACCTGATCAGAAAGTCAACTTCACCTGCAAGTCTCATGGCTTCTCTCCCCGGAATATCACCCTGAAGTGGTTCAAAGATCGGCAAGAACTCCCCCACTTCGAGACCACCGTGAACACTAGTGGAAAGAATGTCTCCTACAACATCTCCAGCACAGTCAGAGTGGTACTAAGCTCCAAGGACGTTCATTCTCAGGTCATCTGCGAGGTAGCCCACGCCACCTTGGATAGAGGCTCTCTTCGTGGGATTGCTAACTTGTCTAAGTTCATCCGAGGTAGATGTCCTTGACTTCTAGCCCAAGTACACAGCAGCCATTACCCTATGACTAGCACCATGCTGGGAGTTACATTTCAATGGCAACTATAATTCCTGGGCACCCAGTGTGGGCCACACCCCCTTTGCCTGCTAGTTTTCATTTATTTTGTTGTAGGTACTGCATGCATTGACATCATTCATTATCACCATAACAGTAGCTACCAGTTCCCAGACATGGCACCGATTGTGTTCTGGGTGCTGCGCTTAGTGCTACCAGTTCCCAGACAAGGCACCATTTGTGTTCTGGGTACTGTGCTTAGTGATTCCATTCACATGAGACCCACACTGTCTTGAGTACGCAACGCATGCCTAGCAGTCTTGTTTGTTTGCTGTGATGGTGGGAGAGGCTCAGCCCTGCAGCCCCTCCCCGGGATCACAGTGCAGCTTAAGGTGAGAGCTTTTCCCTGTACTGTTTCAGTTTCACCCACCGTGAAGGTCACCCAGCAGCCCCCGACGTCAGTGAGCCAGGTGAACCTCGCCTGCCAGGTGGAGAGGTTCTACCCCGAGGATCTGCAGCTGATCTGGCTGGAGAATGGAAACGTATCACGGAACGACACGCCCAAGAATTTCACAAAGAACACGGATGGGACCTATAATTACACAAGCTTGTTCTTGGTGAACTCATCTGCTCATAGAGAGGACGTGGTGTTCACGTGCCAGGTGAAGCATGACCAACAGCCAGCGATCACCCAAAACCATACCGTGCTGGGATTTGCCCACTCGAGTGATCAAGGAAGCATGCAAACTATCCCTGGTGAGGCCTCCACTCCCGATCACTGGCTTTCCTTTTTTTTTTTTCTTTTTGAATCTTTTATCATGATTTTATCTGTTTTTCAATGTTAAAGTTATTATATAATGCTTATTATAGAGAAGTCTAGAAGCTTATAAGCATAAACACCGTTTTAGAATGAGAACTGCTTCTCCAGCATTTAAGCTCCTAGATTCAGCACCAGTAAGAGTTTGGCTCCTGTGTGGATGGGTCTGATGACACAGTGGACCAGAGAGGAGGAGAGGGAGAGGGAGGAGTCTGTCTTTGCTTGCATCCTGCCTCCTGCTTTCTCCACCTAACAATTGTTTTGTCCCCATGGCCCCTCCCCTACCTCTCACTCTTTCTGGCCTCTGCTCCTTGCTGTGCCATCGCTTGTACCTCCTCTAATGTCTCATAGAGGCTGGCGATCTGGCTCAGGGACAGCCAGTACTGCAAAGAGTATCCTCGTTCATACCTTCTCCTAGTGGCCGTCTCCCTGGGACAGTCCTCCCGTGACTATTTCTAGACCAAGGTGCGTGTGTCTAGGACAGCTGCCATGCTCCACTGTCCTGTGACAGTCGGCATGTCAGCAGTGCCACCTCAGCCCCTCCAGTGTGCCGTCAATCAAGAGCTCTTCTTTTGAAAGTGGCCACGTGGCACCAGCTCTTTAGCACTGTCTCAATGTTTGCCGGCTCTACAGCTGATGCTGTGTATATAGCAGAGCCTCTGAAGGGGAGAGAACAGGGACCGTCTTTCCACTCATCCTTCAAAGGTGCTTCAGGAGTCCCTTGGGCCTGTGTTGTGTTCCTTTGATTTTACCCATGAATGATTCTCTAAGGATGTATAGACCGTGCAGGTAGGAAATGTCCATGATGGCTTTATCACTGATTGTGTAGCACTGTGTGATCTTGGACAAGCCAGTGCCTCTCTCTGACTCTCTGCTTGTATATGGACATGTTAAAAGGGATAGGTTTGTCAATCCTTGGTTGGTAAGGACCATGACTGTCTTACTCAACACCAGCTTTAGAGCACACAAAACAGAGTAGGGAATCAATAAATAAATACTTTGCTAGAGGATGAAAGGTTGGGCAGGTGGTTCTTCAGGTCATCCTCATGCAGTTGAATGATGTAGAGATTAGTTTTGGCCTCAATAATAGAGGAAACCAGCAGGAGACCGTGGTTCCTCTGCTGTGGATGAGGACGAGTTGGAGCACTTACTTGAACTCACATTTCTTTGTCACAAAGCCCTGCTCTTGACTTTACTGTGCTGTGGACAGCGGTTCTCAACCTTCCAAGTGCTGTGACCTGTGACTATGTTGTGGTGACCCCCCCAACCATAAAATTATTATTATTGCTACTTCATAACTGTAATTTTACTACTGTTACGAATTGCAGTATAAACATCAGTGTCTTCCCATGTTCTTAGATGACCCTTGTGAAAGGGTCATTCGATCCATCAAAGAGTCATGACCCACAGGTTGAGAACCACTAGTTTAGAACTTTGCCTGTCCTCTACCAGAAACATACACACTGTGGGTTAGGTCCTGGGCACACGTGTGAAGCCCTGGGTGCTGTGCAGAGCTCGTGCCAACAGCAGGTCCTCCACTGTCACCATCTTCCCAAGTCCCTCCCGTGACAGTTGGTTTCCAGTCTGTTTGTCCTGCTGTCGTGGCTGATGAGAAGGGATGCGTTTCCATTCCTCAGGATCGGTAGTATGGTTTCTGCCTGTGGCCTGTGCCTACTTTGTCTGTGGCTGGCAGCAGTGTGCGTTTTGCACTGCTCACGAGTGACCTGAATGGATAGTTAGGCAAGCTTAGAAGACCCAGCCAGGTGTCTATAGCTACAGATGACTCGGGGTGGGGGGGTGGGGCAGCAGGCTTTCATTGTTTCCTTATGGGAGTGGCATGCATGAAGCCCTTCTTCCTTGTGGTCCTCAGGTGATAATGCTACCCACAACTGGACCGTCGTCATCGGTGTGGGCGTGGCATGTGCTTTGCTCGTAGTCCTGCTGATGGCAGCCCTCTACCTCCTCCGGATCAAACAGAAGAAAGGTGAATGGGGTCTCTGCTTTCTCTCAGGGCTGTCCTCACAGGATGGCCCCTGGGTTCTTAAGTATACATGGCTTCCAGTGACAAGCAGCCCAGAAGGTCGTCTTGGGGGGTTGATGGAACAGCTCCACCACGATGGGTCATTCCTCAGCCATCCTCCCTCCTGGCTGCAAAATGACCATCACCACCCCAGGTCTTATGTCCTCATGGACCTGCTACTGAGGGAGAAGGAAACCAGGAGCTGTTATGGTGGCAATGGGGAGGCTCTTCCTGCCAGCCTCCGAGAGGGGATGCCTGAGCTGCTTGCAGCCTTCTGTGTCCCTTATCTGTGTCCAGGCTCCATGTTAACAAGTTCTCCAGTTAGAACTCCCAACTACCGCCAAGGGAATCCAAGTGGGAGAGCAGGCAGAGTTTCCATGTAGGAGATTAGGAAAGTGCCTGACACACAAATGTTTAACAAGGGCAGCTCCTCCAGCCAGGGTCATACCTAAGCCAGGGAAGCCC
Organism: Mus pahari; assembly: GCF_900095145.1. Classification (NCBI taxonomy): domain Eukaryota; kingdom Metazoa; phylum Chordata; class Mammalia; order Rodentia; family Muridae; genus Mus; species Mus pahari. The sequence continues at coordinate 112,763,216 of NC_034592.1, forward strand.
CTCACAGCAGCATGGTACGTGTCACAACAGCACGGTACGCGACTCCATAAGGGAAGGAAGGTGTGAGTTCTAGGCCTGACCTTGGAGTCAGGCAAATAAGGCTGCCGACTGTTTCGTCCTCACCACCGCGGCCTCTACCAGCTTCCCTCTCCCCATCTGAGATTGGTGTAGAATTGTATTTGGCCACAGCAACATTAGAGGAAACTGGCAGGGGGGCGGGGGGCAAGCGGTTCATCTGACTTGTTGGAGGTCACATGGATAATCAGGGGCAGTGCTTTGAAGAGTAGTTACGAGGCCCAAGTGAACTGCTGTGAAATGGTAGGTCGGCCACGTCCTGGGGCCTCCCAGTACACATCACCATGCTGGAGGGGACTGCTTTATGCTGGTTTTCCATGTTTGTTGTTGTTGATCAAAAGCAATAGATGTAACATTTTATGTCTCAACTCAGTACACTATATATATGTATGTATATATGTATATATGTGTATATATACATATATGTGTGTGTGTGTATATATATGTATATATGTGTGTATATGTATATGTATATATATATGTACATATATAGGAAACTAGCTGTGACCCTCACAAACCACAGTGTAAAGACAAGCAGCATCCCAAGCTGCCATCTTGTAGCTGAGTGCCTGGCTTAGGAGGAACCGTGGGGACCACCGGTCTCCCATCCCTTTAGCACCCCTCTGTCTCTGTACCACGCTTTCTGTCCCATCTGGACCAACTGGAAAGACTTACCTTTGGAACCTCGGCCAAACCAAGTCCTGCCTGAGGACCTGAGTCCTAAGTTTGTTTTTGTTTGTTTTGCCTGACTGTTGCTAGAGTCCCTTCAGAGGGGCACACAGGAGGGGCTCCTGTTCCTGTCAGGAAAGCATGTCCCTGGGCCAGCACAGTGTAGAGCACTTCGGCAGACACTGGTGACACCCCAGCTGTCTTTTCAGAGGCCCAGCAGTGGGAACTTATTGTTGTGTGGCACTGCATCAGTGCCTAAGGGATCAGAAGAGGGACAGTGACCTAGAGGTCTGCGGTCACAGGAGACCACCCAGCCCCTGAGTAGTGTGTGCAGAGCCCGGCTCCCAAACGTAGGCTCAAGCAACAGTGACAGCCAAAATGTCCTCAGCCGGGGCCAACAGAACTCCTGATACTTTGCATGGGATAATGCAATCAGCCCTGGGAGTCTCACTGGCCCATTTGACAGATGACTGATGACAGATTGACAGGTGACTGAGACATGGCAGCATTACCCAAACGTGTTCAGAACCTCATGGCTAGGAGGCCAGAGTTCAAAGCCAGAGAGCTTGTTCAGATCTCCTCCACACAGCACATCACGTCTCCCTCCTTTACCCTGAAAAGTCACCCCTTCTCCTGTCAGCTAATGCGAGTCTGGGATGAGATCCATTGTCTGGTTTAAAGTGAGGACCGTTCTGTTGTGCCATGCTGGCTGTGGCCTCCCTCTAGCCTGGCTCACCTGCGGATCCAGTTCCCTCGAAGCCCCAGCCTGCCCCTCCTCCCACCCAGCCCCCTGAGCTCATCATCCTTGGGTGGCCTGCTCAACGTGCAGTGCTGAGTCTCTTTCAGTGCATATGTCTTAATTATAGCTTTGTAACAAACTGGGAATCAAACTGCTACAGATAAATATAATCTCCCAGAGATAATCTGTGGGATGATGCCCTTCCTGCATCCCAGACCTAAAAGCCTGAAGCAGACAGTCTTGGAAAATGAGACTAGGTAAATAATGGATGCCGCGTGAGTTAAGGAGCTCAGAGATGCGAAGTGACCCACCCAGGGTCACACAGCAGATTAGTCAGAAGCAGACCTGCGACTTCCCAACTCAAATTCCTGTTCGAATCTACTCTCCAACCATGTGGGACCTAACTGGGGACTGCCAAGATGTTGTGCTTAAGTGGAGAGGAGCCCTAGTGGAGAATGGAGGGCCCCTAGGCCCTCTGAGACTGAAGGCTACAAGGGACAAAAGGGGAACACATTAGCCCAGTTTAGCCCTCTGGCTTGGCCTTTCCTGGACTGAGTCTCCCCCATACCCCTGAAGGCAAACCTTGGTTCCAGGAAAATTACACAGCAACTTGTTTCTGGTTAAATAACATCCTTTTCTTTTTTTTCTTTCAGCCAAGGGGTCAACGTCTTCCACACGGTAAGTGCATCCCTAAGCCATATCATACTTACCTATTTTATCATTTTTAATCTCTGTGTGTGTGTGTGTGTGCACGTTTGTGTGTGAGTGCAGACATGTGCTTGCCACAGCATGCATCTGAAGGCCAGTAAATACCTTGGCCGTGTATCTGAAGGCCAGGGAATGCCTTGGTCGTGCAGTGAATAGCTTGATCCTTGCCTGCACTTCGGATGAGATTGAGTCTCTTGCTCCACTGTGTTTGCCAGGCTAGCTGGCCGATGAGCAGGGGACTCTCCTGTCTCCATCTCTCCTTAGGATCTCTGGGATTACAGACAGACATAAGCAGCCATGCCTGGCTTGATATGGACTGTAGAGATCTCAACTTGGTCTTCATGTATAACAGGCACTTTACCCACTGAGCCATCCTCCCAGCTGCCTCCTTGTACTTAAGCAACCCCAAAATACTATAAATCACTAACCCTCACTTATATCTGTCCACATTCTTCTTTCTCTTTTATCATGTCTATTTTTGATTATTGCCTTAAAGGAATAGGTTTCAGGGTACATTGGCATTGGTAGCCCAGGCCTTTGCCTAATTCCCAGTGAGAGCGAGGGCGGCCTCCCTCCTCTCGCCATCTGTGCTCATGAAGTCCTGCACACTCTACTGGGCTCACCTCTCCAGGCCTAAGCCAGGTTCCCCTCCTTCCTTCTGCCAAGCACATCAGTAGGGTGTAGGCTGAGTGATCTGCGAGGGTGATGATAAAGACCATTGGAGGTCACAGCCCGATCAGGGGCTCAGGCGGTGACTTCACAGGACACCTTAGTGCAGTTGTTTATGTTCAAGGGGGTCTGTGGCAGAACTCTGCTCTAGGAGCTAGGGTGCAACCTGGCTGGGCTCAGCCTTGGGGAGGGATCCAGGAAGTGAGTGTGGAAGCATAGTCATTGAGTGTGGCTCCACACAGCAGGGGTGGGTGGCCATGTATGAGGGACTTAGGCAGAGGAAGCCACAGCCTCTGAAGAGATGTGTGAGCAGGCACCTGAAGCTTGGGGCTCTCACAGAGGCCTGGCACGCTTTGACAAGAGAACAGGTAGAACCATGCCTGGGGTTGGGAGGCCCAACTAACTGGGCACAGGAAGGCAAGAAATGAGGATGCTCATGCAGCCATGTGAGCTTCACCTCTTTTGGAGAAAGGCTTTTCTGGCTTGTAAGATGGGCCCTGGTGCTCCCCAGAAGAGTAGAACAGCACCCCAGAGTCCGCTGTGTGAAGGTGCCAGAGTGAAATATAAAACTGCAAATGGCTTCGTGTCAACTCAGGTGAGGCTGTGTCCTCATGAGCTGGGCAGATCTTTCCGTCCTTCCTCCATCATCCTCTCAACCTCCCTCTGTCCCTTCCCCCCTCCCCCCTCCCCCCTCCCTCCTCCCTTCCTCCCTCCTCCTTCTCTTCCTTCTGGAGTTTAGAATTGAACTGCGGATCTGGAGCAGCGGAAGCCAGTGGTATAGAGCTTGCAACTGTAGAAGAACTCACGTGGTTCCATGGAGAGATGTGATCTAGCTTTTATTTTACAAGTATCGCCTTCTCAGTGTGTAGAAGCTAGGTGACAGGTGAGGTGGAGCCAGAAGGGCCAGTGAGGAATGACTGGGCTGCTCTGAGAAGATGGCAAAGGCTTGGGCCAGGGGGAATGTGAGCTAAGAAGTGGTGGTCAGACTCTAGCTGTACTTTAAAGATAGACCAAGATGACTTGCTGATAAACTGGTTGTAGCGTCAAGGACAACTCACGTTTGGGGACAGGGAGGCATCTGTGTCCTGGTTGGAGGACCATCAGTAGTAGAAACTGTGGTTACACGTAGCAGGAGTACCTCACCTACTTTCAGGGGCTCTGGGAAGCTTCACCTGCCTGTGTCTGCCCAACAAGAGAGAGTGCACAGTGCCCCTGGGATGAACCTGGCTCCTGTTTTGGTCTCCCTGGCAGCCTCCTGAACCGACCCTGTCCAGCCTCACCGCCTCCGGCCCTGAACATGCTCAACACTGTCCTGTTCCCCACTCCCCCAGGAATCCTGTTCTCTCACCCTTGCTCTGCTTGCTACAATCCTTCACCTGGCCCAGTCTTTTCTAGGAGCAAACCTTGTCTCTCTCATCTGCTCAGAAACCTTCGGTTGCTTGCTGTGGGCCTTCAAGGTCAAGTCCAAAGGCCTTGGGCCCATCCCCCGTGCATGCACACTGTTAGTTCTGGCCATTCCGGAGACCTCACACTGGCCTCTTCTCTCTCCTGCCTTATAAGGGCTCCAGCTTTCCTCCTAGCATACTCACACTGCCTCTTCACACACACGTGCCATCCCGGGGCTGTACAGGATCTAAGGACACAGTGGGTTCTGTGAATGACTCCTCTGGAGTTGGCATCTTTCTTTCACCTAATCTTCCTCAGTGATGCCAGTCCTCTCAGGCCTCCCATGAGCCTCTGCTGCTCTGTCCGGACTTCCTGGTATACCTGAAGTGGCTCTGGGCCTGTCTGTGTTTTCTCAACCACATCTCTTGAGCACGGGGACTATGTCCCTCCTGCTCACAGCCAGCAGCTACCGCTCTGAGTACCATCCCTGGGACAGGGTACATAAAGGCGAATGAAAGAATGACTAAGTAGTTTCTGTCCCTCACCACTGCAGCGCCTGCAAGTTCTGAGCCCCTGGAACGCCTTCCCTGTGGAAGGGGTCGCTGCCTGGTTTTCCTGTTGTTCTCACTTGCTTTACTTTGTTAGATAGTCAGTTCTGGCAGACAGTGACACCATGAGATGACAGCCGCAGTCACAGCTTCTGTTTAGTGAGCACTTACTGTGTCCCACGCCCATCTGTCCCTTTACTCATGTCATCCCACTGGTGAGCGTGAGTTTCTCTTGCTATCCTATCCTCTTCATATCCTGGAAGGACAGGGCTTCCCAGACTTGTGAGTAGCTGAAGCCTTGGGGCTGTTCACACACAAACCCAACCTGAGCCTGTGATCCAGACCCCGTGGCATCCTTTGGGAGCCCCTGCCCCAGGAGATTATCACAGCTCCCCTTCCTGTGGTCGAGGCAGGCAGGATCTCAGGTATCAGTGTGGTGCCGAGCTGGCCCAGGTCTGTGCAGGATTTCTGGTACCGACACCGGCATTTCCCCATTGATGCTCCGCTGCCTCCTGCCACCTGGTTCTTCCTCCAGGGAAGCAGGACATTTTCTGCCCTTTCATATCATTCCAGCGTTAGTCTACCCAGGGAGCTAAATCACTAGCTTCTTTCATGTCTCTAGACCAAAGTGATGGTGGGGAGCAAGCTTTAATGGTGGTTTCCTGGGCAGCGGTGGCTCTAGCCCAGCATGCAATCAAATACTTTCTGAAAGACATTGGTGCTGGTGTAGGACGAGGCCTAGCACCTCAGAGAGGGTGATGGGGATCCTATGTCTTTGAACTCAAAGGACCCTGCAGGCTGCTGGCTGGCCACGGGCCCAGCCTTCTGATAGAACACTGTTACCCCCACCCACACGAGAGTGCTGTCTGCTCTTTTATTGGGCCCTGGGGTTCATTTAGACGTCTATTGTTTAACTGTGACAGTTCACTGCATTTATTCTCAGAATACCAGGACTACCCCAATTGTTTATTTGTTTTGGATTGAGCTCAGCTCGGAGCCAGACTTGAGTGGCACTAGGGAAACCCAGTGAGAAAACACTCAACCATTCATTCAGCAAGTATTTATGGAGGGAGTTCTAACCCATAGGCTAGCCCAGGACTAGGTGCTAGGGTTTCGCCGTCCCTTGGGAGGCAGCTTGCCATGCAAGCTAGAAGGTTAATAATTGATGTGCAGCAAGAACTAGAAAAACAAAAACAAAAAACAAAAAACAAAATGACCAGAGCCCAGGGTCGATCAGGGAGCACTCCCTACGTAGGCAGCAGTGGATGAGAGGCTCCGTGTGGGGTTATTGGGCAGAGTACACTAAACAAGGAGTAGCTAATGCCAAGGGCTTGAGGGAGGAGCATTGGTAAGGCTGCATTATTAGCTGGAATGCAGGGAATGAAGCCTAGAGAGGGGCAGGAAAGGGCTGTGCAGAACCTCACCGGCCAGGATGTGGAAGTGGACTGCACTGCATACAGTGAGGTTTCTGTACAGACAAACAGTTGCTTCTGCTGATGCTTCTCCTTCTCCTCCTCCTTTTCTTTTTCTTCTCTTCCTCCTTCTCCTGTTGTTTTGTTTTGAAGTGGGAGTCTCAAAGCCCAGGCAGGCCTTGAACTTGAAACCCTGAGTCAGCCTCCTGAGTATTGGGGTTATGGGGATGAGCCAACACACCTGGTTTTCACTTATCCGTTATAAACATAAGAAATGGAGGCAGAGAAACCAAGACCTGTCACAGCCTGAGGACCTGGGAGCAGCGTGATAAGATAACCAAATAGCAGAGTCTGATGTAGCTTTTGGAGATGGCCAGTTAGCCCTGTGGTGCTTGTATAAGGAAGAGAAGAATCCAGGATGTATCCCACACTCGTCTGAATCCCTCGTGAGTAATGGTGGAGCCAATTTTAAAACAGAACAGACAAATGCTTACAGTGTGGAATACTGCTCTGAAAGATAGGAATGATCTCCTGAGAACAGAGTTTGGGAGTTCTGTGAAGGTTCAGATAAGGCTGCTTAAAATAGGGTTTCAGCCGAGCACAGTGGTATATGCTTTTAATCCCAGCACTTGGGAGGCAGGGGCGAGTGGATCTCTGTGAGTTCAAGGCCAACCCAGGCTACAAAGTGAGACCCTGTCTCCAAAGAAAAGTGTTATAATAGGATTTCAAAGATCTGAAGGGAGAGTTCTCTGTGCAGAGGCCTTGGGGCTGTTTGACCGGCGCTAGCTTCAAGGTTGGGTGCCTGTGTGCTAAGGCAGTGTGGCAAGGAGGAACAGAAAGCAGAGAGGAAGATATGCAAGAAGATGTGAGGTTGCCATAGAGAACCAGCCCCACCAACCCAGCACCACTGGTGAAGCCTTCCAGGGAGGAGACACATAGCTAAGTCTTAAAGGGTACATACACATTAACAGAGAGAAAAAATAGTAAGGACTTTGTCCTGAATAGTTTTGTGTCAGCTTGACACAAGCTCCAGTCATCTGAGAGGAGGGAACCTCAATTGAGAACATGCTTCATTACGATTGGGTTGTAGGCAAGCTTGTGGGGCGTTTTCTTAATTAGTGATTGATGGGGGAGGGCCCAGCCCATTGTGTGTGGTGTAGGTGGTTTTGGGTTCTACAAGAGAGCAGGCTGAGCAAGCCATGAGGCACAAGCGGGTAAGCAGCACTTTTCCATGGCTTCTACACCAGCTCCTGCCTCCAGGTTCCTTTGAGTTACTGTCTTGACTTCCTTCAATGATAACAGTGATGAGGAAGCATAATATCAATAATATCTTTCCTCTCCCGGTTGCTTTAGTCATGGTGTTTCATCACAGCGATAGTAACCGTAAGGAGGACAGAGTTAGCTGAGACTGTTGCTGAAGCAGAAAAATGCAAAGCAGTTATAGCACTCATACGTGGGACATGGGATGGAGTAAGAGTGGCTAAGTGAGCAGGCTCAGCAGAACATTGTGTGTGTGTGTGTGTGTGTGTGTGTGTGTGTGTGTGTGTGTGTGTGTGTTTGTGTGTATAGTGACTGGATATGAACCAAACAAGCAACAGGGGCTGCAGAAGGTGGGATCTGGAGACTGGGGTGAGATCAGCATGATCCCCTATCTTTGCATACTGGATCCTGGAGGACTGTTTGGCCACATGAGTTACCTTATGATCCAGGCAGTCATGACAGCTCTATCAAACACCCTGCTGCCAAGCCCCATTGCTCATTCTGCCATTGTTCATGCTTGAGTGCCCTGAGTTTCTGGCTTGAAAATTGATGTAACTCCTACAGGACCCATCTTGGCTCGTCACCTTCACCGTGACCCTCCAGGGAGCCACACCTGGTCTCTGATGGCGAGACCAGGAGTATATCAGTGGTTGCTGTTGTCTATTAAGCACAGCACCTTGTTCCTTTTCTTTTACCAACAATACGTAGGTATATCTCTAACGTAGAACACTTGGGAAATGTGGAACGGGAAGGCGAGGGCCAGTACTCTGCAGCTCACCCCTGCTCACAGTTTCTTTCCAGTCCCCACACATTTTCATTGAGAGTGCCTTGCTCAGTGACTCAGACACGCCACTCTATTAGCATGAACAAGGCACTGAACCCTGTCCCCAGCACCACAAAAATAAAATGGAAACTTGTCATCTTCTTTTTGAATACAGAAGAATTTAGTTTATGCTAATTTCCAAAAAATACCCCACTGCCCATCGGCAGAACCCCAGGATATAAACTTACTTCCGTATATTGTCCAGGGTGCAGGCCTCTGTATATTCAATCCCCTCACAAGGTGCAGTTATGGTTCAAAGGGAGAGTATTATCCTTGTTCGTGATTTGTCCACCACCTCCAGGAAGGATTGGCCTGGCTTGTCCCCACGGCAGCGTGTGGAAGCCCTCTTCATCCCACCCTCCCTACTGTGTGCCTTTCCAGCACTATCATTTCTAAAGATCCTTCCAACAGAAGCTTTTCAAAAAGCCCGTGTGCTTTGTTTAGAATTCCCTCAGTAAGACTGGCTCCTGTGTCCAGACATTTGATAAGCACTTACGGTCCCTCCTCCGCTCATGTAGGAAGTAGGTCCCGAATGTGGTTCTGGTTGATTTGCATAAGCTCTTCAGATAGATATTTTTATCTGAGTCTCTTTCCATTTCAGGTTGCACGAGCCCGAGAAGAACGCCAGGGAAATAACCCAGGTACAGTCTTTGGTGAGCTGCCCTTCCTGGGAAACTTGGGGTGTGATTTCCTTGCTTCAGCCGGAGTTGCAGATCCAGTTCTAAATTAAGACTCTGGGCTAGGGAGGAGGATCTGTGCATTACTGAATCACCCATGAGTCCTCCGCATCCTTCTCCAGCTCCAGCTGGAGAGTCTGGGGCTCCTGGGTTCATTGTAAACCATTGCATAACATGGGGTACCAGTGTCCCACGTAAACGATACCCGGAGTCACATTCCAGCCTCCTTTGTTGCTGCACATTCCTGCTTCTGGGCCCCTGCTCTAGCCAGTTCTACCACTGGGAGCCATCATCAGCTCACCTTACTCTTCCCTGCCTGTCATGGCCTTTCTCACCTCTGTGGAGGAGGAGGGAAAAACCCTGTGTCACCAGTGACCTGGATGGATGACAAGATGTCCTTGACCCAGTAGCTTCTCCCTGCTCATTGTTGAGGAGATTTCATAGGCAGTGTTATTCGTTTATTTCCCAGATCCCTGAGCCCTGTTGTCTCTGTCCAGCAGTGTCACATATGGAGACACGGGGTTCCTCAGAACCTTTTAAAAAAACAAAACAAACCCAGTCCTGAACCTGGCATGAAAGCCTCAGCTTTCCTGCCATTTCCAAAGCAGTTGTCACCACTTTAGACATAATCTGCTGACAGGGCCAGGCTTGGAGAGGTGTGGGATTTGTAGGCCAGACACCTTTTTGTGCCAGCCCCTACCAGCCTTAGGCATGAGCTGAGTGGTAAGTAGCAAATATGAGACCGTTTCTAGTCATGGCAACCAGAGTTCTTCCCCCCCTGTTATTTTGTTTTTGTGCTTCCTTCTGGAATCTTCTGGGTAAAAGAATTAGTTACTGAAGCCTGTGGAAGTTCACATTCCAAGACTTACTGAGTGTGCAAATAAGTGTCAGGCCCTGGAGCAAGATGACCACTTTTCTCCTGGGGAGCCCACAGACTTTTTCTTTAGGCCCCCAATACCTGCCTCTGTATCTTGCCAGGGAGAGAGACCAGTTCAGTCTCCATGATTTCCCCGACAGCAGGACTCAGGGTAGAAGTACCACAGTGTGGGAAGTCCACCATGTTAGGCTCCAACTGGCTTCACTTCTTTTTCTCAGCTGAGTGACTTAGACCAGATCACTGAATTTATATCTGCTCCCTAGGTCACTTTTTTTTTTTTAATCTGTAAAATAGGGTCAGTCATTATTCCTGAGCAGCGTTGTTGTCCAGCCTTCATGAAATGATTTTTTGACTGTGTGATTCCATCCATCTCTCTGTCTAGCCATCTACCCATTCATCCTCCCATCTATCTGTCTTCTATCCATCCATCCATCCATCCATCCATCCATCCATCCTGTCACCATGGACTGGGCCTCTGTGCCAGCCTTGTTGTCTACAGTACAACAAATGCCCAGTTAACGGAAAAAAAAAAATGTTGTGGAATACACATGTACTACACTTGATCTTAGCCAAAAGGCCGAGAAGCGGTGTGGAATGCACATGTAAATGAAGAGGTGTTCCCTATATTGTGGGAGATCACATTTGCTAAGGTTGCAAAACAGACATAGTCTTTGGTGGTAGATGCTATGCTAAGGAGATGTGAGCTGAATTGCTCAGAGGAGCTCTGGGTTCAGCCAGAGGTATTGAAGACCGAGAAGTATCTTAGGGTAGAACAGTGCTAGGGCAGAATTATATACGGTTCACTGGGGTCTCTTACGTGGGAGAGGTGAGAGTGGGTGATCCAGGCCAAGGAAAAGACATGGGAAGGGGGAGGGGAGAGCTACAGGAGGTTCCACCCAGAAAGAAAGAGGTGACACGAAGCTGGAGGAAGCAAGCTGGGACTGGAAAGGGACATGCGATAACCACCGGAGTGTTTCAGAAGACCCTGTGGGCTCTGTGAGGAGGAAGGTGGATTGGAAGAAGAAGAAGGGCTGGAAATGGGATACCATTGGCAGGGGAAGGGCCCGAGTGAAGGCTGAGCCCACTGGGAAAGAAGTAGGCCGATTTTGTTGCCAGTTGATGGGTCAACAGGCTGGGGCTCCAGAATGACTTTCTCTCCGTGTCTTTTAGATCCAGGACACAAATGACATCAACGACATCACATACGCAGACCTGAATCTGCCCAAAGAGAAGAAGCCCGCCCCCCGGGCCCCCGAGCCTAACAACCACACAGAATATGCAAGCATTGAGACAGGCAAAGTGCCTAGGCCAGAGGATACCCTCACCTATGCTGACCTGGACATGGTCCACCTCAGCCGGGCACAGCCAGCCCCCAAGCCTGAGCCATCTTTCTCAGAGTATGCTAGTGTCCAGGTCCAGAGGAAGTGAATGGGGCTGTGGTCGGTTCTAGGCCCCATCCCCACAAGTTTTCTTGTCCTACATGGAGTGGCCATGATGAGGACAACCGGCCAGCCAGGCCTGTCCCCAGAAGGCCAGGTGGCACAGGTCCTAGGACCAGGGGTAAGGGTGGCCTTTGTCTTCCCTCCGTGGCTCTCCAACACCTCTCGGGCACCCATGTCCCCTTCTTCCGGAGGCTGGGTGTTGCAGAACCAGAGGGCGAACTGGAGAAAGCCGCCTGGAATCCAAGAAGTGTTGTGCCTCGGCCCATCACTCGTGGGTCTGGATCCTGGTCTTGGCAACCCCAGGTTGCGTCCTTGATGCTCCAGAGCTTGGTCTTCTGTGTGGAGAAGAGCTCACCATCTCTACCCAACTTGAGCTTTGGGGCCAGACTCCCTTTAGATCAAACCGCCCATCTGTGGAAGAACTACACCAGAAGTCAGCAAGTTTTCAGCCAACCGTGCTGGCCTCCCCACCTCCCAGGCTGACTAACCCTGGGGAGAAGGAACCCTCTCCTAGACCAGCAGAGACTCCCTGGGCATGTTCAGTGTGGCCCCACCTCCCTTCCAGTCCCAGCTTGCTTCCTCCAGCTAGCACTAACTCAGCAGCATCGCTCTGTGGACGCCTGTAAATTATTGAGAAATGTGAACTGTGCAGTCTTGAAGCTAAGGTGTTAGAAAATTTGATTTGTGCTGTTTAGTTGTTGTTGGGTTTCTTTTCTTTTTTATTTCTTTTTCTTTTTTCTTTTTTTTTTAAATTTTTTTTTTCCCTTAAAACAACAGCAGCAGCATCTTGGCTCTTTGTCATGTGTTGAATGGTTGGGTCTTGTGAAGTCTGAGGTCTAACAGTTTATTGTCCTGGAAGGATTTTCTTACAGCAGAAACAGATTTTTTTTCAAATTCCCAGAATCCTGAGGACCAAGAAGGATCCCTCAGCTGCTACTTCCAGCACCCAGCGTCACTGGGACAAACCAGGCCCTGTCTTTACAGGGCCACACGGCTGGACCTTTGCCTCCATGGCTACGGTGGTAAGTGCAGCCTTGTCTGACCCAATGCTGACCTAATGTTGGCCATTCCACATTGAGGGGACAAGGTCGGTGATACCCCCCTTCACTCACAAGCACTTCAGGGGCATGCAGAGAGAAGGGACACTCGGCCAGCACTCTGAGGTAATCAGTGCAGGAGGAGTCCGTTATTGCCAGCAAACCTCAGCAGGATCACACTGGAACAGAACCTGGTCATATCTGTGACAGCACAGCCGTGAGCCAGGGCAAACCACCCACTGTCACTGGCTTGAGAGTCTGGGCAGGGGCTCTGACCCCCACCCTTCTAACTGGATGCCAGGGCCTGGGCCCAATGGCAAGCGATTATGGCAACCCTGGCTATCTGGTCTTAACATGTAGCTTATGAAGTGGAGGCGCTAATATCCCCAGTCCCTGGGGATTCCTGGTTCCGGCTATTCAAGTAAGCTGAGCCAACCTGCCTGTTTCTGTAGGTGCGACAGGGATGTTAGGAGCACAGCAAGGACCCAGCTCTGTAGACTGGTGACCTGATACTTCCCATAATAGCATCCAGGAGTTAGCTGACCCGATAGGCTGAGTTGGCCTCACTGGCCCAGCCAACCAGAACTTGTCTTTGGCCGGGCCATGTTCTTGGGCTGTCTTCTAATTCCAAAGGGTTGGTTGCTAAAGCTCCATCCCCTCCTCCTCTGCCTAGAGACATCACGTGTGTATACACACACGGGTGTGTAGATGAGTTAAAAGAATGTCCTCGCTGATGTCCTAATTTTGTCTTAAGTTTTTTTTGGAGGGAGAAAGGAACGAGGCAGGGAAGATGTGTACTTATGGCTTTAACCAGGCAGCCTGGGGGGCTCCCCCAGCCTACAGAACCCTGGTACAAAGAAGAGACAAAAGCGCCTTGTGAGGAGTGGGATGTGTTTATCTGTAGACCAGATGAGAAGGAAACAGGCCCTGTTTTGTACATAGTTGCAACTTAAAATTTTTGGCTTGCAAAATATTTTTGTAATAAAGATTTCTGGGTAACAATAATGCCTTGGGGTGTTCCACTTTTTCCTTGAAGCTCTGTCCTTGGAGTCTGACAGTTGCCTGTCCTTTGGGGCTGGGGGCGAGGATGAACTATGCCAAGGTATCAAGACGTTCTGTATAACTTGGCCTTCGCTAGGCTTTACAGATGTGAAAGGTTCTTGTTCCCTTGGCTCAGACGGAGTCATGGTTGCATCAGTTGTGCTGAAAATTCAGGCGCAGACTTTCTCCACTACTTCAGTGTTGTGGGGATTTTGGATTAGGCTTTCCATGGCTACAGTAAAGCACTGTGGCCAAAAGTGAATTGGAGAGGAAAGGGTTTATTTTGCTGACACTTACACAACGTTCCAGTTCATCATGGAAGGACAAGAACTAATGCTGAGTCCATAGAGGAGTTCTCCTGTGGCTTGGTGTTCCTTTAACCAGACTTGGACACGACCAACCCCCCCCCCCAGAAATTTGAACCCCCCTTAGTGTTCAGTCCCTAGACTGAGGGAGGCTTTAGTGCACCTTGTGTGCTCTTTGTCACCATGACCAAACACCTGAAAGAATAATAGCTTAAGGCTCTAGGTTTTAGAGATTTCTGTCTGTTGTTAGCTGGCTCCATCCCTATGGGTCTGTGGCAAGACAGAACATGGCAGTTGGGGAGGAGTGTGTCATTAGAGGTTCCTTACCAGGAAGAAGGGTGGAAGGTCAGGGCACACCCTTCAAATACATGCCTCAAGTTACATGCTTCCTCCACCCAGGCCCCACCTCACTGCTCCCACCACCTCCCACTAATGCCATCAAGTTATGAAGCTCAGTGGAAGAGCCTGTTGATTAGGCCATAATCCTCGTGGTCCATCACTCTCCAGTGATTCCATCAGCCAGCTGGAGGCCAAGCCTTTAACATATATGTCGTCTGGAGAGACATGTCATCTAAGCAATATAATGTGCCTGAGAGTCTTGTGATCTCTTGCATTCTTCAGTTCATGGAAACTTGGCAGATGGGTGCTGTGATGTCCATTTCACAGACAAGGAAATGAGGCTCAGAGAGGCCAAGTGACAAACTCCAGATTGTAGAGTTAGTAATTATCTCTCAAGCTCCTGCTTGGAAACCAGCCTTTTGCAAAATTCTGAGAATGCAGTGTTGACGAAGGATGGGCCACACCCATATGAGCTCATGGAGTGGGAGGAAGTGAGAGCGGCTGCCAGTCCTAACAGCAGTGCTGAGCCTGCCCATGGCTGCTTACAGAATGAGAACATCAGTCAGGGAACAAGGGTCCCCTGCGGGAGGGCAGCCCTGCTGCCAAGAGGAAATAGGTACCCTCGGGTTTTTAAGAAAGGAATGTGAGGGGAAAAAGTCAAAGTTTGAGATAGAAATTGTTAACATTCCCCACGGTGATAAACCAGACCTAGAGAGACAAAACTTACAAATTGAAAATATAGCCTAGCTTTATAAAATCCGGGCCCCAATCAAGCAGCATAAGGAAGCTCAGGTGTCTTTCTTGTCAGGACCGAGTGATGCTTTAAGCAGTGCTCCACTGTGGCAATAAGAACAAACACCCCCTCCTTTTGCCTTCTGAGTTTGGGATTTTTTTTTTTTTCTTATCAGATGGAAGTACGAGGGCTTTGCTAAGCCTGCATGAGGTGAAGCAGCTTCCCAGATAGGAAACCCTCAAGCTGAGGTCTAAATATCGAGTAAGGATGAGTCAGGTTGTGCAGGGGAGCCAGACTGAGGCAGACAGCCTTCCTGCAGGTCCTGGCCCCTATCAGAGCCGCATTCCCTTCCGCATTACTCTCCATCACCCCTGCACTCTATCAGCCTCCTGACAGATTCAAAAATGGGTCCCCGGGTCTTTGTACTTCAAAGCTCTGTCCAGAACACTCACTTCCTACTTGCCATCCAATCTGGAGACTGGGCCTAGTTCATTTGTTATACATGGTACAGCTGTCTCACAGTTCTCTGGAACCTCTATCACAGTTTGTAATTACACATAGACCTGGTGTTGGTTGAGTAACGTCCCTCTTCTATAGTGCCCTGGGTGCTGCCTGATAGTAGGTAGAGTATTGGAGTATGTTCCTTAAGGTAATTTCCATGACCAGCCCCTAGAGAGCATCCAGCAAATGTTTGTTTGAGAGTTGGGAGAATGGATAGAAGAGTGGGAAGATGGAGGATGAGCAGATGGATGAGTTAATGATGAGTAGATAGATTGTTAGATAAAAGAATGGTTGGGTAAGTGGATGCATGTATACATGTAGTATGTATGTATGTATGTATGTATATAGTATGCATGTATGAGAAGAAAACCCAAGACAGAAGAGAAAAGACTTACTTTGAAGCCTGCTTGGTATCTTAGGAACACTAAGATCCCTAACTACCAGGTTAGAAATTAGATTTAATCACTAGTCCCCTGACTTTTTTCATTGACTTTATCTGTCATTTGTCATGGTCCTGGGTACATTATCCCAACTGACAAAGAACCAATGATACTTATCTAAGCCTTGGGTGCCTCTTCTTGGGAAGCTGGGGCTATTCATAGAAACCAGGATGAAAGAACACAACCATAGTCAAATAAACTCAGGAAATATTTTAAAGGGCATGAAGGTAAACATTTGAGTTGATATTTTAAACATGATACTAAATACAAGACATATTGTTGGGATGGAATAGACGACCTAACAGTTAATGGCACTTGGTCTTCCATAGGACACAGGTTTGATTCTCAGCCATCAGTAGCTCCAGTTCTAGAGGGAATTAGTGCCTTCTTCCTACCTCTATGGGAACTAAGCATGAACTTGGTGTATATACACACATACAGACAAGATAGTCACACACAACAAATAAATAATAGGTTTTAAAGAAAGAAATTAATAAAATAAGGTTTTTCACTTTGCTTACACCATAGACAAAAATCCAAATGGTCAAAAAATCAGATGTAAGAGTTGACACTATAAAGCTCATGTAAGAAAGCATAGGAGGGAGGCTCAATGACTCTGAATATAACAGTGGCATTTTTGATATAATACAAAGCTCCAGACAACAAAAAGAATAAACCTATAATTTGAACTTCATCAAAATCAATAACTTGCTAAACATCATGGCACAAGCCTTTAATCCCAACATTGGAAGACAAAGGCAAGCAGATCTCTGAGTCTGAGGCCATCATGGTCTACATGGTGAGTTCTAGGACAGCCAGGATTGGATGGGAAGAGCCTATGTCAAAAAAAATATTGAACACTTATGTTCATCAAAGGACTCTATTAACAGAATAAAAAGTTAAAACTATTTATTATAGGAAAATAGTTAGAAGTTGTATATCTGCTATTAGTATATAGAATATATAAAGAACTCCTAAAACTCAGTAATAAAACTTTACACATCTAACTCCATGGCCTCGCCCAAGAAATCTCACTGACTTCCTTCTCCATGTCTTCTCTAAAATTCAGATTTTCTCCATGTCCTCTCCAGATTTTGCTCTCACACCTGGTGGCCCAGCCTACTCTAACAATGCCTGCCTGCACTGCACCCAACATAGATTTTCACCATGACCTCCCTGCCTGTAATAATCTACAGATCTCTTACAACCATCCTACCCACTCAGACATACCACTTCCTTCTCCAGGATCTACCTGTGGAGTCTCCCTGATCCCCTCTCCCATTCATGCTTTTACCACAACCACTCAAATCTAGTCTGAGGACCACCCTGCCTGCACTACAAATGATCTCTATGCTTCCGTCAAGACCTGCCCTACCTATTCCGTAACCCACAGGACCTTCTCATACAATATCTAATCTTTCCTCTAATATGCCCCCACAGTCCAGGCTTATACCAGGGAGCACATACTGTATACCAGTCCAGTCCCCTCCATGCACCTGGCATCATTCCACCCAAGTCATTTCCAACTTCTAGACCCAATGTCTCCACCCACCTTACATCCTTGCTTCACCCCCAATCTGCTCTGTACATATCAGACAAAGAATTAAGGATTAAAAAGTCCACATGCCCAGACCTTATTGCAAAAAATACCAATAATACAAAAGAGCAAGTCAACAGCTTCTCTTCAAAACCTACTAGTGCTGTAGACATGTCTGCCAATGAGCATTTTCTACGTGAACCCCAGAAGACAGAATTTAAAAGAACAGTCATAAACTTCACCAAAAAGTTTAAATTACACACCACACGCATGCACACACGCACGCGCGCGAGCAAACACACACACACACACCCCAAAACAAAACAACACCACCCAGTGAAATTAAGTAGAAAGGAATGACTGTGGCCAAATCTCTCACTGTGCAGATTGGTCAGCTGTAGGTCTCTGTGTTAGTTTCTGTCTACCAGAAGAGGAAGCTTCTCTGATGTTGACTGAATTGGGCACTGATCAATGCCTTAGATTCAAGGTATAATTGCTAGGTTTTAGAATAACAATCGTATTTGTTTCCTGTAGGCCTATGGCCTATCCATTCTCAAGTTCTTGGGTACCCAAGTAGTGTAAGCCACAGGTTCCATAATATGTAGTGAGACTTAAGTCTACTCAGAGAGTGATTGGATACTCCTACAATATTTGTGCCCACTATTGCACTGGCATTGATTTGGAGGAAGGGAAAACCATGATTAGAATATATTGTATGAAAAAAGTTTTCAATAAATAAAAAAGAAATTGAGGAGGAAGAACTTAGTGAATATAAATAACTGAGTGATGGAAAAAATTAAAACCCCACAAATGTAAGACAGATGGAAATGATGGTGACAATGAAGGATTTGACAGTGACCTTGAAGAGAACCTGAGCTGAAAGGAAGGTGGAACTAAAAAACCCAGTGATTTAATTGGAAAACTTGAATTCTTAGAAATAACCAAATATAACAGAGACTATCAGGACTCAAAGGTAAGTAAAGGATCTAGAAAGTAAGGGAGGAGTATAATATAATTGAAAGCCAAAAGAGGAAAAACACAAGTCACATAGAAGGAAAGCTCATCAGAACAACTAATTAATTTCTCAGTGGAAACTTTGAAAGCCAGAAGAGCCTAGAGACATGGATTCCAAGTTCTAAACAGCTATGATGGCCGACAGAGACTAATATACCCAGAAAAACTGTCTGCAATAATTGGAGGAGAGAGACAAGCTTTCTACAATGTAAACAAAAATTATAGTCAACAAACCAGACCTGTGGAAAATACGGGAAACATTCATTCAGTCTGAAGAGAGGAATGAGCATAGCAGCGAGACCATGGGAAGAAATATGAAGCCATGATCATCAAAGCACAAGATATCACCGAGGATACAAACAACCTCAAAAGTCAATGACACAATGACCATAATTAAAGCACACACATTCCATAATAACTTTAAATATCAATGGTCTCAATTCTCCAATCAGAAGACACAGGCTGACTGAGTGACTCAAGACACAAAATCCACCTGTTACCTAAGAGGTCGTCATTTTAAAATTAGACACTGCCTTAGAGTCAAAGGATGGACAGCGCTCCAATGAAAGCGGGGCAGGAGTCAAGCAGGTGTTGCTTCCTAACACATGACAAAATAGACTTCAAATAGAGCTAATAAGATGAGATAAAGAGAGACATTCTATTCTAATCAGGGGCACAGCTAAATATGAATGCACCAAAGTCTGGGGCACACAGTTTCATTAGAAAATCTGGTACTGGATTTAAATACACAGATTAACACCAGTCCATTAGCAAGGTGGTATCAATACCCCATTATCTCTAATACACGAGTCATCTGAACAAAAAAATAATTAGAAAAACATGGGAATTATTCAACATCAAATGGACTTAGCAGATATTTATAGAATATTCCACCCAAACACCAAAGAATACACATTCTACTCCCTGATACAAGGAAGCTTTTCTAAAAATAGACTACATCCTGGAACACAAAGCAAATATTTACAAACTCAAAAAGATACTTACCACTCCTTGCAAATGATCCTATCACAATGCAACAAAACTGACAGCAGAAAAGAAAAAAAAAAACCCTAGTAATACACCAACTCACAGAGATTAAGTAACTCCTAATTGAATGACGAACGAGTCAAAGGAATCAAGAAAGAAGAAATTTCCTGGAAGTAAATGAAAGTAAAAAGACAACACAACAAAACGTCTGAAACACAAGCAAAGAGGGAAATTTATACTGTTAAGTGTCTACATTAAAACGACAACTACAAAACACTGAAAGAAAGCCAGGTGGGGTACTGCACATCTTTAATCCCAGCACTGCAGAGGCAGACAGATCGCTGTGAGTTCAAGGCCAGCCTAGTCTACAGAGCAAGTTCCTGGACAGCCAGGGCTGTACAGAGAAACCCCATCTCAAGAACCAAAACCAAACCAAACCAAACAGACAAATAAACAAAACCACCAACAACAGAAAGAGCACAATGGCTTAATGACACTACTCAGAAAAGTCAGAAAAAACAAACCCAAGTCCAGTTGATGGTAAGAAATAACAAAAATCAAAGCAGAAATCAGTGAAATAAAAACAAGAAAACAACACAAAGAATCAACAAATCTCAGACCACTATTTTTTCTTTTTTGAGAAAATGACCAAGATTGATAGAGCATTGGACCAAATGAAAGAAAGGAACCAATTAACAGAATTAGAAATGATCAGGCATCATTACAACAGACACCAAAGAAATTCAAAATGTTATAAGGGAATATTTAAAAAACCAGTACTCCGGGGCTAAAGAGATGACCCAGAGGCTACTGCTCCAGAGCCCTGAGTTCAATTCCCAGCAAGCACATAGTGACTTAAAACCATCTGTAATGGGATCTGATGCCCTCTTTGTTGTGACTGAAGACAGCTACAGTATACTCATATACATTAAATAAATAAATAAATAAATAAATAGATAGATAGATAGATAGATAGATAGATAAATCTTAAAAACAAAAACAAAAAAAAACAAAAAAAACAGTACTCCATCAAACTGGAAAATCTAGAAGAAGTGGATAATTTTTAGATTCAGCCAAACCACCAAAATTAAACCAAGAAGTCAATACCCTGAACAGACCCATAACAAGTGAGGAGATTAAAACTGATATTAAATAGCCCAGGACCAGATGAAGTCTGGTCCTCACATAATTCTACCAGACACCCAAGGAGATTTCCATCCAATTGTTCTGAACTATTTATTGAAAAGCAGAAAGAGAAGGGACATCCCACACTTCTTCTACCATTCTGCTGCCCAACCCAGGTAAAGACACAACAAAAGAAAGAAAATTACAATATTCCTGATGAATATAGACTCAAAATTCCTCAATAAAGTACTTGCAAATAGAACACAAACATGCATCAAAAAGATTAATCCACCATGACCAAGTTGGCTTTATCCATGAAATTCAGCATAAATGTGTGTGTGTGTGTGTATGTGTATGTGTGTATAAATGTTATAAACCATATAAGTGAACTTAAAGACAGGAAACACATGATCATTTCAATAGATACAGAAGAAGCCTGTGAAAAAGCCTATCCTAAAATTCAGATGGAGCTACAGTATACCATGGAGAGCCAACACATTCCTGAGGACACAGAACAGTGCTGAAGGGATCACCACTCCAGGCCTTAAGGTACAGTAAAGAACCATAAGGAGAAAAGCAATATGGCACTGCTACAAAGACAGACATGTTGACCAATGGGACAAAACCAAAAAGACCCAATTAGAAGTGCATGTATCTTCAGTCACTTAATATTTGATAAAGTTGCCAAAAACATGAGCTGGTGGAAATGAACGTGATCAATACATGGTGCTGGGAAACCTGGATGTGCATAAGCAGAAGAGTGGAGTCTCAACCCATCTGTCAACTTGCATAAAAACTAATGCCAAATGGATCGAAGTTCTCAACGTGAGACCTGAAGCACAGACACTCCTAAGAAAACACAGACAGCACCGTGTATGATACAGTTGAAGAGGAAATGCAGCACCATATATGATATAGGTGAAGAAAACACAGACAGCTCCATATATAATATAGATATGTGGGAACAGACTTTCTGAATAGGGCTCCATTTGTCTAAGAATTGAGGCCAACAATTGTCGAGTGGAACTTCCTAAAACTACAACGCTTCTTCACAGCTACTTCCAAAACAAAAAACAAACAAACAAAACCAAATCAACTGGGTAAAGAGGAAGCCCACACAATGGGGCAGAATCATTGCCAGCTGTCCATGTGGTAGAGGATTAATATCCAGAATATATAAAGAGCTCAAACAGCAACAACAAAGAATCAGAAAAAAAATTAACTATTCCAAAAATGGGCCTGGCATCTGAATAAGAGTTCTCAAAAAGAAGAAAAAAAATTTGCTAAGGAATATCTCAAAAAAAAAAAAAAAAAGTTCAACATTCCTAGCAATTAATGCAATGCAAATCGAAAAGACTTCACCTTACCCCAGTCAGAACGGGGAAGATCAGCAAAGCATCTAGCTACAATCGCTGGAGGCATGTGGGAGGAGGGGAACTTCACTCACTGCTGCTGAGATAGTGAACTGGTACGGCCACTGTGGAAATCGGTAGGGAAAATTCTCACAGAGCTAAAATCAAATCTACCGCACGCCACAGCCGCGGAGCTCCTTGGCGAATTCGCATAGTGCTTCACGTCCTATTGCCCACACACTCACTCGGCCATGTCCACTGTTGCTCTTTTCACAATAGCAAAGAAATGGAAACAAAATAAATGTCTTCCATCCTATGTATTGATAATGAAATGATGTAAAAAAAAAAAATCCCTAAAATCAGGAAATTTGCAGATAAAAAGATAGACTAAAAAAGGTCCTATTGTATGAGGTACTCAGACCTAGACAGACAGACATTGCACGCTTTCTCTCCTAGCTCCAAATCCTTAGATACGAGTCCATATCTCAGAGTAACTACAGAAAGCAAGAAAGTAAGGGGGGGGGCGTTCCTGAAGAAAGGGGTTGGTATTGATATAGAGGGACTAGCAGGGTACAAGTGATCTGCTCAGGCTAATGGGAAGGGAATTTCATTACTGAGAGTGGAAGGGGGTAAATGCCGCAGAAAGCAGGGGGAGTGGAAAGAGGAATAGCAGGAATAGAGCTCATGGTGGAAATGGAGAAGGAGTGGGCGCTTCAGGGAGGGAAGAGGGTGAAAAAAACAACAGGGTGTCTTAAAAGGACTTTTTAAAATTTAATCTTTTCGTATTTATTTATTTATTTATTTACACTCCAGATTTGATTCCCCTCCCTGTCCACCCTCTGACTGTTCCATGTCCCATACCTCTTTCCCGTGCCCTCCACCCCATCTCCATGAGGATGTCCCCACCCCACGAGACCTCTAAACTCCCTGGGGCCTCCAGTCTATTGAGGGTTAGATGCATCTTCTCTGACTGAGACCAGACCTGGCAGTCCTTTGCTGTATATGTGTTGGCCTCCTATCAGCTGGTGTATGCTGCCTGATAGGTGGTCCAGCAGTTGAGAGATCTGGGGATGGGGGTGGGGGTCCAGGTTTATTGAGGCTGCTGGTCTTCCTACAGGGTTGCCCCCCTCCTCAGGTTCTTCCAGCTTTTCCCTAATTCAACCACAGGGGTCAGCAGCTTCTATCCATTCTATCCATTGGTTGGGTGCAAATATCTGCATCTGACTCTTTCAGCTGCTTGTTGGGTCTTTGGGAGGGCAGTCATGCTAGGTCCCTTTTTGTGAGGGCTCCACAGCCTCAGTAATAGTGTGAGGCCTTGAGGTCTCCCTTTGAGCCGGATCCCACTTTGGACCTGTCACTGGACCTTCTTTTCCTCAGGCTACTCTCCATTTTCATCCCTGTAGTTCTTTCAAACAGGAACAATTATGGGTCAGAGTTTTGACTGTGGGATGGCAACCCCATCCCTCATTTGATGCCCTGTCTTCCTGCTGGAGGTGAGCTTTATAAGTTCCCTCTCCCTACTGTCAGGCATTTCATCTAAGGTCCCTCCCTTTGAGTCCTGACAGTCTCTCACTGCCCAGGTCTCTGGTGCATTCTAGAGAGTCCCCCCCAATTTGCTTGTTTCCATTCTTTCTGCTGGCCCTCAGGGCTTCAGTCCTTTTCCCTCACCCAGTACAAGATCAGGTTCCCTCCCCCACCCCCATCCCCACCCCCCACCGCTCTGGTCCTCTTTCCCTCCCAGATCCCTCCCTGCCTCCCTGTTTGTGATTGCTTTCTTCTCCCTCCCAAGTGGGACTGAGGCATCTTCACTTGGGCACTTCAGCTTGTTGACCTTTTTGAGTTCTGGAGACTATATCTTGGGTATTCTGTACTTTTTTTCTTTTTTGGCTAATACCCACTTATTAGTGAGTACCTACCATGCATGTCCTTTTGGATCTGAGTTACCTCACTCAGGATGATATTTTCTAGTTCCATCCTGCAAAACTCAGGATGTCCTCATTCTTAATAGTATTCCATTGTTAAATGAACCACATTTTCTGTATCCATTCTTCTGTCCTAGAACACTGTCTTAGTCAGGGTTTCTATTCCTGCACAAACACCATGACCAAGAAGCAAGTTGGGAAGGAAAGGGTTTATTTGGTTTACATTTCCATACTGCTGTTGATCACCAAAGGATGCGGGACTGGAACTCAAGCAGGTCAGAAAGCAGGAGCTGATGCAGAAGCCATGGAGGGGT
>NC_034592.1:112789832-112797900 GCF_900095145.1 Mus pahari
CACAAGGGGCCTCTCCCCCTTGATCAGTAATTGAGAAATGCCTTGCAGCTGGATCTCATGGAGGCATTTTCCCAACTAAAGCTCCTTTCTCTGTGATAACTCCAGCTGTGCCAAGTTGACACAAAACTAACCAGTACAAACATCTAGGTTGTTTCCAGAATCCGCCTATCACAAACAAGGCTGCTATGAACATAGTGGAACAGGTGCCCCTGTGGCATGGTGGAGCATCTTCTGGGTATATTCCCAAGAGTTGTATAGCTGGGCCCTCAGGTAGATCTATTTCCAATTTTCTGAGGAACCTCCAGATTGATTTCCAGAGTAGTTGTATCAGTTTGCAATCCCACCAGCAGTGGAGGAGTGTTCTTCTTTCTCCACATCCTCTCCAACAAGTGTTGTCACCTGAGGTTTTGATCTTAGTCATTCTGATTGGTGTATGGTGGAATCTCAGGGTCGTTTTGATTTGCATTTCTCTGATCACTAAGGACTTTGACCATTTCTTCAGGTGCTTCTCAGCCTTCGAGATTCCTTTGTTGTGAATTCTTGGTTTAGTTCTATACCCCATTTTTTTTTTTAATTGGGTTGTTTGGTTTTTTGATGGTTAGCTTCTTGAGTTCGTTATATTTTGGATATTAGCCTTCTATCAGATGTAGGGTTAATGAAGTTTTTTTCCCAATCTGTAGGTTGCCTATTTGTCTTATTGAATATGTCCTTTGCCTTACAGAAGCTTTCCAGTTTCATGAGGTCCCTTTTATCAATTGTTGATCTCAGAGTGTGAACCATTGGAGTTCTGTTTAGGAAATTTTTCTCTGTGCCAATGAGTTCAAGGCTCTTTCCCACTTTTTCTTCTATTAGATTCAGTGTATCTCATTTTATGTTGAGATCCTTGATCCACTTGGACTTGAGCTTTGTGCAAGGTGAAAAATCTGGGTCTATTTTCATTTTTCCACATATAGACAGCCAGTTAGACCAGCACCATTTATTGAAGATGCTTTCTTTTTTCCATCGTATATGTTTGGCTCCTTTGTAAAAGATCAAGTGACCATAGGTGTATGGTTTTATTTCTGGATCTTAAATTCTATTCCATTGATCAACCTGCCTGTCTCTGTACCAATACCATGGAGTTTTTCTCACTGTTAATCTGTCGTAAAGCTTGAGGTCAGGGATGGTGATTCCCCCAGATGTTCCTTTATTGTTAAGAATTGTTTTCTCTAATCTGGGTTTTTTTGTCTTTCCAGATGAATTTGAGAATTGATCTTTCCATGTCTTTGAAGAATTGTGTTGACATTTTGATGGGGATTGCATTGAATCTGTAGATTGCCTTTGGTAGGATGACCATTTTTACTATTTTAATTCTGCCAGTCCATGAGCATGGGAGAGCTCTCCATTTTCTGAGATCATCTTTGATTTCTTTCTTGAGATACTTGAAGTTATTGTCATACTGGTTTTTCACTCCTTTGGTTAGAGTTACCCCAAGGAATTTTATATTTTTTGTGGCCATTGTGAAGAGAGTTGTTTCCCTAATTTTTTCTCAGCCTGTTTATTATTTGTATAAAGGAAGGCCACTGATTTATTTGAGTTAATTTTATATCCAGCTAATTTGCAGAAGTTGTTTATCAGCTGGATAAGTTCTCTGGTAGAATTTTTGGGGTCGCTTATATATATTATCATATCATCTACAAATAGTGATACCTTTATTTCTTCTTTACCAATTTGTACCCTCTTGAGCTCTGTTTGTTGTCTTATTGTTCTAGCTAACACTTCGAGTACTATATTGAATAGATATGGAGAGAGTGGGCATCCTTGTCTTGTCCCAGATTTCAGTGGGATTGCTTCAAGTATCTCTCCATTTAATTTGATATTGGCTGTTTAAAGAAAAAAATTGCACTATCATCTCCTTAGATGCAGAAAAAGTCTTAAAAGGTCTTATGGAATCATTATTAACTTTTTTATCGTAGGCATAATGTGTTAATACGTGGTGTGAAGTTTACCCTTAGGTTATTCAAATGCTGATTCCTCTGCCCTCACATCTTGTTTCAATCTGGACTCAGCACTGTAATGCTTAGAACAAGAATCTCCTGTCTCAAGTTTGTGTAAACAGTTCTTAGCCTTTATTCTCTGCCTTGTCAATAAGTGCCAGTCACCTAATGACTGGGCAGAATAGAAAACAGGCTGGGGCATCGGCCAACAGAGGAAAGAGAGAGGGAGGTGGGGAGAGGGAGATCAGCGAGGAGGATGGAGCCATGACGACGGAGTCTGAAGAGCCAGATCAATAAGTACCATGGGATGGGGCTGGGAGGGAGCCAGGTTAGCTTAGGAGGTAAAGGTACAAATTTAACTGCTCAGTTATTGAGGTGCAGCTTTGAATTAATCTTATTTATTCTGTGTGGTTATTGGGGAATAGCACAAGGTAAAGGAATACAGTCACCCTTGTTAATTCATCCACTATATTTATATTAAGGATAATTCATTTAATGAAAAAGGAGGCCATGAATTTCAAGGAGAGCAGGGAAAGATGTTTGAGAGAGTTTGGAGGGAAGAAAGGGAAGAGAAAAATGATATAATGTTATTATAATCTTCAAAATAAAAGAAAAAATAACATCAAAATTTCAAAGCAGGCAAGGTCTTGAGTAGATAATTCTCTGAAGATGATCTATAAATAACCAACAATGACATGAACTGATGCTCAGCTTCACTGGTGTCTGAGGGTGTTCAATGCTGTGAAGAGACACCATGACCATGGCAACTCTTAGAAGGAAGCATTTAATTGGGGCTGGCTTACAGTTGAGAGGTTTAGTCCATTATCCTCATGTCAGGAAGCATGACGGCATGCAGGCAGACCTGGTGCTGGAGAGGTCGCTGGGAGTTTTATATCCAGATTGTCAGGCAGCAGTGGGACACTGGGCCTGGCTTGAGTATCTGAGACTTCAAAGTCCACCCCCAGTGACACACTTCCTCCATCAAGATCACACCTCCTAATAGTGCCACTTCCTGTGGGCCTATGGGGGGCTGTCTTCATTCAAACTCTGCTCTGGGAAAGTGAAAGAGTACCATTGTAGCTGTCTCATACAAGGTGCATTTGGTATTGTCAAGTAAATAAGAAAGAACAGGTACTGGCAAAGATGTAAAGAAACGGGGAGACCCAGTCACTGCTGACGTACAATGGTGCAGTGGCTGTCGAAGAATAGAGGGATGGTTTCCACAAATAAAGACCAAGCTCCTGTGCCCTCCACCTTCACTTCTGTGTACATACCTAGAAGAACTGGAAGCAGGGCCCATCCTCCATGGAGGAGCTGCCCACCCATGTCCACAGCAGCACTGGACACAACAGATGAAAGGTGGAGGCAACCCAAGGGTCCAGCCACAAATGAACATGGTAAATACATTAATGAAAGATTACTCATCTTGAAGAAGGAATTTTTTTTGGATTTTTTTTTAAATAAAAACTTCTGTAGCTAACGAAAATCGTACACGCTGCGAACAAGATGTTTTGAAGTGCATATATTTTAGAATGACTAAATCAAGCTAATTAGTGGGTGTATTACTCATCTCTTTTAGAGGTGAGAACTCTTAAAAATCTATTCCCTAAGCAACTGTCAAGAATACAGTATATCGTTATTACCTATAGTCACTACACTATAAATAGTTGTCTAGAATTTATCCAGCTTGAGTTTACTAAAACTATGCTCCTGACCAGCGTCTCTCCAGGCTTCTCACTCCACCCTTGGGACCCATCATTCAAACATCCACTTCCATGAGCTTGGCCTTTTCAGATCACATGCACAAGTGAGATCTTGCTGTAATTTTCTTTCTGCATCTGGCTTATTTATTTCACTTAGGAGGTCCTCCTTGGTCATCCCTGTTGTTGCCTATATGAGAGTAGGTCCTCTCATGTTTTTAAAGTAGAGACTTATATAAAGTGGAGATTATATAAAGCATACATATTATGTCCACTCACTGACTAATGAACACGTAAGTCTGTGTGTTGGCTAACATGGATAATACTGTGGTAAAGTTGGGATTGCTCTCTCTTACATATTGCTTCTCTCTCTTTTTGGCTCTATCCCTAGCAGTAGGTTTGCTGCATCATAGGATGGCTCTGTTTTTAATTTTAACATGGCTAGTGGTCAAACATAGGACCCTGTGTGGGCTAGACAAGTACCCTACTACTTAGCAACCTCCCAGTCTTACTTTTAATTTTTTGATAAAGATTCATGCTGTTTTGTACTTTCCATTCCCAATGCCCATGTTCAAGACTTGCCTTTTTTCCATACACTCTCCCATACACTTTGCTCTTTTGATCGTTGCCATCCTAACAGGTATGAAGTACTGCCTCATTGCTTTAATTTATATTTGTCTAATGGCTGGTGCTTTTATAGTCTTGACCTTCTGTATGCCTTCTTTGGAGAAAAGTCTATTCAGATTAGGAGGGAAATGATCTGTTTTAACAAGAATGAAACTTGAAGACACACTAAGAGTAAGAAGCCAGATACAAAAGTATTCTTTGGTTCCCTTGTATGAGACATTGAGAATATTCATGTGTGCAGACAGAAAATAGGACAGTGGCCACCAACAGCTTGGGGAAGCAGGGAGATGAAGGACTTAGTGTTCACAGTATCAATGGGAGATGATGCTGGAAATCACCTTGCTGGGGACAATGGGTCAGAAACATGGAAAAATTCTTGTCTCTGGTGGTATCAGGGAGTGCCTAGACCAATCCTGAGATGAGCGTCTAGCCATAGATCCTGTTATCTAAGCTTTGTTTACTCTTGATAAATAAACATCACAGGCTTCAGATACAGCTCAGTTACTGGGGTGCCTGCCTGGCATGCACAAAGCCCTGGGTTTGAGTCCTAGCACTACCTAAACCAGGTGCAAGGGCACGTGGGAAAGTGGGGGCAGGAAGGTCAGAAGTTCAAGGTTATCCTCCCCTATGTAGTGATTTGAGGCCAGCCTGGGATATGTGAGAGACTGTCTAAAAGCAAAGCAATACATGGACTTCACCTAGTTTTCCTTGGCTTTAAACAGGGATTGACGATGACATTGCAGGCATGATTTTGCAAAGACGCCATCAATTTAAGAACAGGCTTTTGTTTATATTTATCTTACCTTTTTCTTTTTTAAATATGTTGGGAAAAGGAGTGCAAGAAACCTTCCCTATCTTGAGACTCAGTTGGTAATGACCCAATTCTGAGAGTTCCAGTATCTGCCACTCAGCAGACGTGGCTTCCTGGCCCCACTTCAAGGACAACAAGCCAAGACATTATGGTAAAAGGAGCCGTCCCCTCTGGCTAAAGGCCTTCTGACCCTGACTGTCCACTCAGGCAGGGTCAGCTGGGGTGACAGACAATGTCATGAATTCAAGTTAGGGAAACATTCTTCAAAATGAGGCTGGCTGAGTGTTTAATAGTAACCCTGTAGCCTGACTGGTGCTGTCTCCAGCTTGGGTCCCACATGCGAGCAGCCTAATGCATTATCACTGATGTTGTGTGCGAAATGCAAAGAAGCCTGGGTTGCCATTGTAGCATGACCTTTTGCTAGAAGTTTTTGCTCAGGGCAATTAAATGTTCAGCTATCTCCTCCTGGGGAGTGCCAGCTTGCATTTTAATTAGGCTGAGAAAAGGGAGGTGGTAGAAAGGATACCCAGACAAAGAATTAAAAAATAACAGTTTGCTCGATAAACAAAGCCATCCGTTTGCAGCTGTGAATCTACTCTGCAGCTCTTTCCCCTCTCAACTCCAGGATGCCTTTGACCCTCGGGACTTAAAGCTCCCTGTCACGTAGTATAGGGAGAGGTATGGGGGACAGCATGTTCTTAGTGAGGAGTCCAAAGCTCAGTGGCCTTACCACCTTCGAAAGGGTAGAAGGCACGAATCTCATCTTACAAATAAAGAAACTCAGGCTGAGAAAATAATTGGCTGTAACCTGACTTAGAACAATAAAAAAGGCGTAAACTCCTGAGAGAGGAGGGAATCACAGTAAATGACGTTGACTCAAAGGAGCCAGCACCAGATGTGGATCCTTTTCACATGAAATGCTAGAACCAAGAACCAGTGTAGACCATCCCATCTGTCAGGAGCTCAGGAGAGGGGGGAAGGGGTCAGAAGTACAGAGGGGGCTTTTTGGAAAGGGGGCGTGTTCTGTTGTATGCAGCTCCAGTGGGTGTTTGTATAGCAGAGCTGGTCAAACTATAAACTCAAAATTGGTACACTATTTATATGCTTTAATAAAACTAAGCTTACAAAAAATAATATGGCGGGTGGCTGTTGGGAGTCAGTCTTGGGCACTGTATATTCAGATGCTTGTTTCTATGCCCAGACATTTGTTTGCAGTCTGGACACTGGCATGGTCATGCATCTTTGGTTTCAAAGTTACGCAAAAATTGTTTTCCATCACCTCTAATTGGTCGTTAACGAGCTGATTCAGCCTATGACTGAGCAGAGAAGAGAATAGGGCGGGACTTCCAATCCCAGTGAAGGAATCTCAATGAGTCAGAGAGAGAAGTAGGAGAAGAAGGTGTAGAGGAGACCAGGTTGAGGGACCAAGAGAATTAGCCATGAGGTCATGCTGAGTGTCATGCTGGGAGTCCCCATGGAGAAGAGCGAGCCTGGCAAGACTCAGATTAAAGGTAAAGGACCATGAGGCTAGGAAATAGGCAGCCTTTCAAGTTTAGAATAGCTTAGGACCTGCTCAGCATAGTGCCAGCAGCTTGCTAATAAAAATACAAGGTCCCTGTGTCATTGACTTGGGAGCTAAAATAGACTAGAGCAGGCATGCCTTGCAGTTATTTGGGAGCAAACTGCCCAAAATATTATTGCAGGTGGTGGTAGTGCATGCCTTTAATCCCAGCACCCTGAAGGCAGAGTGAGGTGGATCTCTGTGAGTTCGAGGCCAGCACTGTGTGTATGCCAATCCATTTATATCCCTCACACAAACCTATACAAGTGTTGTAGTCATTTGAACGAGGAAGCCCCTCATAGGCTCTCATGTTTGAATGCTTGGGTCCCAGTTGGTGAACCTGTTTGGGAAGGATGGGGAGGTGTGGCCTTGCAGTAGGTGTGACACTAGAAGGTGGACTTTGAGGTTTCAGAAGTCCATGTGATCACCAGTTAGCTCTACATGTGAGTTCCCAGCAACTGCTCCAGCACTGTGCCTGCCTGTCTGCTGCCATGCTCCCTGCCATGATGGTCATGAACTCACTCTCTGAAACTGTAAGCCCCAAATATGTAAAAGAAATTCCTTCTTTCAGATGTTGCCTCAGTCATGTTGTTTCAATTACAGCAACAGAAAAGTATCCAAGGCAAGTGTCATGAGGGCCCATTTCCAAGTTGAGGAGACTGAGGCACAACAAAGATTTTTAAAGTCTCGCAAGGTGACATCTGGGAAGAGGCAGAGCCTGGATTAAAATCCAGCAGGCTGATCCCTCTACGCAGAGTCGCTTAAAGCAAAGTTAAGAGCAGGCGTGGTGGCCCAGGCCTGTAATCCCAGCACCTGGGAGGCTGAAGCAGGAGGATCATGAGTTAAGGTGAAAAGAAATCCGAGTTTATCTCCCTGAAATTGCTCGGGGCAGCATTCCTTCTACGAACTTTTGTTTGTTTGTTTTGGTTTTTCGAGACAGGGTTTCTCTGTGTAGTCCTGGCTGTCCTGGAACTCACTCTGTAGACCAGGCTGGCCTCGAACTCAGAAATCTACCTGCCTCTGCCTCCCAAGTGCTGGGATTAAAGGCATGCGCCACCACTGTCTGGCTGGAACTTTCTAACAGGATGAAATGAATGAGCAGAAAAGGAAAACCCACTCATTAGAGAAGCATTTGTTCTGTGCTTTCTTCAAGTCAGAATACAGACAGCAACATCACTTTGATGATGAAGAGGAAAGGAATCCCCAGCCAATCGATATTACATCATGGTGCGTGTCCATAGTCCCAGCACTTGAGAAACTTAGGTAGGAGGAGGTGGCTTCAGCCTAGGAGTTTGAGGTCAGCCTGGGCAACTTAACAACAGTCTGTATCAGGAAGGAAGGAAAATAGGAAGGAAGGAAGGAAGGGAGGGAGGGAGGGAGGGAGGGAGGGAGG
>NC_034592.1:112799500-112807571 GCF_900095145.1 Mus pahari
CCCCCCTCTCCCTCCCTCCTCTCTCCCCTTATCCCTATGTATCCCTAGCTGAACTGAAACTGAAACGTAATACATAGACCAACCTAGCCTTAAACTCACAGCCTGAATTCACCTCCAGAATAGAAAAGAGAAACACTTTGTCTCCATAATAATTAAATAATTAAAATTATTCCAGTTTCTTAACCTTTCTGACCATGGTCTCCTTTGTGAATGATTCCAAACACCATGCCAACCTGAGAAAGTTATTGTGAAGCCCAAATTATATGTCAATAAATATGACAGTGGTTAGACCTAAACCCAAATGACAGTGAGTTCTCAAAAACAGGCAGCTGTGCTAAGCATGTGGTCTTTGAGCTTTCCGTAAGCCAGCTCTTATTTACTGTGTGTATTTGGGACATCTCCTAAGAAAGACCTCATCTTTTTCAACAACTTACATTTATTTATTCTCTCATTTGCCAAACCTACAGAGTGAGCAGCTTCTAAGTGAGGATATCAGACAGGGACACATGGTCCCCTGAATCCTCGCTCTCAGTCCCAGTGGGAGAGAAAAGAACAGAATCAATTGAGACTGCATCACCTTATGCTGAGTGTAACGCAAAAAAAAAAAAAAAAAAAAAAAAGTAAGATAGGTGAAGCTGTGGAAAGATACTGGGCTGGAGAGGGGAGCAGAGGGGTGACATTTATACTTCTCCCTGGGGTGGGAACAGTGACTGTGTATAGAAATGGACTAGAGGTACACCGTGGAGAAATGTGGAAACCATTAGATTCCTGGAGTCACCCAGACACATGAGACAAATGGCAGCGGTGGGAGAGATCCTGTGGCCGTCTCCAGCTGGGAGCACACATACCTCCCGGGTATAACCTGCAGGTCCAGATGAGGAGAAGGAAGGAGGTGAAGGAAAAGAGAAACCTGTTGTCTCCATAGTAATTAAACTTGAAATTCCATCAATACAGTCTTGTTCTATTTCTATTTTACAATTCTTATAATAAATTTTGTCATAAATATCATTGCACAAGAATCTTAAGAAGTGAGATGGTAGGGTCAGAGCCATGAACATTACTCCCATGATGCCACACTGCCTGAATCAACCTGGCCAGCTCTCAGATGTCTATGTCTCTGAGAACACTCTGCCCACACCCTCTGTCCCTGGCACAGACCCAGCAGTTGTGAATGCAGTTGGATCTCTTGACGCAGCATAGAACCGACAATAGTTCAGAAGAAACTGAGAAATAGGCTAAGTGCCTAGGACTGCCTAGGGCAGTGGCTCTCACCCTTCCTAACGCTGTGACCCTTTAACACAGTCCCTCAAGTTGTGGTGACTCCCCAACCACAAAATTATTTCATTGCTACTTCACACCTATAATTTTGCTGTTGCTATAAATAGTAATGTAAATATCGGATATACAGTATATCTAATATGCTACCCCTTGGAGTCTCCACCCAAAGGTTGAGAACTGCTGGGCTTCCTTTTCCAGGAGGAGTCATTGAGTTGCCATCAACTCCCAGGAAGTGGGCCAATTTACTGTCATTCTTCCAATCACGCAGACTTTTCTGTCTGTTAAGCCCTGAAAGCAAGGCCCTGCCCTAAGATGGCAGTGAACCGAAGCCCTGCAATTTCAGATACTAAAAGCTCTGTTGCAAACCCTCTCTAGTACCAGAACCCTAGGGATCCACTGACCTCTGGAGTCCTCTCATTAGTGCCTACCTGGAGCCCCACCTGGCTTTCTTCTCTCTCATCTCCTTGGGGTTCCTGGTGTGGCCACCACCTGCCGGTCAGTGATCTTCTGGCTTCTTTTCCAAGTCACTTCTGCTGCCAAGGTTTCCTCCTCACACACAACTTTTGAAAGAACTTTCTTTTCATCCGTAGCCACTGCGGTTGAGACGAGAGCACTGTTTTATCATTCCCTTCATTCTGGGCCCTAGACTCTAGCTCATTTTGGGGAAGGAGTGGGTAGCTATCATTTGAAAGGTTGGTAGGCAGTGTACGTGTGTGCCAAGTTGTTTTTAGTGCTGGCAGTGGGGCTATTTGGAAAATGCTTCATGTTATCTTCTAAAACTGATCTCGTGGATTAGGCAGGGTTCTCTACAGTGAACCAATATACACGTACTATGACAGGATTGATAGCATCATCTTACATGACAGGGGTTGGGTAGTCTAACAATGGCCTCTTGCAAGATGGAGGATCTAGAATGTGGTAGCTGCTCAATTTGTGAAGCCGGAAGCCTCAGGAGACCCCTTCCAGGAGGTACTTACAAAGCTAAGCAGATTTCATGAGCTACAGGCAGAGCAATGGCATATGTGCTCAGTGAACACGGAGAAGCCTAGCTGGAGCTCTTACTCCCAAGGCTCGGTTTCACTGTTTAGGCTACACTATAGAGCTGAGAAGTTCTCAAGGGACATACGCCTTCAGGGTAGAGTCAGATGCCTACGTGAGACTCTCACAGGCATAGTTCACCTTCTGCCCAACTTTCATTGTCACCTGGGAGGGATGAATAGTCCCCAAGGACTATTTCTTTACACCACGACATGGTGTCATGTATACTGTGCAAACAAAAGCCTCTTCACCTGCCTGCAATTAGTGCCACCCCTCCCAGACCGCTGACCACCGACAGCAGACAAGCTCTTACTTTCATTTTTCTCCCCTTTGGGCTGCTCAGACCCTTTCTTTCATTACAATGGAATCACATTGTGCATATACTTATAATTCTATTAAAAGAAAAGAGATATACCCAGATTTTTCCATGTCTTCCTCCAGGGTCTAGCCTGAGCCAACGAAGGAAGTCCACATGCCCAGATGTCATCTCAAGAATACCAACAATGTGAAATATCAAGTCAGTATCTTCTCTCCAAAACCTCCCAGGCCTGTGGAAATGTTGGCCAATGAGGATTACCTAGTTGAACTTCAGGACACAGAATTTAAGCGAACAATCATAAACTTCATCAAGGAATTCGAGGAAGTTAAAGAAGACCCAAAGAAACACCTCAGTGAGATTAAGTAGGAAGAGTTTAGGGCTAATAAATGCTTGAAGGATGCCCCCAAACACAGACATAAGGCTGATGGAACAAGGAGGATCTAAGACTTGAGAATGGACCTCAACTAGGGGATAGCAATGCTGAAGAGGACTCCATCTGAAATAGAGATGGAATTGAAAAACCCATTACCCAAAAGCTCCAGGAAAGCCTTAGGAATAAATAAAGCTAATGAATAAAGCAGAAGAAAGACTGTCAGACTTGGGGATAGAGGGTCTAGATAAAATAAGCAAGGAGTGTGGAAAATTATTACTCACAGGAAAGGAACACACAGGAAATAAGAGACATGAAAAAATATCAAACCTTCAGATTATATGCATAGATGAGAAAGAAGGATCCCATGTCAGTGCCATAGGCCAGATCTCTGTGATAAGGTTACAGAAGAAAAATTCTCCACACTAATGCATGTAACCCCATGCAGATACAAGCAGCACATAGAACACCAAACAGACAAGGCCAGAAAAGAAGATCACAGTAAGATCATACTTAATACACATGGTGTCCATATCAAAGAAACTATATTGAAATACAAGTCACATATAAGAAAAGTCCACCAGAACGACTCACTTCTCAATGGAAACTTTGAAAGCCAGAAGAGCCTAGAGACATGGATTCCAAGTTCTAAACAGCTATGATGGCCGACAGAGACTAATATACCCAGAAAAACTGTCTGCAATAATTGGATAAGAAAGAAAAATTTTCTACAACATAAACAGCCTACAAAATTTATGGACAACAAGCCTAACCTACAGAAAATTCAGGAAATATTCATTCAGTTGAAAAAGATGGATGACCATAGCAGAGAGACTGTGGAAGGAAATATGATGCCATAATTACTAAGGCACGAAGTATCACTGAGAATACAACCAGCCTCGAAAGTCAACAATGCAACGACCATAATTAACACACACATTTCAATAATAACTTTAAATATCAATGGCCTCGATTCTCCAATCAGAAGACACAGGCTGAATGAATGAATCAAGAAACAAAATCCATCTGTTATCTAAGACAAACATGTCTTCATTCAGTTAGGGACTGCCTTAGACTCAAAGGATGGACTGTGCTCCAATGAAAGGGGGCCAAGAATCAAGTAGTCATTGCTTCCTAACACATGACAAAACAGACTTCAAATACAGCTAATAAGAAGAGATAAAGAGCAACACTCTATTCTAATCAAGGGAAGTTAACCAAGAAGGTACTGCTTACTTAAGCATATATGCACCAGATTCCAGAGCACAAAGTTTCATAAAAAAAAATTGCTACTGGATTTAAAGACACAGATTTACCCCAACCCATTAATAATAGGCAATATCAATGCTCCACTTTCTCTAATATATGGGTTGTCTGGACAAAAACAAAAAAATAAAAATAAAATAAAGAGAAGCATCAGAATTAGAAGGAAGAGTTTATTGGGCTTGCAGTTCCAGAGGAATTCAAATATATCAGCAGTCGTGAAGCATCACCAAGCAGCAGGCATGGCAGCAAGCTAGAGCTGGATGCTGAGTACTCGTAGCCTAATGCTGTAAGCCCGGAGCCAAGACACTGAACTGGAAGTAGGACAAGGCCTTACGCTCTCAAATTCTGCTCCCAGTGACGTACTTCCTCCACCACCAAGTCCACACCACCTAAACTTCCTCCCAACTGAGCCACCAAGTAGGAACCAAGCATTCAAATACCTAAGACTATGAGGAACATTCCTCATTCAAAACACTAGAACTCAAAAACATCCCAAATCCTGCTCCTGAAAAGCAGACTAGGACTTGGGTCCACCCCACGTGTGGGTGTGTCGTTTAGAAACCCTTATCTTTGACAACAATTCTCAGTGACTGACACACTGTGTGGTAGGCAAAATAGGCCAGTGTGGGCAATGTAACAGTGTGTGTAATGTAACAGTGTGGACAATGTATCAGTGTAGGCAATGTAACAGTGTGGGCAATGTAACAATGTGAACAATGTAACAGTGTGGGCAATGTAACAATGTGTGTAATGTAACACTGTATGCAATGTAACAGTGTGGATCATTTTCAATTCACATGTAGTTTCCTTTAGCCAAGGGTCCTTGAGTGCTGGACTCTCAGTTAATTCAGAACCCCAAGGCCAAATTTGTGCCCACAGGTCAGTGGGGCGTCCATATAATGGAGAAAAGGAATGAACCAGTCACCCCTCTTTCCTTCACCCTTGACTTGTCTAACAAGGACTCCATCAGAGGACTAGGTCAATGGCTCCTGCTTGTTCTGCTGTTTCTTCCAGGAATCTCAACTTAGGTTGGTAGCTGTCTAATTTATTATTACACGGTGCAGTGCTGGATAATTATACACTGTGGTATAATTTGTTATAACTTGGGCTGAGGCCTATAACTGTATAATTTATCATTATACAGTACGGGGCTGAATAATATGAGGAGTGTATAATTTACTTCAGACTTACAAGCCTAACCTGCAATCCAAAGGCAGCAAGCAGCCTATGCGGATGATTAATATTTCTACAGTAACCTCAACCTAGATATTTCTGACATCTTTCCTTGAGCTTCCCAGAACCAGCCTGGCTGGGGTTGCCAAATTCTTGACTCTTTTGTCTTGAGCCAAACTCAAATTTTGGCAATCCTAGCCTAGGTCCAATGTGTGTTGCGTATTGAATTATGGAAAAGAAATACCAAGGATTCCAGTAACAGGCCTTATCCCTGAATGGCCACAGCTGTCTGAAGGTGGTGTATGCAGCCTTGGGGAGATTGAGGTGGCCGACCTTGCTGGGGAAAGTGTGTCGTGGATGCAGGCTTTGAGAGAGTAAGGCTGTGATCAGAACCCAGCTTCCAGATCCCCAGAAGGACCCTCAGTTTATAAGCTTCTCCTTTTTGTTCACGAGATAAGGGTTCTTCTGGTTCTCAGTGCTGAGAACATCAAAGATTCGTACCCTTCTCCTCATGAAGCTTGCATTCAGCTAGAAGATTAAGTTCCTCTGGTCCCTAGTTTCTCAAAGTGTGGTCCCCTAGACCAACAGCAGGGGCTGGGTAGAAATACAAAATGTCAGCCACCTGGACCCGCTGAGTAACCTGGCACCACTACAGCAAGTGGATCATACTACGATCCCCATGACGTCACAAGCGCAGCCCAAGCTTCCAGAAAAGCAATTTCTGCTGCTGGTCGCTTCCTGCAAGTGCACATTGCTCACCAGGCTCTATCTTCTTCCTCTGCATCCTCCTTTGTGTGCAGGAACATTTTACCTTGCTACCTCTTGGAAATTACAACTACGTCACAGAGAGGTAAGAAGTGGAGACAGAGAAGAAAAACAAAATCACTCGAAACTCCATTATCCAGATGTGGCATCGCTAATATCTTAATGACTCATTTACTGGCAAGATAAGTTTAGAACATTATACATGCACATACATATATGTCATATGACATATATGTATGTGCTTAGAACATTATGTACACATATATGTCATTATATATGCATAAATACGTTTAGAACATTACACATGCACATACATATATGTCATGTGACATATATGTATGTGCTTAGAACATTATGTACATATATATGTCATTATATATACATATATATGTTTAGACCATTACACATGTGCACATATGTATATACATATAACAATGAGTAGAGTATATGGAAGTCGGAGGACAACTTTGTAGGATGGTTTCTTTCTTTCCAACTTTTTGTGAGTTCTGGGAATCAAACTCAGGCCATCAGGCTTGCGCAGCAAACACCTTTGCCCAGTGAACCATCTCACAACCCTGCCACTTTTGTAAGATTTTTTTTCCAATATCATTTCAAGGAAAGCTGGACTTTGAGCTACATAGCAGTTCTCATCCCAGAAGGTTTGCTCAAACGAGGGCTGCCGGGCCTCATCCCAGAGCTTCCAGGAAGGGGAGACAGTCATGGGACTAGCATTTTCTAGCAAGTTCTAGGTGGTGTCGATCTGCTGCTCCAGGGGATTGCTGGCCTCAGGGACAGAACATCGGGGTTTGGAATCCAGCTCTGCCACCTGCTGCCTATCTACAGGAAGATCATTCTGAGGGACTCTCCACATTCATATCCTGCACCCACTGTGCAGCATCCACCTCCTAAGATTAGCACATGGGCCACGGGTCCAGGGGAAAAACCAAATACCACTGCCCTGCTAAAGGAACACAGAAATAAAATGGTGAATGACTTTCTGCTTTTCCTATATCTTTCACTCGGAGACACATAGAGTCTCAGCCATGGTCAGAGAAGCTTTCTTCTTGCAGTAGATGGAAATGACCATAGAGACCCCAAAGCTGAACAACACACAGTGAACAACCTCTGCCCTCAGGGCTCAGGGAGCTATGCAGAAGAGGAGACAGAAACATCTTAAGAACCAGAGGTGATGGATGGGCCAAGGAAATGATGTGTTCCAGACACAACAAGACTGATGCAAGCATGAACTCACAGAGACCCTGTTCAAACCAGACAGGGTCCCACTACTGAGAGGGGAAGTGGACACAGGCTCCCACCTCTACACAAGAAGCTATCTTTAACTGATACCTGCTTGCAAAGGAAAAATTAATTTTCCCCAATGGAGTCTCTCACTGGTTATATGAAGCAAACTTAAAGTCAGCCCCCATGCCCAGCAACACAAAACCAACTCTGTAGGAGACTTTTTTGTCTTATACTTCTTGGTTTGAACACTCTCACAAGTACGTGCGTATGTGCGTGTTATTTACCTATTTTCTTTCTAGAGAAAAAGAGAGCAAAAAGGCCATGGAGTTGGGTGGATGGGGAGGTGGAAAGGATTCAGGAGAGGCTGGGGGAGGGGAAACTGTATGAAAGTTTTTTTTTTCAATTAAAAAAATACTATCACAAGGACTGCATGACCACATTGAATTAGTAAAACACCAAGGAAGTATTAGTTATATTGTTTATACCTGTAATTTCATAATTGGGATTTATGAATGATCATCTATAAATGTTGTCCTGATACTGTTCTGTGTATTTCTTTGGAAAGGCCACATGGCCGCTGTACTGGCTAGCTTTGTGTCAACTTGACACAGCTGGAGTTA
>NC_034592.1:112808221-112875832 GCF_900095145.1 Mus pahari
CACCTTCTGCAGCCTCTGCACCTTCTGCAGCCTCTGCATATTAGAGCTTTGATGATTTTTTTAAAAATGGTCTTCCAGTGACATGGAGCTGATGAGCCACGCCCCCAGTCTCAGACAAGACTATCTTCTTCTCTAGTCTCATTAGTGTGCCACACTATTGGTTCTTTGATTAAAAGCATTGTTGCTCTAAACCACTGGCTGTTCTTGCAGAGGACCTGGGTTCAGTTCCCAGCACCCATGTGGTAACTCACAATTCTCTATGACTCCATCCTTCAGATACCATGAAGATGTGTTTGAAAGAAATGACTTCATGAATTAAACTTACTATTTCAAGGAAACTTGAAATGAGGTTAAAAAAGAAAGGGTATTTTTAAAAAAAACCAAGAGAATATTTTTTGAGATTATGCAAAATTAACAAAATTTTAAATTCCAGTGACAACTAAAGCCAACATCTGAAGTCTTTAAAATAAAAATGTAACATTCCTCAATTAATATTGTGTTCAGTTGGCTAACCAGCCTCTCTTTCTGATGAGCTGACTCTGCCTTGGCCAGGCTCCACACTTCTTATCCTGTGGAAGCAGAGGCGAGACCCACAGGTCCCAGCTGCTGATTAAGCTTCACGTTTGCTGCTGGGTGAATGCCTCCCACTTAATAGACGGGTGTGGATTAAAAGAGGCAGGGAATCCTGTAAACAGAGAAGTCGATGGAAATTGCTCAGTAAAAATTCTCCCAGTATCTCATATGTCAGGACTAGGGCCTCTGTAAACACAGAGGACACCATGACAGGACAGTCTTGAGGTCCAAAGTGCAAGGCTCCACTTTCACCCCAAACTGCAGGAAATGGGTTTGTACAGGCCACAGTAGTGGCCTGGAATTTTATGAAAGACATGATGCTAACTTTGAAGACATAGACACCCTGGGTTCTAATACTGTCTCTTGCAACTGCTATCTTTGTGCAACAAAGTAAATTATTCTTAGACTATTTTTTAAGTTTAAAGTAGTTAAATAATAAGTTAAAAAATCTGGAAGTGGGTGAAGTATAAATCATAAAATATCAGCCCAGGGGCCACTGGCATATAGAAGGTTCATATAGGGTTTTTAAAAGTATTTAATAAGAGGAAATAGGATGACTTAGACTAATAAGTCTCCATATGTTCTGCTGAGCAATGTAAGTCAGGCTCAGATAGACCAGTGCTACATATTCTCTCCCATTCATACATCCTAGCTTCCAATTGCAGGCTTATATATTTAGCTTGGTTTGCTTATAGAGGCTGGAAAGCTAGAAACGGATCATGGGAAGGGAGTGGGCAGTGGCTTTAGGAATGCAGTGGATAGCAGAACACATGGAATGAAAGTAAATGGTGAGGGGAAATACTAAGAATACAAAGGTTTAGGGATGGGAGATGGGGTGTGGAGGGGATAGGGGGCTTAGCCCAAACAAAGGAGATATGACAATGTCACATAGATACCTACTACTTTGTAGGCTGTTAAAAAGGTAACTTAGGGCTGGAGGGACAGCTCGGTGACTTGCTGCACAAACATGAGGGCCTTGTGTTGGCTAGTCTTATGCTAACTTGACACAAGCTCTAGTCATCTGAGAGGAGAAAACCACAACTGAGAAAATGCCTCCAGCTGTAGGGCATTTTCTTAATTCGAGGTTGATGGAGAAGGGCACAGCTCATTATGAGTGGTGCTATCCCTGGGCTGGTGGTCCCATGTTCTGTAAGAGCAGGCTGAGCAAGCCATGATGAGCAAGCCAGTAAGCAGCACCCCTCTATGGCCTGCTCCTGCCTCCAGGTTCCTGGCCTGTCTTCCTTCAATGATGGAAGTGTAAGCCAAATAAACGCTTTCCTCCCATGCTTGTGGTTGTGGTGTTTCATCACAGCAATAGTAACCCTGACTAAAATAGGACTGAGGTTTAATTCTTAGCACCTACATAAAAACCAGGCATGTTGGTTAATTTTCTGTTTCCATGACAAAATACCACAACCAAGAACAACTTACAGAAGAAAGAGTTCATTTTGACTTATAGTTCTACGGGGTTAGAGTCTGTAGGGGCAGGTGGGCAGATGGGGTGAGGAGCTAGCTGATCATGTCTCATCCTTACACAGGAAGTGGAGGTGGTGAGCAGGAAGCAGAATGCCCAGTCCCAGAACATACTTCCTCCAGGAAGGCTAGTCCTCCAAAGGGTTCTAGAGTTCTATAATTCCCCAAATGTTTCCACCAACTGCAGACTAAAAGTTAGATACATAACCTAATAGGGACATTTATTATTCAGGTCACAACATGAAGTATGGCTGGAAGCATCTGCAATCCCAGTGCTGTGGGCGGGGGATGGGGCGGGGGGAGCATTCCTGAGGCTTCCTGCCTCAAGCTTAGCTCCATTTTCAGTCAGAGACCTTGTGTCAAGAGAGTACCCAAGTCCCCCTCTGGCCTCCATGCATGTATGCACGGACACATGCACACACCAATACACATGCAAAACATGTATGCACACGTAAACTTTTAAAAGGTTGAATGGAAATACCCTGCATGGGTAAATAATATTACTCCCAGAAATCATGTTATCAAATAAAAATCCCAGTGCCAAGTGTGAAATACTTCTGGATGAATTTTGGATCAGGAGGGCCCCAAATTTAGGTAAGTGGGCTTCAAAGCAATATAAGCTATTGTCTGGTGGTGCAAGAAGTACAAGGTAGGACCCCATTGATAAAGACGCCGAATGCTCAGGGTAGAGGATGTGGAGAAATCAAACTGAAAGTGACTTGAAAACCTCATCCCAGTTAACAAGCTTCCACAGAACTGGAGGGTGCTCTGCAGGTTGTCACCAGTCTAATGCAGATACAAACCCCATCAGGTGAGATGCGGGGTGATAGTGGTATGGCGGGTATGGGGGTAACCATCAGCTTCGTGATTAGATTTGTACCCCACTCCACAGAAGGGAATGTGTGCATCATCAGAAGTCTGTGGTTGGGGAGGCCACAGGCCCTAGAGGGTCACTCACTACTCTCATTTTGCTAAATGGACATGTTTTCAAAGTGCCTTATAAATATTTATGTTTATATCCATACACTAGTGCTGCTGTCCATGCTGGCCAAACCTCTTCATGCAATAGTTAATACAAAGACTCAGAATTTGTAAAGGTGTTGAGAGTAAATGGATGGCTACTGGGTGCTAGCCAGAACATTCTATCACCTCCTCCAAGGCTCGGGATACATTAGGAAGAAGGACCCAAAAAAATATAAAAGCCAGAGGAAGGGGAGGCGTGCTCTGAAATGCTAATTTTCTAGACATGCCGTGGCCGTTAATCTAATCCAAATCAGGCATCCATGGAGATACTGTGTTGATCTACTTGCCTGTGTTCTCAGAACACCTACTGTTTTCCAGAGGCTGTTCGGGAGACTGGGATGGAGTAAAAACTCCGAGAGGGCTCAGTGTCTTTGTTAGGGTTTTATTGCTGTGAAGCGACACCATGACCATGATAACTCTTACAAAGGAAAACATTTAACTGGGGCTGGCTTACAGTTTCAGAGGTTCAGTCCATTATCATCATCACAGTAGGAAGCATGGCAGACAGGATGCTGGAGAAGGAGCAGAGAGTTCTATATCTTTATCCACAGGCAGCAGAAGTGAGGGCCACACTAGGCCTAGCTTGAGCATAGGAGACCTCAGAGCCTGCCCCAACAGTGACACACTTTCTTCAACAGGGCCATGCCTACTCCAACAAGGCCACTCATCATAATAGTACCATTCCCTATGGGCCAAGCATTGAAACACAAAAGTCTATAGAGGCCGTTCCTACTCAAATCACCCACCACACTCAGTCTCCCATATCCTTTGTAATAGCTGCCCTTCCAGTTACTATGATAAAATTCCTCAGGTGGCTTTCACTTGTGGCAGAGGAGGTATGGTGGCTAGCTCAGCTCGAGTCGAGGCAGTAGGAGAGTGAGGTAGCTTGCCTCACATCCCATCTGCAGCCGCAGTCCGCAAGCAGACAAAGATGGATGCTGGTGCCCAAAGGCAACTTCCTTTTCTTCTGATTTGGTA
Source organism: Mus pahari (assembly GCF_900095145.1). Lineage (NCBI taxonomy): Eukaryota > Metazoa > Chordata > Mammalia > Rodentia > Muridae > Mus > Mus pahari. The sequence goes on from NC_034592.1 coordinate 112,812,269, forward strand.
CAGGATCCGCCCCCTTAGAATGGTGTTGTCTATATTCAGGGTGTGTCTCTCCTCCTCAGTTAAAACCCTGGGAACTCTCTTACAGCCACACTCAGAAGTGCATCCCCCACATGACAGCTAGGTTGACAGTGAAGATCAACCACCACAGGCTCTCAGCCTGTTGCATGGAGATGGACAGACTCGCTAGAACGCGGTGAGTGTTGACCCAGCGACCGGCCAGTCTCCTGGAGAGGCAAGAAGGAGCAGATGTGCTGGGGGAGCTTCGGGAGGCATGGAAGGAGACGTCTAAGATAGAACCTGGGAGAAACAGAAAGAACAGACAGGGGGTTGAGTTTAATCCCTGGCCTGGAAAGGAGTTTTACTGAAAGGTATTTTTGTCAAGTAGATTATCAGCATACTAGAGTTTTAGAGAGGCAGCGCAGGAGGCAGAGGAATGTCTGTGGGAGGTAGGGGTGATCCCAGAGAGACAGGGGGATGGCATGGATTGCTGAGCTTTGGATTTGGTACACCTGGAGAAAGTAAATGAAGAGTGAAATTGGTTTTGGTTTTGGTTTTGGTTTTTTGTTTTGGTTTGGTTTTGGTTTTGGTTTTCGAGGCAGGGTTTCTCTGTGTAGCCCTGGCTGTCCTGGAACTCACTTTGTAGACCAGGCTGGCCTCGAACTCAGAAATCCGCCTGCCTCTGCCTCCCAAGTGCTGGGATTAAAGGCATGCACCACCACGCCCCGGCTTCGAAGAGTGAAATTGTAAGGCCTGGAAACCTATCTGCATGAGGAGGAAGTAGAAGAGAGGGCTGTTGGAGCCTCTTTAGGAACTATTTCTATGAAGGCATCCCTGAAGCCTGGTGTATAAGCACAGAGCAAGGGGATACCCAGACACTGATTGTAGCAATGACTGGAAAAGAGTGAGACAGCCTGGCTGTCTTGCAATACTATATAGCTGTTCTCCAGGGGATGCCAGAGTAGGGGTGGGGGAGATAGAGCATGAATCTTGGCCACACAGTGTGCAGAGCCCAAAGTTCTTAGAAGGACATTCCTGGGAGAGAAACAGGGCCAAGTCAGGCAGCTGGACCTCCGCGGTCTCCTGCCAGTCCTTGTGTTCCCAAACTCCTGACACAGGTCCCCAATCCCATGGGAGAACTGTAATATGTCCTCCACCCACATCCTAGATGCTGAACTGGAGTTTATCCCATTTGTAAACATCTAGAGTAAACAAAAGGACTCAAAGATGGGATGAGTTGATGATGGAAAGAGGGGGACTCGGTGGAAGAATGTAGGAAGGATAACGAAGGGGAAAGACAGGAAAGCAGGAGAGGTGGAGGGAGGGAAGGAGTGACAATCTGAGGGGAGGCAGATGGGAGGAAGAGAGAGGGAAGGAGGGAGAGAGGGAAGGAGCAAGAAGGGAGGACTGTGGATAGATACATTTATGGAGATTGATGGAGGGAGAGAGGGTCAGACTGATAGATACAGTCACAGATAGGTAAGTATATGCACTAGGGGAGGTGTTAATGATAAAGAGTTGAGTCAATGGGGAGTAGGCGAATACAGGTACAAATGAATGATCAATTAAGCAATTACATAAACAAACAAGAAGATGGGTAATTTTAAAAGGAATGGATTGAGCTACGTCCTCTGCTCGATAGATTTCTCTATCCTCCCAGACTCCAGGTCAAACAAGCATACTGTCATTTTGTAGGAGCCCCCATCCCTGGTGTCTGGTGTCATCTGGTATTGTGCTGGCCTGTGGTAGGATAGTGGTACTCCTATCAACTCAGTGGACCAAGAAACTACTTGCCCCTAATGTCCTTGGTAATTTTGTGCTGGCTAAGCTCCATTCCATAAGGGTTGATTATGAACCCATGCTCACACAACTGTAGCCACCACAAAGTCTAGTAGGTACAGGCAGGCCCAGGGGGCAGGAACATGAAATAATGTGTATAATGTACATATAGGTTTATACAATGTCCTCATTCATCTCCTCAGAGCTGGACTTGAGTGTAGTCCATTTTCCAGCTATAATGACTACCACACCCCCTCTATTGAGTTGGTCCATATACCTTCTGCCATGAGTGTCCTTGAATAAAATCTGCCTTGTCATCTTTTAATATCACTCAGGGCCACTTTAGTTGAACACCTCAGCATTTATGGTTTATCACCTTTGCTTTCATCACGGTTATTACTCTAAACTTCCCCTAGAGCTCTGGGCAGAGTACATAGCCAAATATCATAGGCCATTTTAATTTCTAGTCTTATTTTTATGCCTATTTTGCCTGGATGTATTTGAGTGCACCACACCCATGCCTGACCCAGGGAGGTCAGAGAAGGGTGTCGGATCCCCTTGAACTGGAGTTAAGATGGTTGTGAACTACTACTTGAGTACCAGGAACTGAACCAGGTCCTTCACAAAAGCAACAGCTGCTCTCTAACCCTGGAGCCATCTCTGCAGCTCTATTGTGACCCTGCCTTTAGCTTCATACTTTTTTTTTTTAAGTGGAGAAAATGGGAGTGGATGGAGAGGAGCATTGTTTTGTACTTGAGTGAAACTGAAATCCAAAGGCAGTCATCCAAGTTCAAGGTCCACAGGTGTGCTCAAGAATTCCAAGCCTGGTTTCCTTTTCTTTGAAACTGGGAAGTTGCTTAATCATTTCTAGCCAAAAAGAAGACTACATTGAAGAACAAGGCATTTCAACAACAATGATAAAAGCCCAAGGACTTTTCGTCTTAATGCCAATAACTGCCCATTTATAATCAGTGCACTACTGACTTCCCTCCTTAAACCCAGAGTTTTTAGTGTTGGAATTTAGATTCTTAAGCCTACCCAGATGGTGACAAAACTCCCCCGAGTGTATTGATCCAGGTGACCACAAGGGGGCGCGCCCAGATCAGATACCGCTGGCTTCAGCCACCTGGCTTGTTGCTGCCCCCTGCGGCGGATGCTTCGTTGCTCCAGAGCTTAGATAGTGTGCCCCAAAGTGATTATGCCCCAAGTCCCCAGGCACCTGTGGAGACTGTAGCAAAGGAGCTGGATTGTTTTTGAGACTTATCAAGAGCTTCATAAAACACACTGGATTTCTGGAGAGGACGCTAAAAGTAAATCCAGGACCTACTGTATGCCTGGACTTCATGTATCTCAACTCTATGTAGACACAGGGCTTGTGGGGAAGGGAGCGTCTAGGAAGGGAAAGAGCCTAAGCGTTGAGTAGGAGCGTGACTATCAGTCCAGTTTTCTTGGCAGTCAGCCCTGCTTTCACGGAGTGAAAACGAGAAAGTGGTCTCAGCTGTCGCCCAGCTCCCAGCCAGATTCTCTCCATGGGGCTGTGGCCTGGGCGTGAGATTGTGGTTTCTGGAGAAGACAGCAGCCGGATGAGCACCGGGTGTCAATATAGGAAGCAGCAGTGTCCCTACCAGGAACTGGCACTAAAAGGGTGACGATTGCTTCTGGTTTTTATTAGGGCAGAAATTGTCCCCTCCCAGGCAGAGAGCCTAGGGGTGATCTGTAAACTGTCCTCTGTTCAAAGACACCCCCCCCCCCAGGACTTTGGTGGCTGTCCCAACTCTCATTCTTTTTGTTTGTTTGTTTGTTTGTTGTTTTTGTTTTTGTTTTTTCCGAGACAGGGTTTCTCTGTATAGCCCTGGCTGTCCTGGAACTCACTTTGTAGACCAGGCTGGCCTTGAACTCAGAAATCCGCCTGCCTCTGCCTCCCGAGTGCTGGGATTAAAGGCGTGTGCCACCACGCCAACTCTCATTCTTATACAGGTGTATCTTCAGACCCTTTCCTCCAAAACAAAGTCTCCAGTGAAGAGCAGTGTGTACGTTTGAGAGGTAGACAAGGCAAGGTGGGCATGGGCTGCCTCCTGTACCTGCCCATCCGCTTACCTACATGTCTGCCTGCGCCTGTGCCTGCGCCTGCGCCTGCGCACTGGACCTGCCTGCACCTACACGCCATGCCTCCCTGTACCTGCTAGTGCCTGCCAGCTGTACCTACCTATGCCTGCCCTCTGTGCCTGTCTACACATGTCTGTCCCTGTCTGGGTGTCCCTGTGCCTGTCTGTCTGTACCTATATCTGCCCCTGTACCTGCTTCCTGTGCCTGCTCCCTGCATTCTCTTCCCATTCTGTTGTTGCTAGCCAATTCCAGGTCCTTAAAGTTCCCCACCCAGGCTGGCAGGGTGTGAGTCTAAGGGACAAGCAGGAACTTTGTTACCTCCAAGCCCAGCTTAGTTCTGCTAAGGTCTAAGAGGCATGAGGCAAAGAGTCTTGTTATTTAATTTGAAACAAAGTACTTGTTATTTAATTAAGAGTCTGAGCCTTGCAATTGCTTCTTGAGAAAAACCTCCCAGTTGTCCTTAAGCCTTTAAGTTCAATTTTCAAAACCTGGTCTGTTTCTTTGCAGTCACTTTCAAGGGACTTTTGATTAATAGTCAACACTATTAAAACTATCTATCCCCTTTGCAAGTGTGGTTAATTAAATTATCTTCAACATTTAACACAGGACTTACTAATTTAATGTACTCAATTTCATTTTTAAAACACTTTCCTTACTTGCCCCAACAAGCAAAACTTTCCAGAGTTTAAAGCACATTGGAAAATCTAATTTAAGACCTTAAAGTGTAGTGACTCTTGAGACCTCTGGTACATCACACCAGTGGTCACATGTCCTCAACAGAAAACCAACAAGTCTATAATCAATTACAAATTTCAAATTAGAGTCGTAGGCTAATTTGTTCATTCTCTATGCTGAAGCGCCCCATTGTCGTGAATACTTTACATCTCAAATGCCTAAGTGTGCAAGGTTAAAAGGCATTTGCCCAAGAAAGAGAAAAGCTCTCTATCCTGCAGGAGTTACCACCCTTTATAGTTCCATGTGCAACAAAGCCAATACCCATGGTTCCCTGACGCTTGGTTACATGAAACCAAGATGATATTTCCCAGCATCCCTTGTAACAAAGTGACTATGTGGCCAAGATATGGCCAGTGAGGTTTAAGCAGAAATGTTATATGACTGCTTCCAGAACATCTTCTGAACACATAATTGCTATATGTGTCCTCCCCACTCTATTTTAGCCGTTCCTCCATCTTGCCCCTGGACCATAGACATCATAGTTGAACTTCTGTCACCATTAGTCCTAGAAGACCAAGTGCAATGTGAGGATGCAGGATTCTGGAATTCTGGTGGCTTCATAGAGGAGTCTGAGATTACCTTGTAAGACCATCCACCCAAGCCTCATGGAATGTGGGCTTGCCTTCTTGCCTCCTCCCACTCTGTGGACTTGCCTGTGACTTGCTTTTATAAATTACATGTGGCAAAACCAGCACTGGGTGTTGTCTAAGGCAGCATTCATATTTGCCTGCTTGTAATGCTGACTGGAAATGTCATACTCCATTGGAAGCTGGTCTAACCTGCTGGAAGATGAGGGACCCTGGCCCGAGCATATGCCATCAGGAGATGGAGTGAACACCTGTAGAGTCTCCCAGCTCTGCAGCCCTCCATTTCTGTCCAGGTAAAAACCCTCAGAGAGTTACTCTTCAGTGCATGTAATTGTTTTCAGCCATTGAGTTTTATGACGGCTTATGCAGCAAAAGCTAAACAGAGCAGGGTCATAAGCTGCCCCAGCCTCACTTTTCCAAGAGCTTTAAGCCATTTTTGTTCGGGGGTCTTGGATACATTGTATCCCGATACACCAGTGGGCCACGCTGAGCTGCTTTGATGTGCAGGGAGTTCTCTCTGCTGCTGACAGACATGCAGAGCCTTTTTCAAATGGTTGCCATGTCAACAAAGGACTCCATTTTTCTCTAAAGAAGTGGATCTTGTGGATGGTTGGGTTTTGGCCATCTCATTAACTCTGTGTAATCTGAGAGTACAGCACCCATCCCCAACCCCTGCCTTGCCCTCCCTCCACCCACGCAGGAAGTCACCACTGGCTTCCTTCATTAATTTCCTTATTACCTAATTGAGTTCTGAAGCTCTTTTAGCCCTTGCTGTCTGCCCAGGCTAGAACTCTTGGTAGATACGGCAGACACCTTGAACTCCACTCTCTGTGTTCTATTATTCCCAAAGTCAGGTCAGACCAGGAATGCAACCTTCCTCCTGCTCCCAGCCTCTGTTTCTTTAGCTTTCAGATAGAACCTAGATTCTGACATAGTGTGGTTGTTGGAACATGACTCGGATTTTCTGCATAAACACTGTGATGTTAGAGACCCGGGGAGCTTTCTGGAGCCTGGGCCATGATGTTGCAGTAGCTTTATAGCTGGTGAGTCAATGAGATTCTCCAAGTCTTCATCCCCATGCATGCCTGTTGGTCTGAATACTCCGACTCAGATCGCCATGCATCCATGCCACCCTAGGCACTGCCCCTTCACATCCCCATGCCACCCACGCTGTACCAGGCACTCCTCACTAAAGCCTACCCTAAAGAGTCTCCCTTGGCTCTATCATAGCTGGCCCCTTTGCTCTCCTTCAGGTCTCATGCTAAACGCTGTTCCCTGGAGAGTGCTACCCTGACCACATGTAGACCTCGCTCATTCTGCCTCACTTCAAAAGGATTATCAGGGATTAGAGAGATGGCTGGGGGGGGGGTTAAGCACTTACTGCTCTTATAGAGGACCTGGGTTGGGTTCACAACACCCATGTGGTGACTCATTCCCGCCTGTAACAACACACGTCCTCTGAACTCCAGGGATACACGAAGTGGCACCCAGAAACTCACACAGGCTCATGCACATATGTAAATTAAAAAAAAAATTTTTAAAGTAATGACATAGTGACAACTTTAATAATAAAGCTCTTAGTTGTACATTTATGTTCTTACAAACAAACAAACAAAAAACCAAGATGCCCTTCAGTGTATACATGGAGTAACTAGAGAATATTCACATGAGGGTTGATAACTTCACAGGGTCGAGAGACCTGCTGGGCACACCTGTAAGGGATTTTCTTGATGCAGTTCTGTTAAGTGAGGAGCCGCAGCCCAAATGTGGAGTCTCGCTCCTCCCTGCTGCCCTGTCACTGTGCTTGCAAGTACACGGACCCCATTTGACTCTTACTACAGGTTCATCTACGCTGCTGCTGCTGCTGCTGCTGCTGCTGCTGCTGCTATTTGCCGACATCAGAACTGTTTCTTCCACCTTCCAATGTGGACAGAAGTCCAGTGGCTCTCCAGAAATTCCCAGGCCAACAGTGATAGACTGGAGGTCCTGGGGTGACTGGTTTCGTGGGCTGAACAGCTGCCAGGTCCTTGGCCTCCCCAGTGTGAAGGCAGACACTGTTGGACAGCTCAGACTATATACTGTATAAGCTAAACAAACAAACAAACCAACAACAACAAACCTCTCAGTATGTATTTTTTTTCCTCAGCTCTGCTCCTTAAGAACATGTTATCCACTGACCACATGAGATAGGATGCTGAGGAAAGACATAAAGGAACCTGAGTGTCCCTCACTCGGTCAAAGAAGCCCCTGCAGAGGCTGTGCTGCACCGTTTCAACCATATGCTATTTTGGAACAGATACTGCTATAGAGACTGTAAAAGAATCAGTCGGTGTTAAGAGTGGGGAAGGAGAGTGTCTGCCACTGTAAGGTGGTGGGTGGCATTCTGCCTTTGTCTCATTCTCTTTTGCTTGCTTGCTTGCTTTTGTTTTTGAGGTAGGGACTGACTATGTAGCCCTGGCTAGCCAGAACTCATGATACAGACCAGACTGGCCTCAAGTTCAGAGATCCACCTGCTAATGCTTCCCAAGTGATGGGATTACAGGTGTGTGCCATCAAGCCCAGGCTCACCTTCCTTTTCTTTGTGTGTGTGTGCGTGTGTGTGTGTGTGTGTGTGTGTGTGGTATGTGCATGTGGTATATACATGTGTGTGCCAGTATGCACATGGAAGACATCAGGGGACATCCTGCTCTACCAATTCTCCATTATTCCTTTGAAACAAGGTCTTTCACTCAACTTGGAGCTGCTGTAGCATCCAGCAAGCCTCACTGGCACTCCTGTCTCTGCCTCCCAAGATTGGGGTTACAAGTGTGTGCACAGCCACGAACTGCTTTTTACACAGGTGCTAGGATCAGAGCTCAGGTCTTCATGTCTGTGTGGCAAGCACTCTTAACCACGGAGTCATCTCTAGCCCTGTCTTGCCTTAAATGTGAGTTCTGGGGTAGCAGTGAACGAATGATGTGGGGGCATCAGTTGACAGCAACAGTGTAGCATCCAGCAGCATTCATGGCGTGACCAGAATGGCCCTAGCAGTGTGAGGTTTTAAACCCTTGGTATAACATCGTTGCTCCAATCAGCACCCTGGCCATGCCGCTTCTTTGATTACATCTTTTACTTGCTTTCTTCATTTCTGAGATGAAGCCCACTGGCCACCTACAGGGCTTACATGATCAAGATCTTCCCGTCTCTAAAATGTCCCTGTAGCACTTTAACTATCTGCCCCTCCTCAAGTCTTCATTTGGACCCAGGCCTCTGCTCTCTGTGCCCAAAGCTCCTCTCTCTCCTCTGAATGGCCAGAATAACTCTTCATGTTTTTGCTACTGGCATTTGCTCTAAGCCAGTGGTTCTTAACCTTCCTAATGCTGTGACTCCTTAACATAGTTCCTCATGCTGTGGTGACCACCAACCATAAAATTACATTTGTTGCTACTTCATAACTGTAATTTTGCCTCTGTTATGAATTATAGTGTAGGTATTTCTGGAGCTCGAGGCTTGTCACCCACAGGTTGAGGACCACTGCTCTATGGACTCTCCCCAGCTGGACCACACAGTCCTGAGTTCAGGGGTCATACACTAACCCCAGAGAAAGGGTTTGTGAAAACTCCTTGTCTCAACCCCGACTGTTGATTAATTTCACATGAACATTCTTGATGGTTTTCAGATGCTTATAAATGGGCAAGAAATAGTATAACCTGCAAAATCAAAAAAAGAAACTGAAAGCAATAGTCTCCAATGCACTGAAATCCAATTTGATTTGCAAAAATATATATATGATTTGTATATACTTGACAATGATGAATCTTTTTTATATAAAGCAACTCAGAGACCAATTTTCTTCACAAAAGCTCAAAGCATGAGGCTACATTTTTCAGGCTAAGAAAGATGGGGAGGTGGGAGCTCCATGTGTCTTCTGCAGACTAATTTCTCAAGTGCTACTGATTTTTTTGCGAACTGGCTTCCCAGCCCCCACCTGCAACATTTCCAGAGCTACCCCTTGCCTGTGGGGAATTTGAACCACCCAGGAACCCCAAGTCCTAATTCGCCTGGCTGCCTGTTTTGGAGAAATTATTATGACTGGGTCCTTGACACCAGGAAAGAAAAGTTCCTGGGTTACTTCCAGAATCTTCCAACATCATCTTTTGGCGATGCCAATTGACCTGGCCCAGATTACATCCTTCCAGAAGCTCCCATCCCCCGTGGGTCAAGGGTCTTTTCCAGGGTCCATCAGTTGGGCGACAGTGTCATAAACCATCCTGAGCAGGACCCTTGGAGGCTGCCATGGGTAATAGTAAGGTAGAACAGGGCGGAAGCCCAATGCCATCTGCTCCCATCAGCTTCTGCTCCATTTCCACTCCCTGCCCTCCCTCAGCCCCTCCTGCTTGCTTCTCTACCGCAAATAATCACACACTCTCCTGTTAGCGTTTGAACTTGCTATTCTCTGTGCATGGAAAACACACAAACACACATCTAGACAACTACAGCTTAATTCCAACCTCATATATCTCTGGTCCTATGCCACCCTTTCAGAGGTGCCATTTTGACTTCTCTAAGTGGCTACCCTCCCCCCCATTCCTCCCTCCCTCCTCCTTTCTTTTCCCCCCTAGAACTCACAACCATCTAACCCCATCCTTGTCAGATCCATTTATTCTTTTGAAAATACTTCATCTCTCCTTGAGAATTGAACCTTGTGGAATAGTCCTTTGCTTAAGCTCCAATGGATCCCTTGCCTCTTGCCTGTTGCTGAGTATACAGTAGATGCTCAATAGTGGTCATCAGAAATGAGATGAATTCAGGTAGGGAAGACACTGCTCTGGTTATGCAACAACTTTTAGCCAGATGGTATTCCTCCGTATCTGAGAACGTTGTCAAATCATAGCGTAGAAACCATCTACTTCATTAATACAGGATAGGATAGGAGGCAACGACAACTCGGTGGCTTTGGGCAGAATTTACCAACTGATGCAAATCATCTTATGCGGCTCCTGAAAGCTGGAAATGTTATCAGCAGCATTTAATGGAAACTGAAGAGGTCCAGTCCCCTGTCTCAGCTGCTGTGCAGAGCTAGAACAATACTCAGACCCATGGGACTGGCTGGCCTCTGTCCAGTGTTCCTTCCTCAAATCTCAATATTTTACTCCTCTTGTCAATAATCAGAAATCTCCCCTCAGGGCAGCTCCTGCAGGGGCCTGGCAGGGGTCTGGAAGCATTGGAGAGCAAGGGAGGTCCTCGCTTTCAGAAAACACACTTCCTGTCAGCAGTAATAAAGGCTCCCAAGAACAAATAACGGACTCAACTGAAATTAGACATAACACGACAAATTGTGCGTGAGAGCAACATGGGCGCACATTTACACATTGGAGGAGCAATTATAAATCTTTGTTATAAATCTGCACACTCCTGTGTAGCGTTATGGATGTCAAACTGACATCCATTAGGGAAGAGTTGTTCTCAAGGCTGAGGTGGGATTTTTGTTGTCTCACTTTGGAGCCTTTAATTAATAGATATGCCCCATAGCTAGGTTGGTTCCTATGAGGGACTTGGAGGGGTGACCCAAAGCAGAGAATGGTAATGACTGTCATGATCATTATGAACAAATTTCCTATCTAGTGACTGTATTCGATGTTGTCTGGAAACTGCTTGCTTATTAGTAATGGGCTTTTTAGAGGTTACCAGGGTGTTGGTATGTTGGTCGCCAGTGCCTGTCTGCTCGGTGACCGCTGCACAGTGGCTTTGGGCAGGGACAGGAATCTGGAAGGGCTGTGGTGGTCTCTGTCCCCACAAATAGCTTGTTAAAGCGGATCTTGTTGAGTCTCTGGGGTGTGGGAATGTTCTAAGTATCCACACTTGAGGGTCTCTCATAGCACATGGGATACAACCCCAGGAAAATTACTTAATGCCACTTCTTTCATACCAACAGTAGAATGTTGTTCTTTCAACAGGCATATGCCTCACTTGGGTGGTATCAGACACGCCGTGATCAGAGTCACCACCAGAAACTGGGTTCTGAGGAGGTCTAGTCCCCTGCTGTGGCTGGTGCACAGAGCTAGACCAGTACATGGGCCACGGGCCTGGACTCTTAGAACATAAGAGTATGTAGCACACATGGCTTAAGGCGAGTCAGGTGTATTGGAAAGTTACTTGATGCTCCCAAATTTTGTCTCTGAACAGTAAAGTCAGTATTCTCCTCTCCACTCAAGAGAATGAAAATCTGAGCCCAAAATACCTTGTGCCCCTAGAGCCGAGTTGTCTACCCTTCATAGGCATGCCTCGTGGTAACCATGAAGGTAACCTAGAAAATGGAAGCTGGAACAATAGTATTGTGGAATCCATAACATATAGGATGAATTATTTTCATTAACTTATTTATTTATTCACTTTACATCCAATCACATCCCCTCTCCTTCCTGTCCCTCCTCACACCTCCCCTCCTCCTACCTCCTCTTCTCCTCTGAGAGGGGGAGGCCCTCCCTGGGTACCAACCCACTCTGGCTCATCAAGTCACTGCAGGACTAGGCATATCCTCTCCCACTGAGACTAGACTACTAAGACCAGATGAGGCAGCCCAGTTAGGGGAACGGGATTCACAGTCAGGCAACAGAATCAGGGTAAGCCTGCTCCAATTGTTGGGGGTCTCACATGAAAAGCAAGCTGCACATCTGCTACATGTGTGTGGGAGACCTAGGTCCAGCCTGTGCTTGCTCTTTGGTTGGTGGCTCAGTGTCGGGGAGCCCCAAGGGTTCAGTTTAGTTGACTCTGTTGGTCATCCTGTGGAGTCCCATATAGGGGAAATTTTAAGGACTAGCTCTCATTTTTTCAGAAATTGAAAAATGAAATCATAAAGTGGTGCGAGAGGGATGTCTGGTGTCAAGCACACAGCTGTGTATATTGTAATCCTCTTTTATAATTACTTAGCTCCAACTGAGAGCCATCATGCAGAGCCAGATGTCTGAAGTCTCTTGCACATTCCCCACAGCATCTGCTTGCCAGCTCTCCCTGTCCCCACCAGTCCCTCTACTCGCTGGAGAGAGATTCGCTGCTGTGTGGTTTGGCACATTCCCTACCTGCTGGGAAACATGATCCAGTCCCCCATCCCCACCCACCTTGAGCCAGCCCTTTATCTCCATGATGTTCATGCTCTGACCAATCAGGGCACCCCACAAACCTATCTGTGATGACTGGAAGTAGCTCGTTATTGATCATAAGATCCAAAAGCTGCTGAAGAGGTGTAATAAAGCATTGGCTAGGGTAGCTGTGAAAACAATGCATAAAACAGAAACCTGCATTGGTGGCAAGGCCTGGAACTTTTAGAAGCCACCTGAACAATATAAGGAGCCTTAACCACTGAAGAGAAGGAACCTCCTGATGGCAGGTCCTCAAGTCCTCAGAGAGTACCTTGTTCCAGTTCTACCTGAAGCAGACGTTGCCGGTGTTTGCATTTCATAAGCCAACAAATTGCCTGTTGTAGTCATAAGACATTTGTCATAGTCATAAGACACTTGTTTGGAAGTGACAGAAAGGTCTTCCCTAAAGAGCATTCCAGGCTGACAGACAGCAGGGTCAGGACCCAGTGGGTAAAAGTGATAGCGATGACACTCTGGCCCACCAAAGTGGAGGGCAATGCTGAGAAGTGTCTGTCTACAAATGTGTTCAGGCAGATTTAAGTGTCTGCTTTGGACCTGGGTGTGGCTGGATGAAATGAGTTCAAAACTCAGGCTCCTTCAGACTTCATTTCCTGTGACCACCAAGAAAGAAAGAGAAGGATTTCCTGGACATTTTTACTGTCCTTCAATTCTGCAGCCCAATTATTTTCTTTTTTGTTTTTGTTTTTGTTTTTGTTTTGTTTGCTTGTTTTTTTCGAGACAGGGTTTCTCTGTATTACCCTGGCTGTCCTGGAACTCACTCTGTAGACCAGGCTGGCCTCGAACTCAGAAATCCGCCTGCCTCTGCCTCCCAAGTGCTGGGATTAAAGGCGTGCACCACCATGCCCAGCTTCAATTATTTTCTTTATAGCAAGTGCTAGTATTTGTCCTTACTTGTTGATCCTCTAACTTGTTGAAAAAGGAATATATATCATATATCATTTATTATATACTATATTGTATATTATATATTGAATATTACATATTATTTATCTATCCTAAATATTGAGTAATTAATAAGCACCTAAGACAGTCTTACTGCTGCCATGCACTGCTAACACCTTAAGAGTTTCAGTCGGAGAGCAGTAGGACTAAGCAGAGATAGAATGAGTCATATTTTACTGAGTTCTGAAATTTATGCTCTGGCCAGCTTTGGTTCAATCTCTTTCCTTTTGCCTTAGGAAAAGCAAATGCCTGTAAATCTACCTTAAGAAATAGTTGACACAGCTGTCTGGTTAGACATCAAACCCTGTTTCCTAACGCAATATGTCCTAATGATTCCCAGCAATGCCCATGTCTGCAGACATGATTGAACTACAGTAGACACTTCCTATCAGTGGTCATGGGACCCGGAGAGGACCCTGAGGTGGTCGGAGAATTCAACCCTGTTGCTTAAACTATAAAAACTGTAAGAAACTACACACTTAAACAAAGCAGTGTGGTACATTGTCTGCTGGCAAAGTTATGAATAAGGCTGAGCCTTTGGAGTGCAGTTCCCAAAGCGGGATTTCTATGACATTGTAAGAACAGAGAACATGTCCACGCTGTCTCCTGCACTTCCAGCACCTAGCAACAGGTCTTTCAGACACAGTAGGCTTTCAATTAGTACCTCATTAAATGAATAAAGAATGAGTGTCACACGCTTGGCCCTGTGCTTTCTGGAAAGTCACTCTAAGCAAGGGTCCCACGGAGCCCACATTTACAGCCATTTGGACACATCCCACATAAAGACACCTTATGTGCACCACTCAGTGATGGATGCCTGCTTAGCAGAGGACAGTATATGCTTGCCACTAACACATTTACTCTTGTTAGGAACATCTGTGACTTGTTCTGGTTTCCCTACACAGGAAGTGGCCCCTGAGGCTGCAGCACCCCTCTCTGTCCTCCCTAGTTTGTTGCCAAATGCCCCAACTTTGCCATTGTTCCTTAAGACCACAGGGGAAAGGAAACTCTCATTTACTGAACCTACTAAGTGCTGGGAACTTTACATGTTTGATTTCATCTGATCCTCTCATCCACACTACTAACACTGCCCTATTCATCTTTATTTTATAGAAATAAGAAGTAAGGTCCAGAGAGGTCAATGACTTGCCCAAAGTTACACAGACTCAATTTACAGATGTGAATCTGTGAAACACTCGCTTTCTTGCTTTTTGTTATTCCACACTGTATTTTCTATTATGACTACAGGGGCTGGAGCTATGGCTTGGTGGTGTTTGCCTATCATGCCTGAGGAACTAGGTTCAATCCTCCAATACAGCTATACATGTGTGTGTGCTTGTGTAAGTATCTAATATATATATATATATTGCCATACACTTTTTCTGGAGACGATGCAAATATATTCATGCAAACACAGCAAGCCATCCGCGTAACTTTATTTATTATACCAGAGAAGCAGGAAACTACACAGACCTATTAAGGATCACATGTTCCAAGTAGGTTGGATAAATGTGATTTTTAAGCAGCACACAAGTCACCGTAAAACAATCTACACATTTCAGAACACATTAAGGGTTCTACAGGCTGTGGCCTGTGTGTGGAGAGGGACACTCAAGATATATTAAGCAAATAAGCAAATCCAGTCTATTCCCTATCAAATAGGCAAATCCAGTCGGCTTTCTCTCTTGTCCAGCCCCATCTCCTTAACTCATCATCTAAATCCCTGCCCGGAGATGGGGAGGTGAAACAAAGAGGGTCTTCCTTGTCTCTGACTACCGGTTACACGAATCCACTTGATCCCGAACATTCAGTTGTCTTCTTCCTCTGCTTTTATTTGGAGACAGAGAGAATGAGGCCCTATGTAGTGTTGAGGCGGGACAGTCTCTCCTTCAGCTACCGCTTCTGGATCCCCTTCCCAGTGCCAGTGCCTACACTGGGCCAAATGGCTCAGCCAAATGGCTCCGGCTCCCGCAGCCAACTCCTACTGAAGAGCACAGCTGTGCTCAGCCGCATCGGCTCCACTCCGATTCAGTTACTCGTGGGCTAGAAGTGGGATACTGATCGTTTGTAATGAGGGCTGTGGGAACTGGCCCAAATTCTGAATTTGTTGTACAGAACAAATTAGTTTGCTTTGCTCCCCCCTTATCACTTCAGCCGTCAGAAGGATGGATTTTCATCATGAGCAAGGGGATTTCATCCTTGGGAAAGGCACCGCCCTAACCAGGGTCTAGGAGCTGGGCTTTTCCAGGACACGTTTGAAACCATGAGGACTCTGGATGCACAGACAATTAGCATGCTAGAGGCCCGGCCTCTCTAGGGTTATAATCCCTGTCCTTGAAAAGGCTTTTCATTTAGCCTGTGGCCTCCAGGGTAGGGTTCGTAAGAAGAGCCTCTGTGGCTGAGAATACAGTTAGGATCCTCATTTGCATGTATCTGGTTTTATGTTTCTACACTGCATGTCTCATGGTTCACAGTTAATACTGCCAGAGAGTGCTCATTTTTCTTCTTCATGAGATCAGTGAAGTTTGGAAACCACAGACCTATAGGTATAAAGAACAAGTTTCTCTGGATTTTGGGGTGGGCAGGGGTCACAGGGACAGAGCGGTTACCTGATGTCAAAAAGCCACCACTAGTAGTGGTAGTTTAGAGGTCTTGGGGTTTGAGCCAGACACTGGGCCTATTGGCAGGGGATCTCCACTCTTCCCTGTCCCTGCCTGAAAACAAGTAGAACAGGGTTGGGGTGGGCTTAGGTGTTTTCATGGGCGTGCTGAATGGAGCAAGCAGAAGAACAAACACAAGAGGATGAAGCAGGGAGCTCTAGTACAGGAAGCGGGGCAGACCCAACTCCATAGAGGGGAAGTGTTATGCATCAAACATCTAAATCTTCAGAATAGGTATTGGGGTTCTCCTGGGACCGCGTCACCACCTTGAACTGACGCCGCAGGAAACCACCATAGCGCTTCTGGTTGTCCCACTTCAGCTTGGGGCGAATGCGCCGCAGGAAGCCCCCATAGCGTTTGTACAGGTCCTCATGCCCTACCTGATCCCCATCCTGGCCCCCGTCCTCGTCCTCGGCCATCTCAGAGCTCCTCTTGGGGTATTTGCGCAAAAAGCCGCCATAGCGTTTGGCCTGTTTTCTCAAGTCCTCCGCATTGAAATGGAGTGCGCCCGCCTGTGCCGCTTCATCATTCATCCGGTCAGCACCCGCCAGCTCAGATTCTTTTCCGTTGCCAAAGCTGCCAGAGAGACCCCTGAACTTTTCCTCTGGGACGCTGGTAAGGAGTCGGCTTTTCTCCAGCTCCTTCAGGACGGGTTCCAAGAGCTTGGCCAGTGCACTGTAGCCTTCTTCCAAAGCAACCTCATCTTCCAAGTCATCCTTGCCACGGAGCCCAGAGACAGACAGGGTGAGAAAAGACAAGAAGCCCCGGCATGTTTCCCACTCCTCTGAGGGCGGCACCAGGTCCTGGCACTCCAGGGAGCAAATCTGAAAGGATGCAAGAGCTTCGTCATGTGAGAAATTAGACTTACAGAGCCTAGGCAGCTATCCCAAAGGCACAGAGACACGGGTGGCAAGGCCAAAAGTAGAAGCAAGATCTTCCGATTGCCCCGCGCATAGCTTTTGCTCTTTCAAAGGGCATAGTTGCTCTCCCGACCTCTATCAGGCATGGAGGGGACTGCTAACACTTTAGAGACTGAAAGCTTTTCAAAAGAGCAGAAAGAATGTGCATGGGGGATGGAAGGGCTCATCACACCTGAGGGGGCATGTGTTGGGGGGTATAAGATCTACATCATAGTTCTGTAGGGAGCATTCAGTCACCTCCATGACTCTAATGATGTTGACAGTGAGGAGCAACACTCTGAAGGTCTGAGGCTGGAGTCCCCATGCTTAGCCACACTGCTTTCCTAAGAGTGAGCACAGACATACTGTGTGATGGATATAGGTTTTTGAGCCAGGGTTTCTCTGTATAGCCCTGGCTGTCCTGGAACTCACTCTGTAGACTAGGCTGGCCTCGAACTCAGAAATCTGCCTGCCTCTGCCTCCCGAGTGCTGGGATTAAAGGCGTGCGCCACCACACCTTGCTCCCAGTCAGATATTAAACATTAATCATGGTCTCAGGGAATCAACGCTCAGTTTATAGATGAGGAAAATAAGACTCAGGAGAGAGTTCCAGAGTAAGGGAGCAAGAAAGGGCCAGAACCCGAGCCTGAGTGTTGTCCACCGCTGTCAGCCAACAAACACTACTGCCAGGTGAGGCATGGGAGAAAGCATGACGTCAAAATAATGTCAGCAAGCTAGGAGAAAAGGCCCAGGCCCAGGAGAGCCCCAGCCCCACGAAGCAGATTCTGAGAATGTCATGGTGAGAGCTTCTGCCAGGAGACTGAATTTGGAGGTGCCTACCAGTCAGGAAAGGAAGCTTTGGAATGTGTACCCAGCGCTTCAGATGGCAGAGAGAGCGAGTACACCATGGTCTACACCCTGTTGCCAGGCGCTTGGCTGCCTGGAGACATAGCCTCTGTGTAGCCTTGGGGAGCCATGGTAATGAAGTCTAGAATGCAGAGGGAACTAGACAACCTCAGACCTTGGTACCTAGCTGTTCATGCCACGCACTGTGGCAGAGGCATAGCAACCGCCCCTCTCTGGGCTCTGCCCACAAATAGAATAACATGGAGAAACCTTGCTGAGACCTACCAGGGGGTTGATGGGATGGGGCCCATCCTGAGTCCTCACTGCACACAGGGAGCACAGGGACAGGCAGTCCGCCGTAACATTAGAGGGTATCACAAGGAGGCAAGCTGCCAGCATCAGCTGGGACCACGCCATTCTGTCTCGCTCGTCTGCTGGAGAGAAAGGACAAGATGGTGAAGTGTGTCTGAAGCGGACAAGGCCATCTCTTACTAGTGTGTGGCGTAAGAGCAGCACGAGGCAGGCATTCTCCTTCCCACCCTGTCGTCAAGGACACGGAAGCTGGGGAGGGAACCAAGGAGTCAAGGCCAAGGACTCAGGAAGGGATGAGAGCTGAGTAATCGCTGCTTCCTGGGATCTTCTCTCTGTAGACAATCCATGTAATAGCTCTGTGAGGCAGGCTATGCTGTAGTCTTCACCTGACAGATGGAGAAACTGAGGCATGGGAAAATGGTTCCACACAGCTAGAAAGCCAGTAAGTCAGGGATTGATCTGGTCTGTCCACCTTCAAGTCACACTGTGACGAACAACCAACCTCCAGGTCTGTCCCTATGTGCTGAGTCCCCAGGCTGGACGCTGGACATAGAAGCAAGCACTGTCCTGCTGACAGACACCCTGCTCTTTCTGCTCTTCCCAAGGTCTTTGGAACGCTCCTCTTTGACTTCAGCACTGCCCTTCACTCTGACAACTCCTTCACTTTCACCCCTCTCGATGCTGACCTCCCTCCTTGGCTTCCCTAATTATCTCATGAACTATCCTCCTCGGCCATTAATTCTGAGATGGTGACCATTAGGTAGAGTGAGTCTTCCCCCTCTGCCTCACTGTCACACATCCCCCCAGTCTGGCCCCCTCCCTAATCCCAACATCAAACCTGAAATCTACTTTCATGGCTGTGCCAGGTTCTGCCTCACCTCCTGGTCTTGCGCATACTGTTTCCTCTTCTTGGAGAACCTTTCCTGTCTTCTTGTTACTTATCTTTCCTTGATTAGGTTTCACCTGTCAGCAACTTGTACCTCTTCCATCACATTGGTGCACCCCCTAACTAGCTGTGTGAGCGCTTTGCCCCTTGATGCACACACACACACACACACACACACACACACACACACTCATGCATGCACACACACAAACTCTCTGAACACAGACTATCTCTTGCCCTCTCCGAAGTACTTGTTGTGGGCCTCAAACAGGCTAAGCCGGTTCCTGCCTCTGGACGCGTACTCTCCCCCTCTGTCTGGCGTACCGGACCTCAGGTTTTCACAAGACTTCCTTTCTTGCATTAAATAAAGTAAATGTCACAGGCTCCCACCAGCTGAGGTATCTGCTTTTATCATTTCCCCAACTAGAACATTAGCTCTCAAAGGCACAGAACTTAGCTGACTTAACTACTTATCCTAGCATTTAAAACTCCAGCCAGCACATAGTCGGCCCTTTGCAAATGCTTGGCAGATGAGCCGATGGTTCATTTTTTTAAAAAGTCTATTAAAAGTTGTCCTTTACTAAGCCACCAACCAAGGAGTACACATGGCTCCAGCTGCATATGTAGCAGAGGATGGCCTTTCATGCATCGATGGGAGGAGAGGTCCTTGGTCTTACGAAGGCTTGATAGATGCCCCAGTGTAGGGGAATCGAAGGCAGGGAGGTGGGAGTGGGTGGGTAAGTGGGTGGAGGAACACCCTCATAGAAGCAGGGGGAGGGAGGGTGGGATAAGGGGTTTCCAGAAGGGAGAAAACCAGGAAAGGGGATAACATTTGAAATGTAAATAAAGAAAATATCCAATAAAAAAGAAAAACAAGAAGTTGTCCCTTTTGAGGGGGTGACTATGGGAGGGGCTGGAGGGAGGTGACATGAAAAGGACTTGAAGGGGGGAGGAAAACGAAAAATGATGTGACTATATTGAATTAAAGCAAAAAGTTCAAGTCCCTTTCATAGTCAATTTTTAAAAAGGTTTTTATTTTATTTTTAATTATATGTCTATGTGTGTGTGAGGGGTATGATATATGCTATAATTTCAGGTGCCCTTGGAGGCCAGCAGAAGGTACTCTGCATCCCCAAGAGCGAGAGCGACAGGCAGTTGTGAGGTGACTAACATGGGTCCTGGGAACGAAACGTGGGTTCACTCTTAACAACTGAAGCATCACTTCCGCCTCATCAGACAGTTCGTTAGAAGTCAAATCACTGTGTGTTCTTACAAGTGGAGCTGTGATGCCCCGGGGACTCCTGGGCAGCTATCTGGGGATTTTAAGCTCTTCCCACCCAGACATCCTGATCTACTGCCTCCAAGGTAAGAAGCAGTGTCCACCTTCCCTCCGGGTTCCTGAGAACTGCTCTGTTTCTTCTGATGCTCAGGGGCTCCAAAGATCCCAGCCATGAGCCAAAAACCTGGAATACCCCAAGACAAGTATCCTCTCTTAATGTACACGGTCTCCTCTCAGTTGCCGTTATTGAGAGTCTTCCATCCTAAGCCCCTGGGGGGGGGGGGGCGCTGGTACTGCAGAGAGCTGCCCACATCCTGCTCTGAGCAGTGAATGAAGCTGGGGGGCGCAGGCCCACTCTGTCGACTCTCCACCTCATAATTGCAGTTTGCAGAACAGGTTTGAGTCAGCAGCAGCTAAATCTTCTATGAGCCCCCAGCAACAATCCGCAGAGCAACTCAGGGGTGAGTATGATGTGCCCACGATAGAGGTGAGAAAATTGGGGCTTAGAAGCTTGGGAAATCATACAACTGCAGGCCCATGTGCTTCTCCCAGACTGGCTCAACTGCTGCTGGCACAGGGAAGCTCGGAGTGGAAAAACACAGAACTGTACTCAGATAGCCTGAGAGTCTCTGTGCCCCTGGGGTTTCTCCTGCGTTCTATCAGATGAGCAAAACCAAAGGTCCGGGCAAATGAATGCACCATTTCCATGCAGATAAAATAAATGGCTCTTTTTTTTTTTTTCCCCTCTGATGCTGATCAAAGCAGGTCTGGTCTGTTATAGGATTTGAGCAACCTGTTGGGAGACTTCCCATACCAATGAGCTCTATAATAGACTCAACCTCTCTGTACAAAACTGGTGCCAGCATCTTAGCTTCTGTGTGAGAATATAGGTGATGAAGTAGCTAAGTACCTGCCATTCTGAGCAGCCTCCTGAACTAACCACATACACAGCAACTCAAGGCACGAGCACCATTACCATGCCTGCTTTACAGACTCCCCCGGGGCCAAGGGCGACTGGCACTTGGACAGTCTACTGCAGACTGTGCCTTCATGTCCACTGATGACTTCCCAGGCTGCTCCACCCTGCAGCCTTCAGCCTCTGCCTGGTTCTGGAGCAGATCCAAGCGTATCCCCCTAAACACAATCTGCACAGTAGCCAGAGGCCTCTTCTGACACTTCCTCCCCTCTGACTGTGCTGCTACCCAGCTCTGTGCCAGCCCTTCAGGCTCTGAAATGCCTTCCAAAGGTCTGACCCTTCTGACCATTCTCAGCATCCCTCACAACACAAAGAGCCTGTGTTTGTGAAGTGCGCACTACGCATGCCTGTGCTCCATCCTGTACATCCTCAAGACAACCCCATAAGGCTGAAACCAATATTATTCCTGTAGAGGAGAGAACATGGAGGTGCAAAGAGATGTGTTCACAGCATCCTAGCAAGTACACACAACACCAGCATCCTGATGTGAGCTCGGCCTGACCTGGGCTCATCCAAGCCACTTACATTCCATAGCCAAGGACACATGCTATACAACCAACCCTTGCATACAGCGTTCCCTCTGCCTTGCACAGCTGTCACCCACTCCCACTTACCTTTTGACCTGACTCTCATGCATTCTTTAGAATTCAGCCTCAGGTATTACAACCAAGGAGTCTGTCTGGACATGATCCCTCCCTGAATCTCCTGCAGCCACCCATGCTAGCCCCAGCACAGAATTGTGTCTGACCATCTGAGTCTAACACAAGAGGTGATTTGGTAAAGACAAAGCTCCTGCCTATGAGTGTGTGGGGTATATTTGACCATGAGAAGCAGGCCACATTGAGAAAAATATGTAAAGGAGACACTGGAGTACTAAATGCCAAGAAGAGGGCAGAGGCCAGTTTGTGCCAGCCTCATGGGCCTAGCTATAGTTTTCATTTGTTCAAAATGCCATGAGAAGACCAATTTGTATGATTAATGCATGGATGGATTGATGCGTGCAGTAATGGATGGATGGAAGGATGGATGGATGGGTAGATGGATGAGTAGCTGAACAGATGAATGGATCATCTCCCAGAATTCAGATGAGACCAGGAGATCCATGTAAATTTGGTGAGTGAATAAACAGACATTTTAAAAGTAGAAAAATTTTAAATTAAAAAAAAAGCTTGATTTCCAACTTGTTTGGAAAAAACATCTAAAGCCTTTGAGACATTAGTCCTGCATCTTACATTGACCATAGTCATGTGGGATACACACACACACACACACACACAGACTGGGCCCCCACTGTTCTTGCTGAGTACCTAACAGACACTTGTATCTGCCACCCTTAGATGGCCAACTCAAACAATTTGGAGAAGCAGTTTGGGACAGGGAAGAGGGTTCAGTGATTTTGAGAAAGGCGAGGTCAGATCCTACCCGATCTGGCTGCAGGCCCCTGAGTTTGTGTAGTTAGTGAGGAGAGCGCAGGTTCCAGCTGGCCACTTAACCACCTCTTGGGGAAAACTGACCTTGCTGTGTATCTGGAAACAAAGAGTGTGAGGGTTGCTTTAGGCACTCTAAGCCTATGCCTGGCACACACTAGGTGCTTTAAACAAGAAAATATGAAGGCAGCAGTCTGGTCTTATGTGGGCTACAAAGGAAGGGAAAAGAGTCAAAAGGACACAGAACCAACATGTGATGGATACATTCTCTGTCCCGCATGGGGGCCTACTACTGAGGAAGGGGAGCAGGTGCCCCTCATGAGCATACCAATCCTGTAACAATCTCTGCTTCTCAGGAGCTACAATGTAGCAAGCTTATACAGATTTCGCTCAGAATCCCTAGAGGTCAATGATTTTTGGAGAAGGGAAGTTGCTCCTCTGAGTTCTCTTGACTTGTGAACAGAGGATCCAGCTTATCAGCTCCGTCCCTGAGGTTGAATGTGTCATGGCCTTGAGACAACCCCCATCTTATTTCCTCCTTCTTGTGAACACACACTCCTGAAAAGAAGCTGTATTTACAGACTGATGAACCGATTAGAAGTTCTGCACTGTGGAGAGACTGGATTGTTAACGGTATGGAAGCTAGTTTTCTTATCTTCAGCTCCCAGAACAACCATCCCTTACCCACCTCTGTGTCAGAGCTAATATCCTGTGACTAATAGATAAAAAAAAAAAACCACCCCCAGAGTCTATTGTCTTAGCAGATACACTGGTTTCCAACCCAAAAGCTAAGAATGTCATCAGATAGCATCTTGGGCCTTCAGAAAAGCCTCCCCTATCTTCCTGTACCTGCCTCTCTGATGTACCCACCAGTGTATTTCAAACTTGCCTTGATTTCTGACTTTCTTAGTTCCATAAAATGATAAAATTTCATGAATCTGAAATCAGAACGTGGATTTTCCATCTGTGTTCCCAGACCACGGTCACTTAAAATGGCTCCAGAATAAACTCTCTCTTATACCCTTTAAGATGAAGGCTGTGGTTTTCTTGTTTTGTTTTGTTTGTTTTGTTTTGACACCTTTAAAGGATTTACAAATTGCTGAGCAAAGTTGGTGGCTCCTGAGTCAGGATGGGGCAGGGATTTCCACCTTTTCATAGGGGAGCTGTCCCTGAGGGACAGAACTGGGAAGTTAGACCTGCTGTGTACTGTCTCCAACTGTGGCAAACAGAGGAGAAAGCAGCTTTAGCCTTGAATGGATTCAGAAGTAGGAAGGCAAACATGAGGTGAGGCTCAGCCAGGGGAAGGTAGGTTGGAGCCTTCCCAGATGAATCCACTTCACCTGGCACTTACAAAATTCGTCCTTGGCCATACTCAGGACACGCAGTGGAGAAAGACGGGTGGAGGGAAGAGGTTTGACCATCCTAACAAACAGAAAAGGGTAATCAGGACACACCCTAGTCCATAATCACATGGCCCAAATGTTTTCTTTCCACTCACAGATTCCATGGGATTCTATGGATTCCATTGATCAGGAGAACCCTGGCCCCACTGACAGCTGTCCACAGATGTGTACATGCCACAAAGCATCCTTAACTTCTTAAACAAGGGCTCTGTGGTCCACAAAGCCAAAAGTGTTACTGTCTGACCCTTCACCAAGAAAGTATGCTGAGCCCATTTCATTTGACTGACACAAGTCTGATAGCTTTCAGCTTATTTTTCGATGTCTCCAGACATGCAAACATATTATCTAATAATATCTAATAATAATCTCCTGACAGGAGGCCAGGCGGGCTCCCTGCAGTAGAGGCAGGTTGCATCCTGCACCCCAGCAAGTTCAAAGCCATTGCTGGTGGCAGAATCCATTAAGGAAAAGTGTCATCACCTGGAACTTTAATATTCTCTGAGAGGTCAAACAAACCATGAGCCCCTCAGACAGCCCCCAGCTCTCTCTCTCCTTGTGCCTCTGGACGGTGTCTGTTGAAGGACCAGCACACAGTAGGAACTGTTTTCACTCTTGATCTAGAGTTCCTCGAAAGAGTTGGGTTTCTTTGGATTTGATTTTTGCCCCCTCCTCCGCTCGGAGACATTGCTACTGTAGTCAGCCAGCGCTCCAGAGGCAGCAAGCATTTTTATTTGAAAAGCCAGGGCTGAATAATAATAGCATGATTTAACATCACAATTATCCCTGGGAGCCATGTATGCATATGATTATTCCTATTTGGAGGAAGAGGAAATGGGAAAAGGTAAGAATGAAGTCACTTGCTTAAGGTCACACAATGAGTCAGGAAGACTCAGCTCTCACACCCTCCTTGACCCACATCACTGGGTCTGTGACTCTCCAGTGACAACCACCCTAGAATCTATCAAAGATTGTGCCACTGCTCTGTGTCAGGCAGAATGTCTCCAGATGGCTCCTCAAGAGGCTATCAGTAAAGGCTTAGGCTCTAGAGGAAAACTGTGGGCTGAGAGAAACAGCACCCCTAGTGGTGAGGCTGGAATTCACAGTATTTCCCACCTGACAGCCAAATGCTTTATATCTTTTACATGAATTAACCTCCATGAGCATGCTAGGCACTATCAGCCCCACTTAGATGGGAATACAGTGGCTCAGAAAGATAGGAACTAGGCACAGAGTTCATCTGCTGACTACACAAACTGACTGAAAGTGTAAGGGCACATGGCATGTCCCGCAGGCTATCCTCAAGACTTTCACGCACCCCTGAAAATGAAACAATTTCAGGACTTTTCACCTTACTGGAAAACAGCAAGCTCGTTTTGGTGGGTTCCCAAGGGGCTGGCGAAGGAAGGCTCTGAAACTCGGAAGTGCTCCTTGTTGAGATACGATCATGGACAGAGCACGGGCGATCAGTTTGCAGTGTGGCTTGGGTCCTGAGCAGAAAATGAGCCAATCTATTGTTCAGCAAGTATCAAAGTGTGGACATAGGAGCAGGTCTTACCCAAAGGTCATTGGCAGTGAAGATACTGGGCAAGTGGGTGAATGGGAAAGAGAGGGGAGGGGCAAAGAAGACGAGGCAATGCCAATGTGGTATCCTGCTCCGTCCCCACTCTGCCTCTTGAGCTACATAATAACTGCTCGGTAAACCTTTATCAAGTTAAGTAGAATAAGACTGGGGACAAAGGCAGTTGAAGCCACTGCGGACACATTACTCTCCGGCAAGTGTGTCTGCGGCTAGTGGCTAAGCATCCTGGCCAGTGGGCATCTGCAGGTATGGTGAGGGGAACTCCTCAGCAGGTTACCAGTCTCATAGATAGGACCACTGAGCCCCTGTGGAAGTATGGGGTGAGGTCCAGGCTGAGCTGCAAAGGACTCAGTTGATGTTACAATCTCCCCCTACTGTGGTCAGCTGTGTGCTGTCTTAGCACCTTGTCAGACCTAGTAAGATCTGCCAATCACTTATCAGCCAAGAGGAACAAACCGCTGAAGAGAGACCAGCTGCTGACCACACCTTCTCAGATGCGCTCTGAAACCAAACCAGCAACTGCCGACCCCTCGGAGAACGAGGGAGAGATCTGATAAACGGAAAAGTTGTGCCAGGATAACTGGAGGTGGGGTGGGATGTCATGGAGGGACGTCATTGTTCAGGGGTGGGTGGGGGTGGGGAGCGGCAGATAAAGCAATGGTGTCATCTGTAGGAGTGGGGAGAGAAACACTGGTCCCAGAAATATTTGACTTTTGTCAGGTTTCCCCGGAAGAGCGCGCAGCAGGATGGAATGGGATGACTGACGATGCCTTATCAGAGAACGGAGGGCTTCATTTTGATGCCGGCCATTTTGAGTCATCAGAGATGTGGCCATAATAGCATTTACTGAGTGCCTACCAAATGCTAGGCGCATACAGCCTCCCATGGGAGTCTTGCAGTGATATAGGGAAAGGACATTATTATTATCTTCATTATATTGGTGAGGAGATTACGACCGTAAAAGGAAAAGCAATCGTTGCAAAGTTACACCCAGCAAATAATAGACGACTATTGGGTTTGAACTCAGCACAGGCTCAGGAGGGGTCACACACTTAGGGAATTCATGGAAAATTCTTGAGGTAAGGCTCCAGAAGTCCTGAGAGTTATCATACCCTTTCATGTGTTTTCTCAAACAGCCCTGATCCAACCACTTGAGTAGCCTACTGCGTCAAAACAGTGGATCCTACCATACAGCATCCGTGGATCCATTGAGACACCACACTCCTAGCTGCCAGCTACTCCTGGAGTCAAGGGGAATCACCTGCCACCCATCACACTTAGCAAAAAGAGGACAAAGCAGTGGGCTCAGGATTATGTCAATACACACGCACACACACATACATAACTCACCCTGCTGGGGCTGCTTCAAGAGTTCCCCCACGCAGGTCTCAAAGCCTGGGGATGAATGACCTGCAGAAAGAGAACAAAAGACAAAATGGGGTGGGATGGGAGCACCGGTGAGGTGAGCAGGGGAGGAGGGTGAGCAGAGCGTAGTCGTGAAGCCTCCGTGACGAGGAACAGAAAAGGACTGACATTCTGAAAGGTTTTGCAACAGATCTTGACAGCAATGCCTGTCAGATTAGAAAGATTGCAATGTGTATTTCACCAACCCTTGGCAGAAGGGTGATAATGAAGGTCTGCTCTCTGTGGGAGGGTACTCGAAACCAGATCCAATAACCTAAAGAGCTCGGAGGCTTTATTAAGGGATACTTGTAAATCTTGAGAGGTTCTCAGAAACACACACACACACACAGGGAAAAGTGACAAGACACAGAATTTACTGTTCAGTCATGGAGGTGACTACAGTCGCTGTCTCTGAAGCTCGCCAGCTTTTTTGCTGATGTCAAACTTTGGGGTTCTACAATACTTTCTTTAATCATGAGCATTGCTATCAGAGAGCCCGTGACTTTCCTCAAAAGAGCCTCCTCCAGCCTAACTTAGCTGCCTCCAGCAGTAATGTGGCTGTGATTTCCAGGAAAGCAACAAGTCCTTTCAAAGTAAAATTGACATGGGAAGTCCCCCTCAGGTTGGGTATCCAGCCTGAGCTCTTGCCTTCCTTCCTACTTCCCTTTCAACCAAACAACCCCAGACTTCATTCCGAGTGAAATCAAAGGAAGCCACTCAAGTCAGCACCTTGTCGGAGATTAAGCGTGATTCAAAAAGAGTGAAAAGGGACGGCACTTATTTATGCATTGATGGTGCGGATCGGTACTTGGCAAATGCCAGAGTCCTGAACCGCATTAACGTTCCCAACCTGTGTAAGCTAAGTCCAGTGAGAACGTTGACCTTTAAGATCAGGCTAATTAGTGAAACCTCTCAGTCTTCCACCCAGGCTGCCCCCTTCTCCTCAGATCAGCGTGGGGACTGCTGTGTGGCAGAGCCGAAGCCCCGCTAGCACCTGTGGGCTCCAGGACTGTTCAGGGCATGGGTTCCAGAGGACAGACAGCTCTTTGGACTCCCTGAGCTTCTGTAAACTCACCTTGAAACTATGATTTCCTGTGCTGAGTAACCAGACCCAAACCTAACTTCCCCCTGCCCAAGCTCCCACGGGTCCCCCTGCACAGCATCAGGAGCACAAGCATAAAGCCAGAAAGCCTGAGCTCCCTGAGGATCTTACCTGCTTACTGCTTTGTCCCTGGCAGGCTTCTGGCTGATCAGGTGGTAGGGTGGCCGATCCAAGATTCAGAAGGCACCCTGACTCTAGCGCAGAGAAGTGTCACAGAGGAAGCGGTGAGGGCTACCAAATCCCCCTATGGCAGTTCTGGAGCCTTACTCCCCTTTTATAGATGAGAGTCTCCCCCTGTCGCTCAGCCCTCTCAGCGCTCCTCACAGAGCACAGGCTGCCAGGAGCCAATGGGGGAGTGGCAGAGCAGTCAGCGCTCAGACCCCCGGGTCCTTCCACTCAACTCCCTGGGCCTGAATGAGACACAATAGCTGCTCCTGGCGGTGTGGGGGTGGAGGAGGATGCTTTCGCGAAGCCTGGGGGTGGATTCTGGTGGAGCGCTGTTTGTCACTTCCAATGCGGCCACTTTCAGCATCTCCAGGAGAGTGTCACAGGAAAACAGAGACAAAGGTGGGGGAAAGGCAGAGATAGGAGGAGACAGAGAGAGTCAGAGAGGCGCAGAGAGTCCAATAGAAAGGCAAAAAGAAAGTTGGGAATCGGAGAATGGAAACAGAGAGAGGTGATGTCTGAGGCACAAGGAAGCCTAGGCAAAGTAAGAGGAAAAGAGAAAGAGCTACAGCCACAGAGGCTATCAAAGAGCAGAGAAAAAGAGGAACAGGGAGTCAGAGGAAGAGTGCCGGCACAAGAAACAAAGGCTGTCTCAAAATATAGAGAACCAAAGGATGTGTTGAAGTGTCCAAAGTCAGAGTTCACGGTTATAGAAGAGGAACATTCAGTTCCATGTTGGCATGGACACACACACACACACACACACACACACACACACGTATGAGTGTGCATTTGCCTGAGAGTGCCAGGTGACTTGGGCACCTGTCTGAGTTGATGCCAGGCACTGACTGCCCTTCCTCACAACCAGGGGGCTGCTGTTCAATTTTCAGTTTTCTCTGGCAGCAACATGGATGGCTGCAAACACCTCCCAGCATACCCATGTCTCTGGGTTTGGAAGAAAACATGCTTGTCTCTGTAGTCAGCAGCAGAGCTGTTCCCCTTGGGGCGGGGGGGCGGGAGGGGGGGAGTAGCAGAGGCTGGCTGGGCAGTCCATGTCATGAACACCTGGGCTGCACCAGGCAATGAGCAAAGATGTCAACTTTAATCCTCACATTCTGGCCAGGCGCAGCGGCAGAGGCTGGAGAGCTTAGAAACTGGCCCCAGAACACAGCAAGTCATCATCCAGACCCAAATGGATCTGGTCCTTACCATCATCTACCGGACAAACACCCACCCTGAGGACTTGGTTCTGCAGCGTCCATTTATGTGACTTGGTCTGTTTGGCTGAACAAGGCCGATGAGAGCTACAGCTAGTAACACTGGATGTATCGGCTTGGTCTCTGCCTCTGCCACTCATCTGTGCAGAGCCCTAAGCCAAGTTAGTGGGTTCAGCCTCAGTTTGCTTATCTGTAGAATGGGATCCCACTGGGATCTTGGCATAGTAAAAGGAGGAAATGCCAAGAGCACTTGCCATAGCCGGCATGTGGCCAGTACTTCCTTACAGCTGTCCTCAGGGTAACGGTGATTACGTCATCAGACTCTGATGCACCAGCCACACTTTGCACTTCTCTGGGGCACCATCTTCTTCCTGCCACTGGAACATTGGTGCTCTCATACAACCAGGATGACAGACAGGGCTATTTGGTGAGTACCTGGTACATCACAGACGTTGTCACTTGTTTCACCATATCCTCCCTCAGACAAGCAGTGCTGTGGCGGGTTTGTCAGCCTGCAGCTTCGCATAATCAAGCTGTGGAGTGTGGTGTAGTGCCAGCCAAGAAGGGAGAGTGGAGCTTTCCATTGTCCCTCTGGCCTTGACTCCAGGCTCCCAGCCCTCTCATCTCTAACTTCTGCAGGATTCCTAGCCCAAGGTGAATGTGTGCTGGTGTTGACAGGCACTTGTACGGCATCTGGTGGCTGTGTCTCAAGCTGTCTGCCTACTTGCCGAGCCGGAGCTCCTGAGCATCTCCCGAGTCACTGTTACCCAGGGCTCTCGCAACCCGAGAATGAACTGTGTCTTCATCCTCATGTCCCAGGCTCAGGCCATTCGCTCCCATTTTCCTTAATTCCCCGTCTCCTAAGTTCTACTTTTATAAGCTCTTGGCAATAACCTTGGAATAGACAGATTCTGTAAGAGACGAGGAGGAGTCACTCCCGTTGTTGCTGAAAGTCAGCAGGCAATAGGGAGAGAAGTGAAAATACGACATCATGAGGCAGAGATGCTCGGTGTTGAGTAGCCTTCACTTGAGTCTACTGGAGCCTCAGGAGCAAATACTTCAGGCATTTAGTTTTCCTCTCTATTTGCAATGTCCTCTAAACATACATGTGTGCTCGCGCAGCATACACACACACACACACACACACACACACACCTCTAAATACCACACATACACACATACCTATAAACACCACACACACATGCACACACATGCACACATGCACTCACACAAATGTTGTACACACAAACACAATTGTTGCCCACACATGCAGGAGAAGGCTAGAAAAGGACTCTCCTTATCCCTGCAGACCCTAACACAAAGTTTCTCCCTCCCTTAGGCTAGGACACCCCTCCCACTTGGGGTCCTAATGCAGGTCTCTGAGCACCATCAAATGAGAACAGGAAGCGGGGCTCACTGGACTGCCCTGTGTGATTACCATATCCATCACAACTGACAGGTACCTCATTTAGATGCACAGATGCCCAAGTCATCCTCAGAAGGCAGGAAGATAGTACCAGCTTTGTCTAGCTGTCATGACTAATTCCCGAGTTCTCTTATTCTCCTTGCCTCCCTGTCGTCAGGGAATGATGACCTCTGGTTCAGATCTTAAAGTGGACAAGAAACAAAGAATAAAAGGAAGGAAATACTTGAAACAATCAGCCCCCATGGCTTATTGTTAGGAAGGTTTCAGGAGGATCATGTTAGGAAATAGAAAAAAGAAAATTAAAGCCAGCTCTTACGCTCTCCACTGTAGTATACTCCCCTCGTCTACCAACAGTCCTGTGATTAGCTGTGACCCTTACCTTCTGCATGCAGACTAAGAAACAGGCTGAGAGAAGGCACACAAACCACCTTAAACAAAGCAATCTAAAGGTATAAAAAAAATAATGAAAACTTTAAAACACTGAAGGAAAAGATAGTAAAATACACTTTAAGATAAAAAAGATTTCCCATGGGCTGGTGAGATGGCTCAGTGGGTAAGAGCACCCGACTGCTCTTCTGAAGGTCCGGAGTTCAAATCCCAGCAACCACACGGTGGCTTATAACCATCCGTAACAAGATCTGACTCCCTCTTCTGGAGTGTCTGAAGACAGCTACAGTGTACTTACATATAATAAATAAATAAATCTTTTAAAAAAAAAGATTTCCCATGACCATGGATTAGACAACTTATATGTGGAAATAGCTATATCACCAAAAGCAGTGCTCATTAGAAGCCAATGGCTCACAGAAACACAAAATATGTTAAAATCCCTATAAAAGCACAAAGACCCTCATGGTCAAAGCAATCCTACACGAAAAGAGTATTGCCTGGCAGAATCACCACATGGGCATGGCACTGGCACAAAGCCAACAAGTGACCCAGTGAGATACAGCTGAGAACCCAGATACAAATCCCTGCAGCTACAGCCACCTGAGCTTTGACAAAGATGCAAGAAATTATACATTGGAGAAAAGATAACACTTTGAACAAACAGTGATGAGAAAACTGGATAACCACACAGAGAAGAACGAACATACCTTTTACCCTGTGCAAAAATCAATTTCTAATGGATCAAAGACCTAAACATAAGACCTGCAACTCTGAAACTTATAGAAGAAAAAGTAAGGAAATATATTAGTTTCTTTTTGTTACTGTGATAAAATACTGTCTTGGTTAGGGTTTTACTGCTGTGAGCAGACACTATGACCAATGCAACTCTTGTAAGGACAGCATTTGATTGGGGCTGGCTCATGGGTTCAGAGGTTCAGTCCATTTTCAACAAGGCTGGATCACAGCAGCACCAAGGCAGGCGTGTCTCAGGAAAAGCTGAAAGCTCAATGTGTTTTAAAGACCAACAGGAAAAGATTCACTTTCAGGCAGCTAGGATAAGGGTCTTAAAGGCCACGCCCACAGTGACACACTTCCTCTAATAAGGCCATACCTCCCTTGGCCAAGCATATTCAAACCACCACAAATAGCAAGGCCAAGGAAGCTGAAAGAAGAAGGAGTTTATTTGGGCCTTTGTTGTCAGAGTCCATCACAGGATGGAGACATGGGCTCGATCAGCAGGGATGCAGCAGGAACCAGAATCTGAGAGATCACATCTGTGAAAGTAGGCAGGAAGCAGGCTGGAGGGGGTAGCAAATTGGAAACAGGTAAGACTATATAACTTCAAGGCCCACACCCAATGATTTAATTCCTCTAGCAAGACCACACCTCCTACCTCCCCGCCCCCCCCCCAAACAACACCATCAGCTGAAGAGCTGAAGATCACATTTTAAATACCCAAGCCTATGAAGGAGATTTCTCATTCAAACTATCATATTCTACTATTTGCCCCCATAGGCTCATAGCAATTAAAATGCATTTAGTGTAACTTCAAAGGTCCCCAGAGTCTTTTTTTTACAGTCTCCAACACTGTTTACAAATAACAAAGTCCAAAGTCTTTTCTGAGACTCAAAATAATCTCTTAAATTATAACAGTAAAAAACACAAATTATGTATTTCCAACATATAATGGCATAGACCATACGATACCATTCCAAAACAGAGGAATGAGATCATGGAGAGGAAATACTGCTCAACAGAAAAACCAAAACCCAGCAGGGCAAACACCAAATCCTGAGACTCCACATCTGGTGTCTAGACATTAGTTTTAAAGAGTTTAGATGGCACTGGCCCTCCAGGTTCATTGCCTGCAGTACACATCTCTCTCTCTCTTTCGGGGTGATTCCACTTCCTGTACACTGATCTCCTTGACAGGGCATCCATGGCCCAGGCATCTCCAATATCTTGGGATTCCCAGTGCCTGGACATAGCATCTCTCCGTAGCCATGGAGGAAGAACCCAAGACCCCTTCATTCTTATATCCTTTGTACCTATAGAACCAGCATCACAGGGTGACACCGCCAAGTTAACTACCGTCTTGGGGTGGACACTTTGGACTGTAGTAGTGCAACTTTTGTTTGTTGCTAAGCTTCCCACTTGGGAAAGAGAGCTGCTAGTGTGGTTTAAAGGCTGTCTTCAGAGACATGAAGGACACAGCAGCGCAGGGGTCATGGATTTTCCTTCCGCATCTCTGGCATCTCCATCTTAGGGTCTCCACTGAAATTCTGCTTTCACTTTAACAGCTTTACATACTGGCCATCCACGTTCTCTTTCCCTCATGGGGTCCTCAAGCAGGGAGCCCCTCACTCAGGCTTTCTGGCTTCAGCAGCTCTCTGTCCCAAGCTGGAAGCTTAGCTGGGTAGGGGCTTGCCCGAGGCCATCTTTCCCTTACTCCAGTGCAGAGCGGACATCTTCTCTTTGTCTTTTGTGCTTTCAACATAGGATTTTTTTGAGCAGCCCTGGCTGTCCTGGATCTCACTCTGTAGATCAGGCTAGCCTCAAACTCAGATATCTGCCTACTTAATGGTGCTAATCTTAATTACATCTCTTCAGCACAAGCCTTGGCTGTGACCTTAATCTTCTTAGTGTCCTTTGTGTTTCTAAACTGTGCATTTCTATTTCTTTTTGGCCCACTTGTCTTTTTTTTTTTTTTTTTGTAGACTTGCATACAAGTTATCAATAGGAATCATAATCATACCACAGATTAAACATCATACACTCCTGAAATTTCCCCTACAAGCTAGTAGTTTAATCCCAGCACTGATGTCTAAGTTTGAGATTAGCTTGGTCTACAGAGTGAGTTCCAGGACAGTCAGGACTACACATAGAATCCCTGGAGAGAGGGAGAGAGAGAGAGAGAGAGANGAGAGAGAGAGAGAGAGAGAGAGAGAGAGAGAGAGAGAGAGAGAGAGAGAGAAAGAGGCAAAGAAAAAGGAAGGAAAGAAGGAAGGGGGAAGGGAGAGAGGGAGGGAGGGAGGGAGGAAGGAAGGAATTTCTTCTGTCAAAAAAAAAATTAGTTCATTGCTTTTTAATTTAGCCTCAGGCAAGTTCTTAGGACACGGGCAAAAGGCAGACAGTTTTTGTCTCCAGCTCAGTTGCTGTTAAAATCAATGTTTCCTTGTGAACCTCCTTGAGCTTGGCCTCTACAGTCTACACAACTCTCACAACTATACTCTTGTAGGCTTCTACTCCTCTTACAGGGTTCAACCAGCTTTCTAGCCGGAAGTTCCAAAGTCTTTCACATTCCCCCAAGACAATGTGATCAGGTTCTTTAGAACAACATATTATTCTCTGGTACCAATTTCTATCTTAGTTTTTTTCTATTGTTGTGATGAGACACTGACCAAAACTAACATGGGAAGAAAAGGTTTTATTATGAGTTAGAGTTTGTTGTGAAGGGAAGCCAAGGCAGGGACCTGAAGATCCAAACTGAAACAGAGTCTCTTACTGGCTTGCTCTTTGGGCACACTTTTAGCTTCCTTCTTTCCTTCCTTCCTTCCTTCCTTCCTTCCTTCCTTCCTTCCTTCCTTCCTTCCTTCCTTTCTTTTGTTCATCCATTCATCCCTTCTCTCCTTTTAAAAACAGATATATTTGCTTTTATTTTACGTGCATGAATGTTTTGCTTGCACTACAATCACTTTAACAGCCAAGAAATCTCTCTAGTCATCATCCCTACCCCTCCCATACTTTTCTTATACCTCTCAGGACCACATGCCCAGGGACGGCACCATCCCAATATGCTGCACTATTCTACATCAAGCTAATCAAGAAAATTCCCTACAGATTTGACTACAAGCCAATCTGATGGGGACATTTTCTCAATTGAGGTTCTTTCTTCCTAGATGAAAATACTTGTGTCAAGTTGACAAAAGATAACCAGAACAATGATATAGATGAATAGGACTCCAGCTGATAGATCAGGAAATAATGCTAATAATTGACAATGAGACCTCACAAAGTTAAAAAGCTTCCGTATAGCAAAGGAGAGGTTAAGTAAAGAGACAGCCTACAGAACAGGATAAATAACCGGCATATATCTGGCAGAAGATTAATATTAAAATATACAAGGAACTAAAAAACCTAAACAAGAAAACAACTCAGTTTATTAAGCTAACGAAATGAACAGATTCTGCAAACAGTGACATATACATAATCACTAGACATGAAAATTGTTCAACCTCACGAGTCACCAGAGAAAGACAAGTCAAGGTTTTATTGAGAATCTATCACAACCTGGTCAGTAACAACGATGGTGAGGATGTGGACAAAAGGGAGCCTATACATTGCTCATCAGAATGTAAACTAGCCAAGCCACTACAGAAGTCTTCAAGAAGCTAAATAGTTCTTCCACATGACCCAGCTGTACCGTTCCTATTTACCCAAAGGTCTCCCAAGTCAAAACGACAGAGACACTTGCACAGTGATGTCTATCACGGCACTACTCACAAAGGCTGAATTGTGGAATCAACCTATTTGTCCAATGACAAAGGAGTGGATAAAGAAAATGATGCACATGCACAACGGAATTTTTTCAGTCATGAATAATAATAAAGTTATGTTTTCAGGAAAGGGCTGCAATCAGGGATGATTATATTATATGCATTAAGCCCATCTCAGAAAAACAAATATCATAGTTTTTCTCTCATGTGTGGCTTCTGGAGTTTTATACAGATGCATAAATTCATGTATGACGTGAAAGTGGAAGCTGAATCCTAGAGAGGAGTAAAGGGACAAATGCAAGGTGTGGCTGTGACAAGGGAAGGGAAGGTATATAGAGGCATGTCCTCAATGGTCAGTATAGACTCATATAAAAAGGTTCTTGTGCAACACAGCACCATGTCTGATGAGTGTGCATAATGAAAATAAGAAATAAGATAAAGTTCATGGTGTGTCCCTACACACAAGCCACACTGAGAAGGTGACTGGAGGCAGAGAGATCGCTTGGGACTTGGGTTGAATAAAGTGTCTGTCTGTCCCTGGACAGCTTCAACTCTCCTGTATTCCGACAGGGCTACCTTTCCCTTCAGATTCCTTTTATGGCTCATAAGAAGTGTTACTCCCTCTAGCACAGTAGCCCTGCTGCCTCATGCAGGTCACTATCGCTCATCCAACTGTCCATCCTCACATTTGTCCCTTGTTTGTATGGTGACTATTAGCTTCTGAAATGGTTGCCAGCTACCCCTCCTCTAATGTGAACTCTGCAAAGGGAAATGTATAGTCTTGCCAAATACCTTGTAGGTGCTTAGTAAACATCTGTTGAGTTAATGACCAAAAGAATCCCGAGTGTCTTAAGTGACAGGAACAGAGAAGAAGATGAAGCACAGGGAGAGAAGAGGCCATGTAGGAACCCAGGCCTCAGGAGAAACACAATTTTCAGAATAGATTTCCAAAGCTGCCAAAGACTGAAAATGGCTCTTCCTATCAACAAAGAACCCAGAGATCCAGAAACAACTTACTCAGCCCCTGAACAAGAAGCACTTCTCACTGTTTTGATACTGGTTATTCAAATTCAAATGCAACATGATTCCTGTCCTTATCAAGCTCATAATCCTGTGAGAGAACTGTGTATGCATAAGAATATGAAACAGCTGCAGAAGAAAAGTAGCTGGAGAGGCAGAGACCGCAGAGCTCATCTCTTTATAGGCATGCTCAGGAAGGATTCTCTGCCCAGTGGGCTGTGAAGAATAAATAGGATCTTGCCAAAGAAGCCAAGATGGGTTTCCTAGAACACCTCAAAGAACCAAGGTTGAGAAAGTAGAGAAATCATGCATGGCATAATTATGATGATGAGAATCTCAGCAGTTCCTCAAAGTAGAACTATACAATTCCCAGATGGCCCAGCAATTCTACTTCTAGGAATAAAACCCCTAAAAAGTTGGAATTGGGAATTTTAAAAGATGCACATACCCTGGGTTTAAAAAAAATCTAATCAGTGACTACATAAGACAAACTATCCACATACAGAATACAGTACTGTTTGGCTCAGAGAAGGAGCAAAGTTCTGGTGTATGCTGTGGCAGACAAGGCTTACCAACACAGTGAGATGAACCAGAAGGCAGCGACACCCAGCAGCAGCCCTCTGAGTCTGGATAGGCACCTTTGGAAGACAATTGTATGCTAGAATTAACTCATCATGTACCGGGGGAGAGGAACATATGGGTCATTGCCTAAGTCTCTGGAATGAAGAAAAAGTCACTAAAGTGGATGATGGCCATAGACCACCATGATTGGTTAAATAAGCAACTTACTACAATGGTAAATTATATATATAATATCTCCAAAGCAAGATGGCTACGTCATGATCACAAAGTTGGGGGGGGGGGGAAAGAAAAAGAAAACAAGAATTCTGACCTGAGAGATTTGTTTGAAGGAGCCAGAGGCTCCTTATCCTTTATTGGAGAGAAGACTCTTGCCTCAGCCCCATGTCTTCCCACCTGCTATGCTTCCAGGTTCTCCTTCATTCATATAGTAACTTGGAGACTGAGCAAATGTCCTTGTGGTATAATGGAGCATCTTTTGGGTATATGCCCAGGAGTGGCATAGCTGTTTCTTGGGGTAGAACTATTCTTGATTTTCTGAGAAACTGCCAAATTGATTTTGAAAGTGGTTGTACAAGTTTGCACTCCCACCAGCAGTGAAGGAGTGTTCCCTTTGCTCCACATCCTTGACAGCATGAACTGTCACTTGAGTTTTTGATCTTATCCATTCTAATGGGTGTAAAATGGAATTTAAGAGTCATTTTGATTTGTATTTGATGCAATGATGACTAAGGACATTGAACAATTCTTTGTTTCTCAGCCACTAGAGATTCCTCTGTTTAGAATTATCTGTTTAGTTCTGCACCCGATTTTTAAATTGTGTTATTTGGTTTGTTGGTTTCTGATTTCTTGAGTTCTTTATACATTTTGGATAATAGCCCTCTGTCAGATGCAGGGTTGGTGAAGATCTTTCCCCAGTCTATAGGCTTCAGTTTTGTCCTATTGACAGTGTCCTTTGCCACACAGAAGATTTGCAGTTTTATGGAGTCCCATTTATTAATTGTTAATCTTAGAGCCTGAGTCACTGGTGTTCTGTTCCAGAAATTGTCTCCTGTACCAATGTGTTCAAGGCTATTCCTCACTCTCTCTTCTGTTAGATTTAGTGTATCCAGTTTTACATTGAGGTCTTTGATCCATTTGGACTTGAGTTTTGTGAAGGGTGATAATTTTGGATCTAGTTGCATTCTTCTACATGTAGACATCCAGTTAGACCAGCACCACTTGCTGAAGATGCTTTCATTTTCCCATTGTATAGTTTTAGCTTCTTTGTTAAAGATCAAGTGTTCATAGGTATATAGATTTATTTCTAGATCTTATATCCCATTGATCAATGAGTCTGTTTTCTATACCAACACCATGCAGTTTTTATTACTATTGCTCTGTAGTCACGCTTGAAGTCAGGGATGGTGTTAACTCTAGAAGTTCTTTTATTGTACAGGATTGTTTTAGCTATCCTGTTTTGTTTTGTTTTTTTTCTTTTTCCATATGAAGTTGGGAGTTGTTCTCTCAAGGCCTGTAAAGAATTAATGTTGGAATTTTGATGGGAATTGCATTGAATCTCTAGATTGGTAGAATGGCCACTTTTACTACGTTAATTCTACTGATTCATGAGCATGGGAGATCTTTCCATGTTCTGATATCTTCTTCAATTACTGAAACAAGGATGAACTTGAAAAGACCTTGGAATATGCCTTTTTTAGATAGAGGGAGCTTTCCTCAAGTGATCCCTGAAGGTGTGTAGAAAATGCTGGTTCCTAGTTTTTGATGAAAGCCAAGAAAGACTAGTTCTGACATCAGCAAAGAAATAAGCATTATCAGAAAGAAACAGGGCAAATCAACTCAGTGAGAAGAGAAAAGGCCAGGTGTACAAAAGGCAAGATGGTGTCCCTTCTGCCATGTTCTTTTTATCTGGGCTGCTACCAGAAGATGCTGATCCAAATCTTGGTAGGTCTTCCCACAAAAGCCAAGGCAATTGATTACTTCTTCTGGTGAGGCTTTCTACTCTGGTGATAGTAATTTGTGACAAATTGGCATTAAACCAACCAACTTAGGTATCTTGACTAAGACATAAGCTTGGGATGGCCAGGAGCAACACCATCTACACAAGAGAGTGGCTTTGTGTACAGAGCTTCAGGCTGGAACAAAGAACTTTGTTATAAATCGCCAGATGGAAAAGCATGGTCCCTAGCTTTCAAAGCTTGCTATAGTCCCCGGCTGCTCAGGGCTGTCACTAAGGAAGCAGGAAGAGCTCAGGGACATCCTCAGAGAGAATCATCCTCTAACCAGGCCAAGAGCTGGCAGAAAGCTGCCAATCCTGGCAGTGGCTCACTCTAAGCTTCAGGGACCCAATCACCCAGACACCAAGCTAGACATGGTACACATGTGCTCTGGGTTTGAATTCATAAACATTTCATTTCCTAGAGGACAGAGGCTCTCAGGCAGCAATGAAAACACAGAGCTGTTGGCTTTTTCTACCCAGCCAATACCAGGGGCACAGAGAGGGAACTGGAACTGGAAAGAGTCCCATTCCTGATGGGCAAAACTTTCCATCAGCTCTGTCTCAGCTAGCAACACAGCAGCACTCAACCCTTCTTTGTAGTTATTCTCCTTTCTATTTGGAGCTAAGCAATCTCTATGTACTGCATCCTTTCACCATCAAAACAAAGTGGATGATATTTTCCCCTTCATCTGTTTAAACAAGAAACTGAACTTGGAAAGGAGTCATTTGCCTAAGGTCACACAGCTGAGAAACTCGAGGTTTATCCAACTTCCAACTACAGAGGCAACCAGAACCCAAAAGTGGCCCATACATGAATACCGTGACTTAGAGGGAGTCATTGTGCATCAGGTTCAGTGATAAGAACAGGAACACATATTCTTTATGAGAAGTTTCTTTTTGCAGATGAAGAAAATGAAACTCTGGGTTGGGGAGAGATGACTTCCCAAGTTATGCATTTGGTTTGTGTAGAACCACACTTGTGGCAAAGTCTGCTTGGTCTGTAGTCCAAATCTCATCTACCCACAATGCCCTCCTCCCTTCCGAGCTATCAGAGAAGATGCTGGGCCAGCACATGGCAGGCAGGGACAACCTGGGTCCTGGACTTAAAAGCTTCATTCATAGTCATGATCTCACATCTTAGAGCACGTTCCTGACTTCTTTGCTGGTCAGACAATAGGAAAAAGATGGTGATGGTGTCAGATCTAGACTTGGTGAACAATAGTGTGGAATGCTTTGGCCAGATTTGAAAAGGGCAAATCTGAAATATATAATAGGTATATGATAGTATGTGTCTAGGATAGGCAGAAAAGTCTTGAATTTACTCTTCGGTATCCCAGTGTTGAGTACTCCAAACTCATCACTGCCATGGTGCTAGGAAGGCTCCCCACAAGGACCTCCTTCCTTTGTGGCCATACAGCTAGAGCAGGAGGTCTCTATTGGGTGAAAAATCCAATGTCTCATTTCTGTCACAGCAGTACTGTGTCCCCTCTCTGATGTCTTAAGGCAGCATAACTACAGACAAGCTGAGTCCAGAACCTGATTTCCCCCCACTTATCTCTATCCTGAGCTCCTCTTCTCTAGATGGGGGCTGGTGCAGGTAACGCACTGGGACTTGGAAGAGTGGAGAAACCAGGCTCTGGAAGTAGACCTGGATCTTCTGGGTCCCACTCTTCCTACCTGTGTGACTTTGAACAGGTTATCCTTCCCTGAACTCCAGTTGAAATGGGCTTCATGGCAACATGGCAATGCTGTGTGTGGCATGTACGTGGATATGATGGTTCTACAGTGCTTTCGTAACTTACAAGCTGCTGGTTAGTTAGCAGCAGACAATCTACTTCAATGGGAAAAACTTAAGGGTTGTTTTCATTCTTTTTTTTTTTAAGTTTGTGCAGGTGTACATGTGGTATATGTGTGCACTTGTATGTGCA
Source organism: Mus pahari (assembly GCF_900095145.1). Taxonomy (NCBI): domain Eukaryota; kingdom Metazoa; phylum Chordata; class Mammalia; order Rodentia; family Muridae; genus Mus; species Mus pahari. Next base: position 112,853,547 of record NC_034592.1, read on the forward strand.
TGAACACTTACCTGTGTGTGCATTCAGAAGGCATAAAGTCGACTTTGAGTGTCCTCCTCTATCTCTGCATTGTAACTTTTTTGAGACTGGAACTCACTGTTTCAGCCAGACAGGCTGGCCAGTAACTCCCATGGAGCTTCCTGTCTGCCCCATGTCACTGAGGTCACAGGCATCATCATACCCAGGTTTTTAGGTAAGTGTTGGAAAGCCAAGCTCCTGCCCTCATGCTTACACAACAATCTCTCTTTCCACTCCAACACCGACCATCACCCACTTAAGGTATTTCTCCTTACTGAGATTCGAGAATACACCTCAGAGACCCACGGGTACCCAAATCCTATGCATAAGGCTCATAACAAATGCCTTCTCATTCATACATGCACCAATGTGAGTAGATACACACAACATGGTCACTGTATAGACCCTTACTAGGACTGTCACATACAGATGCATATAAGCACAACTGCAGGAGAACGTGTGCATCCATGCCCACGGCAACCTCAGTGTGCTCATGCAAACACACCCTATGATGCTGTGCCCCTCATCCTCTCTCAGTCTGTGACACACTGAGGGATCTTATTGCAGGGAATGGAGCTGCTGGAGCCGTGTTCTTCACTGGCCTTTCGCTGCTGCTCAGTTTTAGAACTCCTCCGAGTAAAGCTATTGTCAGACTGAAGCGGAGTCTTCAGCTGTATTCCATCTCTGATAGAACAATTAATTTCCCATTATAGCTTCTGCCTCTCTGAGTCATCTTTACAGGTTTCTTGTAATGGTGGCATTTTTTTAAAAAAAGGAACTTTCTGAGCACCTAAGTCCTTTACAAAAGGTTTGACTTCCTTGGTGAAACATTTATGTGCTGGGAGAGGGTGCACCGCGAGCAGTGTGATTTCCTCATCTGAGAAAAGTAAGTGGGAGGGAACATCAGACAACTGCACGGAGCCAATCACCACTTAAATAAAATCCTCATGGGCATAGTTAAAATTGTTCTGTGCCTCTACGAAGATGTCAAATAATAGACTCTCTTCTTTTCTTTTTCTGCATTGCCAGAGAGAAAGACACGTGGTGCAGTGTGGGTAAGTTGGGGTTTGATTTGAAGTTCAATCAAATCTATCCCTGGTGGGATTGTATATAATTTAGCACATAGTACAGCATTCAAGAGCGAGGAAGGGCTCCACAGGCACACAGACTGCCTATTTCTGCCCCTCAGCGGCTGCGTGATCCTTGGCAAGCTACTTTGGATTTCTCTGCTTTGGTTATCATTTCTGTAAGTCAGAAACAACCAAAACTGGCACTTACAGAGTTGTTACATACACGGAGTTAATATATGAGTGGTGTTTCCAACCCTTTAACATCCACAAATGTCAGCTGTTCCTTTTTGCCTCACCGTCCCCTCCCAGCATTGAGGTGAAGTAAGTTAAACATGAGGAGCAGAGACGGCAGGTGCTTGCAGTGTCAGAACGGGCTCTTCACAGGGAGAGGATTAGCCTTTTTTTTTATGAGCACATGTGGGTCTGCATGTATGTATATGCACCATATGTGTGCAGTATCTCTGGAGGCCAAAAGAGGGTTTCCAGGAGCTGGAGTTACAGGTTGTTGTAAGGCACCTGATGTGGATTCTAGGAGTCAAACCCAGGATCTCTGCAAGAGCAGCAGATGCTCTTGACTGCTGAGCCATCTCTCTGGCTCCAGTCTTTTCCCCCTCCGAAGTCAAAGTAATGAATTGAATGTCTGATAGTCAAAAGAAAATTATGACTTGTCTTAGCTAAGGTTAATGTTGGCATGTATGGCGTAGTGCACACACATGCTACTACACACATATGGTATTGTGTAACAGAATGTGGTTCTGTACACAGTACAGATACATGGCATACAACATCAATACATGCTGTCTAAATCAGTGTGGCTCAGATTTGAGTGTGTCTTGTGAGTTGAAGTGTTTTTATGTACATATTAAGTTCTCTGTTCTTACAAAAAGATGGTGGTTTAATTACAGAAAATAAAGTTTTAATTTTTTTCCTAACATTGTTCCTCAGTGTTTTTCTAACATTGTATTACATTTATGTATCTTGAGGCTGCACTGCAATAAAATTTTTGGTCTTTTGAAACTGCCATTTGAGTTGCTGACTTAATTTTCATAAAAACATTATTTAAAAATTTCAGCATGAGATTAGGACAGAATTTTAAACAATTTATTAAATTGTTCTAGACATACTTCTGCATACATGTATTTGTGCAACGTGGCATTCTCAGAATTATGATTAAAGCATCAATCAACCCTGATAGATACCAAAGATGCTCTACATTCTTCAGTAACAAATATTCAGCGAAGATTTTTTAACTTGAAAATAAACAAACATATCCATTTAGGTATGCAGTTTGCTCTTGTCTTTAATAAATAGAAAAATTATATCTATATATCAATTAATTGTTTTACAAATTATATTGCTTTTACTAGTTGAGGTGCCAGCAGCAGTTGATGGCTGCTGGGGACGGAATAATCTAATTTCTCCAGGGATGCCGCCCTTGGTGGGTTTCCCATGCTCCAGTGACGGCCCTACCCTGTGCACACATAGACAAACTAATTGGAATTGGTCTCAGTGGTTACAGAAAAGAACAGAAAGATGGGAGGGGGCACGGTGGCAGGTCTCTGGGAGGGGTGGAAGGAAGAAGAATGTGGGTAGATATAATTAAAATATAGTGTGTGTGTGTGTGTGTGTGTGTGTGTGTGCGTGCGTGTGTGTGTGTGTTTGTAAAATTCCCAAGGGACAAGTAGAAATTATATTTTGAAAAAAATTTGAGGAGTTTAGTTTACTTCACAAAGAAACAATGCTGTGCTGACTTTTGAAATGAATAAGTTTCTAAATCTTTTTAACAAAATATATTAATTTCATATTTCAAAAAGCATATTTCTTTATGGTTCACTATCAGAAAATGATTGAATTGTCTATCCTTTTAATATAGCTACATACCTGGACTTGCGTTAGAATGTTTTGCTCCAAAAGAGTTTGCAAGAGGAAAAAGTTTAAGAAGAAATGCACTAATGCACTTGTTTCTTAAGGTTTAGCCTATTCTGTCTATTTGGGTCTTGGGATGTGGCAGTAATTGATTATGCTGTTGTCTGTGGCTGTGAGGATGGTGGTCTGGTTCATAAAGTGGATAACTTGCACACACCACAGAAATTCAACAACCGTGGGAAAAGAAACCACTTTCCCTGAATCTCCCTTTTTTTATTTTACTTTATTTTATTTTTAAATATCAGGAAACATGGGGCCCTGCATGCAGCTTTATGAGTCTAAGAACGTTGAAGACTTGAAAAAACAATTGAAGGTCAGGACAACATGAATCCCCGTATTTAGCCCCAGGATGAACTTGTTACATATTTGTCTAGATGGGTGCAGGCCCCTAGTCTGGCTCCCTCTGGCGTCTAGGCGGCTCGCCAGCGCTGTCCATGGTGCTGCAAAGTAAATTCTCACTATCTGCCAGTCTCAGGTGCAGAGGTGGAAAATAGGGCCCAGGGGAAGTGAGTGGCGAGGGGAGTAATGAGCTGTCCCTCCACTGGGCATTAGTGACGACTTCATTTTGCCACCACTTGAAATCTAAACTTGATATTTCTTTTTTCTCCAGATGTCTCCACTTGGCATTTCTTCTCAGTTGGAAATATGAAGATCTGTGTCCTCGCATGGTGGGGTTTCTACAGTGAGCATATATCTATATCAATCACTATTTGAAAGTGTTCTGTAAAAGTGAGGGACTCTTATCTCTGCCTGTTTTTGGACAATAAAAATACAAAATTCACTGGTGCCTTGTCAAGAGATTCACCCATATCTGTTGCCTAAGGATGTAAATAGCCCTCAGTCAAAACTGAGCATGAGAACAGAGAGAGGCAGAGCCTTGGGGTATCAGTTGCAGCTATAAGAGTGTTGCAACTGGATATGGATTTATTTTGACCACAATATAATGTGATACTATTTTTATCTAGTCATTGATTGAATAAAACATTTACTGAGTGCCTTCCATGTCTTGGCATATTATGGGACTTATAAATACAAGTAGGTACAATAACACCCAGGTCTCTGGCTCCCTGAAGCTTACATTCCAGCAACCAAAGCAAACAACAAGCTACACAAGTGAGCTCTCATATAACTGTGGGCGGGGAGGGGCATATGACTGTAGAGAACACTATTAGGGATAAAGTGAGCCTCTTTGAGAGGTGCCATTTGAGAACAGTTGCAGGGGAATCAAGAGAAGGAGATAAGCACATACAGTGGGCACATGGTTGCCGACAACAACAGCAAGTCCCCAGAGTAGGAACAAGATGACATGTCTAAGGAACAGCAAGGAGGCCGGTATGAGAGCATGTGTACCAAAGAGAATGCTGATGTTCCTGAGGAAGACAAAGCATAGTGGCTGGGGTAAACAAGAAAGTGACTAGAGCACCTGTAATGCATTAGCCACAATGTCATAGTCCAACAGGGTACAAAGGTAGATAAAAAAAAAAAAAGCTAAATAAATAGATAAATAAAGCTCCTGCCTTCCTAGAGCTCACCATGGTCCCAAATCTAACCAGTGGGGACCAATGGGAACTATACAAGGATTTACTCAGTCAGAAATGTTAGCATATGCTATGAACCCAAGGACTGTGCCTACTGCAAATCTTGGGTCTAGTTTTTGGGCAAAGGAAAGGATGAGTCACAGAATGGAACCAGAATAAATAACGGGAGTAAGATGACCCTGAGACAGAAAGGGCGGCTTTGTATATCCAAACAAATGTTTACCGAGTACCTTGTAGGACCGGGCATGTTGGAGAACACAGATTTGTGTGATCTTGACTTTTAAAAACTTAATCTCTTCAAGTCATCGACACTCTTAGACTGGCAGAGATGGATCAGGATCCCATGCCTCCTGATACTTAAAAAATAGGGAGACATGGGTAAGGTGGTTTTCCTTTCCTGTGGCTGTGGAATTTCTGTAGTGTGTGCATGTCATCCACTTTACTAACTAGACCACTGCCCTAAAGCCAACAGCAGCATAATCCCTAAGCTGAGTACGCTGCCCACAGCCTGGCATACAGTTAATCCTCAGTGATATTTCTGGCGGATGCATGGACAAATGAATCCTCCTAAGTCTCGTTTTCCTCTGTTTCCATTCTTACAGAAGAGAAACTGAGGCTATGTGGACTGCCTCCTCCCACAGTTATAAGAGAACGCTCGTGCCAATCCAGTCCCTTGGTTTGATGTGGTTCTGCCAGCCATGGCCACTGTGGCACTCCTGAAACCAGAAAGAAATGCTAGCCTGGGAGAAGTTGGTTCTCATTTTAAACATTTCTCACTAGTCAACATTGGACACATCATGTATTTTCCTTCTGGCCTCAGTTTACTCTATTTAGAAATGAGGAAATGAGGTTTTGTGACTGTGAGCCACACACTGCCCCCGCCACACTACCTCTGGCTATATAAGTCACCTCCCAGGGCCGGATCATGCCTCTGTTGCCATTGAGGAAGAAGGATGGTAGGAGCACAGTGAAGTGAATTTAAGCATCACCCCCCCTTGTCTCCCTAGGGCATCGAATGAGAGGCATATTGATATCCTGGCCAACCTCGGGTTCCTTTTTCATCTTCCTGCTACAATCAGGATGTGAGCACAAGAAATCCAGGCTCCGTTCTTTTTAGAGCACAGCAAATGAACATCAGCCCATTTTGGGAAATGAGTAAAGAGAGCCCCAGGACACAGAGACAGTGCAGTGAGGCTCTGGTGACTTATCATCCAGGAACCTACTTGTCGAGTAACTTTGAACAAAGCCTGGAGCAATGATAACTGTTCAAATGGCTGCGAAGGCAGAGAAATCGGTCTGGCTGATTGATGTCCTGGGTTTCTAGTTAGTGGGTGGCTTCCTGCCATGGCTTTGCCTCAGCTCCCCAAATCACTCCAATAAGAGATTTGCTCATCTCTAGCACTTCCTGGGCATAAGAGGGGAGGCTGAATCAGCCCTCTTATGAGTGTGATTGGAATTTAATGGGAACCAGTGGGTATTGGGACACTGAGGGCAGCGTAGGGAGAGGAGTAGATCTGTCAGGTTTGGCAGAAGTGTCTGGCTCCTACAGGCAGTAGGTGTGAAGAGGAAATCAGAAAGGACCTAATTGTGGGACAAATGTCTCTCAGTTATCTAGAGAGAATGCAGGCCAAATGTGTCACTGAGACTGTTTGTCTAACACAGCCCCAGTCATTGCAATCTACATAGACCACAGACAGTTCCCAGACTGAAGAATAGTAATGTGCAGCTTGGGATATGCCAGAAACCTAACCCGGTAAGACACACTTCGGATAACAGAGAGAGACCTTGCAATAACCCAGACCTTTGTTCAGCTGTGGCTCTCTATTGACCATCTGTGGGCCCTGGGTCAAGCGGTTTAATCTTTCTGAAACCCAGCTCAGTTCCTTCATCTTACAATGAGACACTGATGAGGGTACTCCTCAGTTTATCTATTACTGCACAACAAAGGACATCAAAACAATTATTTCATTATGCCCCAGTGCTTAGACCAGGAATACAAACATCACATAATTGGTGTGGCTTGTCTCTGCTGCACATATCTGAGGTCTCAGCTGGGCAAACCCAAATGACTAAGGGTTGAAATAGCCTGAGGCTTCATTCACACAGTCCCAGGTAGGGGTGACTCAAGGGCTGGGCTCCGTAGGAAATGACTGGAGCATTTACCTATGGCCTCCCGAGCATAGGGGCTCAGGATTCTTAAAAGCCAGTGTTCCAGAAAACAAGTTAAAGCTATGACTTCTTTTGACTTAGCTGTCACACAGCATCACTTCACTTGTGCTCAAAAAGTCAAATCCATCACAGGTCCATCCAGATTAAGAGCAAGGGACATATAGCCTACCTCTGTGCGGAAAGGAAATATATAAGCCAAGTTTTATTGTTGCGCTGTGCTTTGTTTGCCAAGACCAACACCAGACTTGCTATGTAGCCAAGGATGACCTTGAACTTGTGAACCTCCTGCTCTACCTCCCAAGTACTGAGATTATTGGTGTGTCCCATCAGTCTAGAATAGGCTAGGATTAGACCCCAGCCCTCATGCTTACTACAAAAGTACTTGGCTTTACTAAGTAGATAGATGTATTTATGAGTAGATGGCTCTGCTCTGGTCAAAGAATTCCTTAAAATTAATTTCCAGACTCAGACTTCTTCATCTTTTTCAAGTCTACCTTTCCGACTTAAGATGTTTACGGTTTCCTAGCCTGGTTCTGCTGTGTGGAATATACAAAATATAGTTAAGCAGAAGTCATAAACTGATGTTCTCATTAGCTGGGGAATGAGGGATTCTCTCTCAGTAGATGTGTCTAAGACATCTACTGAGATTCTCCCTTCACACACTTAGCTAATGAGGTGGCTCCTGGAGCTTCCTGGGGACTGTTATGGCCAAAATGGGACCTGTGTGTGTGTGTGTGTGTGTGTGTGTGTGTGTGTGTGTGTGTGTGTGTTCTGATTGGTAAGATTTGCAGATGGTGCTCAAGTTCACTGTGAATCACTGAATAGATGATTTGAAAGAACAAACAGACAACAACAAAGACAGAACAGCGCCTGTGCAGGTTTCACTGAGGAAACTTAAGAATAGGCGCTAACAAAAACTGTTAAACTGAAGGAGTTTGAAAACCTGTATCAAAGTTAGTGGGATACAATTAACAGGGGGTTCAAAATAAAAGTGCATGTAATTAAATGCTTATGTTTGAAAATCAAAACATAAAAAAATCAAAAAGAAAAAAGTAAAGAAAAACGTTGTGATCCATCTAAGATGTATCTTAAGAAACTGGAAAAAATGCAAGGCAATCAGAAGTAAGGAAATAATAAAGGACAGAAATTAATGAAGTCAATAGAAAGATAACAGAAAAATGGCAAAGTCAAGACAAAGGTTGCTGTTGGGAAAAGGCCAATACGGTTGATGAATCTCCAGCTAGAATTACAAAGATGGACTAATCAGATTTCCAATACCCAGGGTGAACAGCAGAGTGCTGCAGAAAGAAAATGTCCTGGTGGCTGGAGAAATGCCTGAGCGGGTAGGAGTACTTGTTGCTCTTTCAGAGGACCCGGCTTTGGTACATCGAACCCACTCCTTGGCTCACAACCATCTGTAACTCCAGTTCCAGGCGGGGAACCGATGGGCTCTTCAGACTTCTCTGAGCACCAGACACACATGTGCACATGAACACATGCACACACACAGGCAAAGCATTCCTACAATAAAATAAATAAGCAAATATATTTTTAAAAAAATTTAAATAAACAATACCATGAGTAGGTTTACTGTCACCACTTTATAGGCAGTGGGACCTGGGAGAATAGAGCTAATAAGTGAGGCAGACTAAAGTCTCATGCAATAAACAACTTTATTCAGAGCCTCAGACAATTTATACTCTGGGGGTTAAGAAGGTCACATGAGTAAAATTCTCACGAGTTCAACCTGTATACAATCACAAGTACAGGTCTCATGTGGCAAAAACATGTTTTCCCACAGAGGCATACAAACATTTAATTGAATAAAACCAGCAAGCAACAAAGGGTAATCTGAAGGGAACTTCACTCCTCTCCACTACCTATGGGAGGAGCACGAAGACGCACTCCAGGAATAACTCCATAGTTGGAAGAAACAGAGGTTGCAAGACTCTTGTCTTGTTTTCTTGGAATGTCCTCACGGGCACTCAGAATTCTCCACACAAGACTCCACTTCTGGACTGTGCTCTGACAGTTTGTGGCTTAAATCTACAACTTACTGGAAAACGATCAATTTCTTGAAAGTTACAAATTACCAAAACTCAGACAATAATGACTTAAAAATTTCCAAATCATTTAAAAAATTCAAACTAGTAGCAAGGAGAATACGCTTAACTAGTATGAACAGTTTTAAATATAAAAATAAGTCAGCAGTTAAGAACATTCCTAGCTGGGCAGTGGTGGCGCACTCCTTTAATCCCAGCACTTGCGAGGCAGAGGCAGGTGGATTTCTGAGTTCGAGGCCAGCCTGGTCTACAGAGTGAGTTCCAGGACAGTCAGGGCTATACAGAGAAACCTCATCTTAAAAAAAAAAAAAAAAGAATTCCTAACAACAGGTCCATGCATATGATTTCAACAAATCTTAGCAAATCATTATTTACATATGTAAATCTCCTTTTATCTCTCTCTTTCCTCTCTGCCCCCGGCTCTCCCATTTTCCCTTTCTCTTTCTCCTCTCTTCCCCTTTTCCTCTCTCCCTTTCTCTCTCTCTCTCTCTCTCTCTCTCTCTCTCTCTCTCTCTCTCTCTCACACACACACACACACACACAGTCTGGACCTAGTGAGATTTATCTTAAAAGCACAAAACTAGCTCGATATATAAAAAGTAATTCAATTCACCATGTTAACACTGTAAAAGAAAAAAACCACAAAGGTCATATTAATTGATTCAGAAAAGTATTTAGTTATACTAAATATCCTGTTGTAATTTGTTTTTAGAGTATTTCAACAAACTGGGATCAGAAGAGAGTTTCCATAGCCTGCAAAGTATATCTGTAAGAATGCCATGGCTGACATCATTCTGCATAAGACTGGGAACGAGGTCCACACCCATGTGTCATTTCAATGTTCTACAATCAGCCCTGGACACTACAATAAGGCACATCAAAGAAATATAAGGTCCACACTAGAAAATATGAAACAAACTGTTCATATGCACAGATGATAATATGTCTGTAGGTCATATGTCACAGATAATATAAGAAATCTCAGGGTATCTACAAAAGAAAAAGTTCCTAGAACCATTGGTGAGTTTGGCAAAGTTACAGGACCCAAGACCACTGTGTAGAAATATGAATATCTCTGTGTAGTACCAATGAGCAATTAGAAACTGAAGATTTTAAGACAGAGCCATGGGGTCTGGAGGGAAGGCCCGGCGTTCAGGATTACGTACTGCCTTTGCAGAAGACCTGGTTTTGGTTCCTGCAATCCATGTCTGGCCACTCACAACCACCTATAACTAAAACTCCAGGGGATCTGACAGTTCTGCCCTCCACAGCACCTACATGTGCACACATTCATGCAGCAGATGCATACATGCATACTTTTAAAATAAAAATCACATTATTATATTTTAGGGCATGCAAATCAAAAGCCTCACACAGCTAGTTTAATGTCACAACTCAAACAAGGACTTGCCCAGACCTAAAGTCAACACGTCTCAAGAGCAAGCTTCCCATGCTTAGAATGACCATTGTGAAGCCACGGAGCTTCATTGTATTTTCATTCTTTTTTATAACTCATGTACCCTTTGCCTACATTTGGTCCTTCCTCATCACCTAATATTATCAAATTTTTCTCCTTTCTACTGACAGACTATAGCCACATCTGTTTACATACACTCTGTGTGCATTATCATATAATGTGCACATATGAGGAGGGACACGTGCCTTTTTTTCTTTCTGATATGGGTGCCCTTGCTTAGTATAATAAATTCTAAGTCCATCCATTTTCCTGTAGATTTTGTGACTTCATTTTTCTTTAGAGCTGAATAGTATTCCTTTTAATATATGGTCCAGATTCCTATTGTCCATTCAACTGTTGATGGACAACAGGTTGATTCCATTCCCTTGCTATGGGGAGTAGGGCAGCAATAAACATGGGGGTGCAAATATTTCTCTTGTAGGGTATAGGATTTTTCTGGGTGTATGATGATGCTATTTTCAGTTTTTTTTTTTTTGGAGGAATCTCCAAACTGATTTCCATAACTGTATTTTCACCCTTATCAGCAGTGAACAAGGGCTCCTCTTCCTCCACATCCTCTCCAGCCTTTATTGTCAGGTCTCTTAATAACAGCCGCTCTGACTGGGGCATGATGGTATCTCGAACTACTTTAATTTGAATTTCTTGGATGGCTAGGGATATTGAACACTTTTAAAAATTTATATTGTCCACTTAGGTTTTTTTAAACTGTCTTTTCAATCACTAACCTATTTGTTGTTTGGCAATTTTATTTCCTTGGTATTTAATTCCTACAATTCTTTATAAATTCTGCCTGTTAGCCCATTTGAAGTGTAGCTGGCAGATTTTTCTCCCACTCTGTGGGCTGCCTGTGCTCTGCTGACAGTTTCCTTTGCTGTGTAGAAACTTTTAAATTTCATCAAGCCCCATCTGTTGACACTTGAGACTGGTTCCTGTGCTATTAGAGTTCTGTTCAGAAAGTTTGTGCATACCCCAAGGTCTTCAAGAATAATTTCCACATTTTCTTCCAGCAGTTTAGCATTTCAGGCTTTAAACTAAGGTCTTTGATCCATTTTGAACTGATTTTTTTATACAAGGAGAAAGATGCAAATCTAATTTTCTTTTGCCTGTGGAGATCTAGTTTTTCCAGGACCATTAGTTGAACAGCCCATCTTTATAAAAATTTAGGTGAGTATAATTTCCTGTGTTTTTGCATCCTTTGTCAGAAATTATGTGGCCCTATCTTTGTCAGCTAGTTTCCAGAAACTATATTCTGTTCCACTAATATATGTGCCCATTTTTATCCAATACCAAGCTGTCTTTATCATGTACCTCTGTAGTTTAATTTGAGTTTGGGATTTGTGATAACACCAGCTGTTTTCTTATTCCCCAAAATCAGGTATTCATGGCCTTTTAGAGTTCCATGTGAATTCTTGGACTGTTTTTTATAAGAATCTCTGGAATGCGGCATTGGTATTTTGGTAGGTATTGCATTAAATCTGTACATCCATTTTGGTAATGTAGCCACTTCTGCAATATTAATTCTGCTAATCCAGGAGCGTGGAAGATCTTCTTTCATCTAGTATCTTCTGTGATATTTCTTTTCAAAGTCTTAAAGTTGTATTGTAGGGGGTCTTTCTCTTTTTTGGCTAGATATAATCCAAGACATTTATTAGTTTAGAATTGCTTTGAGTGGGATATTTTTCCTAATTTCCTTCTCTGAGAATACATTAAAGGGATATGTGAAGCCTACTGGATTTCATATTGATTTTTGTGTCCTGAAACTTTGCTGGGTAAAGTTAATTTAACTCTTATTAAATCTAAGAGTTTTCTGGTGGATCCTATGGGATATTTTAAGTAAAGATTCATGAATGCAGAGAGCACATGGGGATAGTTGGACTTCTGCTTTTCCTATTTTTATTCATTTTACATCTTTGTCTTGTCTAACTATTATAGCTAAGACTTCAGGCATGAAATCAAATAAGAGAGGGAAAGTGGGCATTCTCATCTTATTTCTGATTTTAGAAAAAATGTTCTGCTTGTCTCCATTTAATAAAGGGTTAACTACAGGTTTGTTGGTTATAGTGTTAACTATAGGTTTGCTGGATATAGTAGTGTCAACTATAGGTATTTTGAATAGTGTTCACTATAGGTTTGCTGTGTATAGTGTTAACTATAAGTTTACTGAATATAGTGTTAACTATAGGTTCTCTGGATATAGTGTTAACTATAGGTTTGCTGTATATAGTGTTAAGTATACGTTTGTTGGATATAGCATTAACTATAGGGTTGCTGGATTTAGTGTTCACTATAGATTTGCTGGATATAGTGTTATCTATAGGTTCACTGGATATAGAGTTAATTATGGTTTGCTGGATATAATGTTAATTATAGGTTTGTTTGATATAGTGTTAACTATAGATTTGTTGGATATAGTGTTAACTATAAATTTGCTGTGTATAGTGTTAACTATAGTTTTGCTGGATATAGTGTTAACTATAGGTTTGTTGTGTACAGCCTTTATTGTTTTGAGGTATGTTCCATCTAGTGTTAATGCTTCCAGTACTTGAAATCATGAAGACATATTGGAGTTTGTCAAATGCCTTTTCAACATCAATCAAGATGATTGTGTGGTATCTATCCTTATGTTTGTATATTTGTTGATTTATTCATGTTGAAACAATTTTGCTTTTCTTGATTGAACTCCACCCAGTCATAATAAATAACCTTTTTTTTTTGAAGCAGGAGCTGAAGCAGAGGCCATGGAGCGATGTTACTTACTGGCTTGCTCAGCCTGCTCTCTTTTTTTTTTAAATTTTTTTTTTAAGATTTATTTATTTATTATATGTAAGTACACTGTAGCTGTCTATGTTCATCAAAAAAATTGACCTGTAGGTTTTATTATTATTATTATTATTATATAGTAACTGGGGTTTTCTTGTATCAAAAAACACTGGTGTCATGGAAGGAGTTTGGAAGTGTCCCTTCACTTTCTATTTTGTGGAGTAAATTAAAAAGAACTGATATGAGCTCCTCCTCTAAAGTCTGACAGAACTCAGCAGTGAAGTTGTCTGGTTCCAGGTTTGTTTTTTTGTTTTGTTTTGTTTTTTTGTTTTTTGTTTTTTGTTTTTTTGATGGGAAGGCTTTGAATTTGAGCTTTGATATCATTGCTTATAATGAGTCTGATTAAGTTATTTATATCTTTTGGATTTTATTTAGGTAGATGTGGGAAGAGGGTGCGGCCGTGCAGCAGCCAAGACAGTGCCCTGGCTCATTGCCAAGCCCTGTGATCCCTGCTTGTTTACCAAGCACCTGAGTGATCATGCACACCTGAATGATCACACGCACCTGAATGATCACACACACCTGAATGATCACACACACCTGAATGATCACGCACCTGAATGAGCACACGCTAGCGTCATACAGCATGATATTGAGTCATTGGCCTATCAACACCCACCCTGTCTGCGTGCANNGCTCGTGTACAGAGTGTGCTGAATGCTGATTGGATGATGAAGAGTGGTGAGAGAGGAGTGCAGAGGGTGGAGGGGGATAAATTGGGCGATCCCTCAGAATAAAGCGGAGAATAAAGGAAGAGAGAGAGAATAAAGGAAGCTGAGGGAGAGTAAAGGAAGCTGAAGCGCTGTGGAAGCTGCGCATACCCTGCCTTGGCATACGTGTAGTCTTTTCCCCACTTCTGCTGGCCGGAGGCTGGGGCGCCCGGCATCTGGTGGCCCGTATGGGGAACTCTGAAAATGACAGGTAGATGATATACATTTAGAAAATCTTCTTTTAGGTTTTCAAGTCCTTTAGAAAATAAATCTTCACAAAACATTCTATGTTATAATGGAATCCGTTGGAATGGCATGCTTTTGACCACTAACTTTTGTTAGTTTGTGCCTTCTTTGTATTTATCAGATTAGTTAAGGATTTGTCTAGTTTACTAACTTTTTAAAAGAACTAACTTGCTGGGCGTGGTGGCACATGCCTTTAATCCCAGCACATCGGAGGCAGAGGCAGGCGAATTTCTGAGTTCGAGGCCAGCCTGGTCTGCAGAGTGAGTTCCAGGACAGCCAGGGCTACACAGAGAAACCCTGTCTCAAAAAACAACAACAACAACAAAAATCTTACTCTTTGATTTTGTGTATTGGTTTTGGTTGTTGTTGTTGTTTGTATCTATTTTATTGATTTCTTTCCTTATTTTCATTTTGGATTGTCTGCTTGTTGTTCTGTGAGAGTGTCGAGGTACATCATTGGGTCATTTATTTGATAGTTCTCATATTTCTTTAATGTGAGTGCTTATCACTGTGAATGGTCCTCTGAGGACTGCCTTGACTGCATCCAAAAGGACCTGATAGACTGTGTTCTCAATAGCATTGACTTTAGGAATTTTTATTTGTTTGTTTGTTGAGGGTTTTTTGTTTGTTTGTTTTGTTTTATTGAGTTTTTGAGCTTTTCGAGACAGGGTTTCTCTGTGTAGCCCTGGCTGTACTGGAACTCACGCTGCAGATCAGGCTGACCTCGAACTCAGAAATATACCTGCCTCTGCCTCCCAAGTGCTGGGATTAAAGGCACACCACTGCGTCTTTAGGAATTTTTAAATTTTCTCCCCCATTTCTTGGGTAATCCAATTTAAAATGTATTGTTTAATCTACAATTATTTTATGTTGTCTGTAGTTTCTCTAATTGTTGATTACTAGACTTATTTTGATGTGGTTTGATAGCATATAAGGAATTATCTCAATTTTTTGGATTTTTAAAAAAATGTTCTTATTCATGTCTGTGTGCATTACTGGTGCACTTGGAGGCCAGAAGAGGGCATTTGGTCCCCAAAACTGGAATTGTAAATGGTTGTGAGCCATCATTTGGCAGCTGGGAATAGAACCTGGATCCTCTAGAATAGCAGCCAGTGTTCTCAACCACTGAGTCATCTCCACAGCTCCTACTTCGCATTTTTTACATCCTCACTAGGATGTGTCATGGAGACTTTTTTCTCTGGTCATGTCTGTTTGGAATTCTTTATACCACTTGTGTTTAGCTACTTCTTTTCTAAGTTTATGAAGTTTTCTGCTATAATTTCATTAAATAGTATGTTTATTCAATTTGCATTTTATCTCTACTTTTTCTACACCATGAATTCTCATTAATTTATTGATTTGAGATTTCTCTAATCTTTTATGTAGGTTCTATAAATTTCTATCTTACAACTGCCTTCATTGTGTCCCATAGGCTTTGATGTGTAGTATTTTCATTTTCATTCAATTCTAGGAATTTCTAAATTTTCTTCTTGGTTTAATTTTTGATCCAACTAGTATTTAGCATGTGTTTAATTTCTACAAATTCATGTATTTTCTGTTGTTTGTATTACTATTGATATCCACCTTTATTTGATTGCTGCCAGATAAAATTCATGCTATTATTTCAATTTTTCCATATTTGTTGAATATTGCTTTGTTTCCTAATATGTAATCAACTTTTGAGAATATTTCATGGGTTGCTGAGAAAAATAAGATCTTTACTGTTCGGGTTGAATGTTCTGTTGATATCTGTTAAGCCCTTTGATTTATGATGTCATTTACTTCTATAGTTTCTCTTTTAGCTTATTTTCAGATGATCAGTTTGTAAGAGAGGGGTATTAAAATCACTCACGATCACTCTGCTGGGATACAATGTGATGTGGATTCAACAGTGTTTCTTTTATGAAATTGGGAGTCTCTGTGTTTACATCATATTTCTTCTGGCTTGTTTTGAGTTGAAGTTGATTTTGTCAAATATTAGAATAGCTACACTTATTGTTTCTTAGTTCTATTTGCTTAGAATACATTTTTCTACCCATTTACCCTTAGGAGATATTTGTCTTTGTTGGTTAGTTGTATTCCTCTGAGACAACAAAGAGGCAGATCCTGTTTTCTACTCCAATATGTTAGTCTATGTCATCTTATTAGGGGAATAGAGACCATTAATAGTCTTTTTAATAAAAAATGTGTATTAACTCTTGACTTTTTGGTTCATGACACCTTTCCTTTTTCACCAGAGGTATTAAAGTGATCAGGATGGGACTAATTCCAAGCCGGGCTGTAGTTGCAATTTCTCTGTTTCCCTGGTATTTAGGGATACACCCTCTATTCAGGTCTTCTGTTTCTCAGAAGGTCAAAGAACCTTACACAGGTTCCCTCTGATAATATGTGCTGGCTATGGTTTTATTTTTTCCCCACAAGTAAGGCTTGGATTTTAAAAATTAATATTTAAAAATCATGATAAATAATAAATTCTATTTCTTTTGTAAACCCCTTATAGTAGAGTTTTTACTTTCAAACATAAGCATTCTAAGTCATGCTCTACATGCTGCCAGATTGCTTTTTCAAAGACTTGTCAACATTTGTAATTAAGAAAAAAAAATTTAACCTGATATGGCAGCTGCTCCTAATGTGATTCTGCACATTGGATGTCACAAAGATGCTAAGATATTGACTTACCCTGGCCCCCACTGAGCTATAAAATATGAAGTTAACCACATGTCCTACCCAACCCCCACCTGGGGGAGATCATAGACGGGAGAGAAAGTTCTGTTCTAGGAAGGCTCTTTTCACTATTGGTAGTCTTTCTCTTGGGCCACTCCCTGGTAAGCAGGCTCTTCCACATGGTCACAAGAAGGACATGACAACTTGAAGCATGTGTGGTCTTTAGTACTCATTCCTGTCTCCAGCAAGGTCTATCACCATTCTGGGTTGGCCTCTGTTGGCTAGCTTGACTTGTGAGCCCAGTGTTCTAATGCCATGAGAGGCTTGTTCATGGGACTACAGCCCTCTGTTTTGTTCTTTGTTCTTTTCAGTTAGCTCTCTATGAAAACAACCAATGCATTTCCAGCATCATCTAGTCTGCTTTACCGTCCTGTGAGGTGGTAGGCCATTATTTCACCAAATGAAAGTTCGGTTGCTCAACTGTTTATTGTTCTCTTGTTTTCAGTGCAATGGCCAGCACAGTATGAAGTGGAAATTTCTGGTTTTTTTTTATTTTTTTAACAACTCAGTCATGTCAAGTGATGTTTTTCTGGAAGCTGTCTTGTGAGAGGGCATGTGGTATTTTGCTGAAAGCAGATTCCTGAGAGGGTATGATGTTTAGAAAGAATATGAATGGAACCCCACAAACAATAAGAGGATGCTCTTGCATTGCTATGCTGTGCAATGCTTCACTGGTCTAAGTTGATCTTTATTGGCCTTCACTTCCTAGAGAGAAATGCCCCCAAAGTACTTCTCATGGTAGGCCAGGTGATTCTGGTCGTTCCCCCTGACTCAGGTCCATCCAGCAGGGCCTTGTTATTTCTGCTGGATCAAGCTACCACTATAGATTCGGATTCGTGTTTGGTGTTTGCTTTTGAATAGGACTGCTGATAACCTGACAACAATGAGTAGAACTGCCCCCAAGGAGCTTCTTCTAAACAAATCCACAACTCCCTTTTCCTGTAAACCTCCTTTCTCCCCCACCTCTGGTCAGTGGGCTAGAAGGGAGGTTGAAGAGTTTAAGAACCCTAAATAAAGTAGGTTTTGAAAAACCTAAGCCTATAGTATATCTTGAACTAAATCTTTGCAAACACCCATCTACTGAGTCAAAGAACACACATATTTTTAAGGCATTTGATGAATTTTTGGTTAAATTGTCAAGAAAAGTTATAGCAATTCATTTTCCTGCCTACACAATTTAAGATTTTTTATTTCTCCAAAACTGAAGTTCCTGGTTCACAACAGTTTTGCTTCTTGCATCTGAGAATACTAAGTGAAAATTAAACACATTGCTGTCCACCAAGGGTTTTGCTCATACAGACCCTAGCTTTGTGATCCTGCCTTTATGATTGCCACAGATGGAGGGCGGGGTTACTTACTGACAGGTGACCTATCAGGATGGTCTCTGTTACATCCCTGGATCTGCTCGGCGTTTTCATTTATCCATCCGACAACGCAGCTCACACTGAACAGTTGTTGAGTTTGTCAGCCTGCATAAAGACTCGGAGGAAGTTTCAGGAAGGAAGGGAGAAGCTTACACTGAACTGATGACCACTTTCTTATATTCCCCCCTCCCTTGCTACCTATCCCCCTCCCAGGATCAAAATACATCCTCTCCCTGGCCCTGCAGCAGTACATTACCACATCTGGGGCCCTGGGAAGAGCGGGCATCTGTCTCTCACCCTCTACAAGCTCATCAAATTATTTTTCCCAAACAACAGAAAAAAAAATGTTCTCTCTGGCTTTTACTATTAATACATAAGTGACTAAGAGATTTCATTTATAGATGAGAAAGGTGATGCTAAAAAGATAATGTGCCCAAAGTTCTATGTCTATTCAACCCAAGAAACTCTCAACATTATTGTCCTAGCAGCAAAACCCATTCACTTATCTGAGCAGGGACTATGTATCTGTCCGCTGGGTGGGGACATGCCTGCTAGCTCAGCCTTTGAGAGCTAACGTACAGGATTGCTGAGCGAGGCCGGCCTGGGCCTAGGCCAATCAAAACAAAGCACAGAAAACAAAACAAAACAAAAAGCAAACACGTACTGCTTTTATATCCCATCTTCCCTCTTACACCTTCCTCCTCCTGCTTCGACCTGCATCTTTGAATAAATTAACAGGTCACAGTCTTCTATCATCCCGATGTCTGCTGTACAAATAGACCATGTTCCTAACTCCTACTCGGGAGACAAAGCTGCCGAGATTTCTCTTCCAATCAGTTGGAGATAACTCTCTCTTCCTTGGACTCAGAAGGCTTCACATAGTAACACCTCGTGGACAAGGCATCTCGAAACATAACACTGATTTGTTTTTTATTGTATTTTAGTGTTCCACAAACTACAGGTTCATGAGAGCATAGCCATGCCAACACAGTGTCCAAGGCAGGTATGACCTTGAGACCCCTCCTGAACCCCTGTGTTCCGCCATAGAACAAGGAGACACAGATCAAGTCTGGAGCCGGGCCCAGGTACCTGAGGCTCCAAGATGAACTCGCAGAGAAGCTGACAACTGACTCATTCCTCCGACACTCTCCCACCCTCCAGCTAAGGAGGTGTCTGATGTGAACATGTTCTGCCTCTTTGTTGCCTGCTGTTGGGGGCGAGGGCTTTGGGTGGATTTTGAAGAGCAATTATGCTTATTACTGGTTAGGATTTCTCTGTTTGCTGAGTGCATTAACTTTTAGCACTTCCCATCATTCATTCTTCCTCACACCCTCTTGTCAGTTACAAATGTGCAGGTGGAGAGCAAGGAAAAAACCCTGCAGCGATAGCAACAAAAACCACAGCAACAACAACAAATGAACAGAAAGGACAAAAAGCAGTTACTCAAAGACGGAGAAAAAGATACTCCCAAGAAGTTTCTATGGAATTCCTAAGACTTCTCTCTGGTTGTAACTGTTGCAGGACGTCTCTCCTTTCAACCAGTCTGAGATAGATAGCTTTCTCTCACTTGGACTCAACCCTTTACATAGTAACGCCTCCTGGGTATGGTGTGTATAAACACAAGACATAATTTTTTATTGTATTTTAGCATTTCATCAACTACAGGTTCATGTTGAAAATTGAAATCAAATAGAACTATAGAAAGTATAGGTTGAGGATTAAGCATAACCACTGAAGCACATGGCTGCTGCTGTACCCTTTTAAATGTCTGTTTTACAAGGTTTCTATTGATTTGACTTTTTTTGCGGTGAAAAGCTAGGGGAGAAAGGGGAGTGTGATCTACCTGAACACTTGGGCAGGTGACTCAACCGCCCCAAGCGCCGTGTCTTCCTCTGTTAGGTGGGATAATAATAGAACCTACCTGGTGAGGCTGTTAAGTGAGATGAGCTTAGGAAGCTCAAGTCTTCACTCCTGTCACAGCAAATGGGGACTGTCAGTATCAGCCACAGCAGCCTCTCTAATGGATACAGAGTTACATTGTCTTCAGTTTCTCTTGATTTGTCAGCAGTGAGCTCTGTAACTTTTGAAAGAGTTATTTTTATTTTATGTGTATGAGTGTTTCACCTACATGAATGTATGGATGTGAGCTAGCAACGTGTCAAATCACCTAGAACTGGAGTTACACGTGGCTGCAACTGCAAGGTGAAAGCTGGGAACCGAACCCAGGTCCTCTGCAAGAGCAGCAGGTGCTCTTAACCTCTGAGTCAACTCTCTGGCTCCTGGCTCTGCAATTATTTGGTCAATGCAAAAATGAGTAGGGCTTGCTTGTGCTGTCTCCCATTGATTGGAGCAGGATGAGAACCTGACTGTGACTAGGGAATGTGACCAGTGGCATCTGTGCTTAGAGTGTCCTGCCACTCCACCACCACCACACAGGTGACACCTCTTCTGGACCAAGACAGAGTTTCTGGTTTCACAGCTATTTATTACACTGTGCATGTATGAGTATGTGTGTGGGTGTGCATGTACCAAGGCACTTATGTGGAAGTCAAAGGACAACTTGCAGGACTTATGTGTGTCGTTACAAGACTCTGGTCATCAGGCTTGGCAGCAAGTTCTCTTAACCTGCTAAGACACTCACAGTTCCCATAGGAGTTACTGAATGTTCAATCATCATCTTAGACAGCATCCTCCCCAGATCAACTGTGAGCCATAAATACAGAATTGGGTATGACTCTGGCCCCAGGGGAGCCTGAAGAAAGGGAGACAGACAATATCCAGAACCAGATCCTAAAAGTTTCCCCAGAAAATCAATGATTTTTTCCCCCACTTCTTTGTCATCCTTTTGAATAAAACACCAAAACTGAATGTCTCAGAACCTGCTTTGATTGCAAGGGCAGAGGTTTAAGGGTCACCCAGAAGCATTTAGGGGGGTAATTTCCTCCTAAGTACCACTGGGTCCTCATCAACACCATCCCTTTGGGAAACCTTTAATAGGGGGCAGATGGCAGCAGATAATAATGTCAGAGAACCGGAACTATGCAATGATGTCTGGAAATCCCCGAGGTTTAATGACAATGCTTTTCCTTTGAATCTCTAACTTCTTTTTTATTATTTTTAAAACCCTCTCCAGTTATTTCATTTCATTGTGCTCAGACCATCCTTTGACGCAAGTAGGACAAATATAGTCCTATCCATCTCTCTAATGGCAGAGGAGGTGGGCAGGGTGCCACTGAGAGAAACACGGTTCTGACGTCAGACTACCTGCATTCAGTCGAGGCTCTGCCAATCAGCAGCTCTGTAACCTTAGGCCAGTGACTACCCATTTTTAAGCTTCAGTGCACTTGTCTGTAAATGGAGGGTGAAAATGGAGTTACCTCGTGGTATGGAGGTAAGACTGAGGTGAGACAAAAAGCACAGTAACTACTTGGTGACAATCGGTCATCTTATTGTCTCTGTCCTTGACAGACCAGAGTGTCGCTGGTGTACAACAGTGACAGGAAATTGCTCAGGAGAGTCACAGGGTAAGAACAGACAGCAGACACAAAAGGCCAGAAAATTGCCCCTGCTGTAAAATATCTCATAACTGGGTTAGTGAAAGGGGGCAAGATGCAGGAGTATGTTCAAATAATAAAAAGATATGCCTCTTCAGGCACAGTCAGAATGCCACCACTACTCAGGCAGAGTCAGGGCTTTTGATTGAACTTCACAAGGTAGGGGAAGACCCACTACTTTATCTGTGGCTAGGAGTCCAAGGAGATACTCAGGTAACTACAGAAAAGCTTACACACACAGGGTGGAACAGTTCTTAAAATTAGCCACAGTTTGAGAAAAGAAGTCATGTTGGAGTCAGGGAGTTAGCTTGCTCTAGAATGCAAGTTTACTTAATACCAGTGCTCCTCATAACTCTACAACGGATACTAGGGAAATGGGAGTGCAGAATTTCTATATATTTAAAGACTTATAAACTAGAGCCGGGCTGGAGAGATGACTTAGTGGGTAAGAGCACTGACTGCTCTTCCGAAGGTCCTGAGTTCAATTCCCAGCAACCACATGGTGGCTCACAATCACCTGTAATGAGATCTGGCACCCTCTTCTGTTGCCGGGCTTGGTGGCGCACGCCTTTAATCCCAGCACTCAGGAGGCAGAGGCAGGCGGATT
>NC_034592.1:112875842-112888336 GCF_900095145.1 Mus pahari
AGTGAGTTCCAGGACAGCCAGGGCTATACAGAGAAACCCTGTCTAGAAAAACCAAAACCAAACCAAAACAAAAACAAAAACAAAAAAAAACAAAAAACTAGAGCCTATACATTAGATACCATGCGGGGAAGGGAGGGGTAAAAAAGCAGTTAAATGTAGTCAGGTGTTACTTTGTTACACAGTAACAACCTTGGTGGGGATAGAGAGGCTTCTCAGTGGTTGGTTAAGAGTGTATGTTGCTCTTCCAAAAGACCCAAGGGCAGTTCCCAGCACCCACATTGGGCAAATCACAACCTCTTGTAGCTCCAGTTACAGGGGATCTGACACGCCTGGCCTCTAAGGGTACCCAAACACTAATGGTACACATACACACACACACACACACACACACACACACACACAAAATCTTTAAAAGCAAAATGGGAAGGTCTGTAGCTCAATTGATTGTGTTTTCCTAGTATGCGCCAAGCCCTGAGGACCACAAGGACTTATGTACAGGGTATGGTAACATATGTCTATAATCCCAGCATTCAGGAAGTAGAAACTGAAGGACCAGAAATTCAAGCTTACTCTTAACTAAATGAGTTCAGAGCCAAGCTGGGATACATGAGGTCCTGTCCCATCCCTAGCCCTGAAAGCCCAACTTCTAGTTAGGGACACCAGGAGGAATTAGAGGAAGGTAGTGGTGAATGGATAAGTCAAAATACATTGTATAAGTGTGTGAAATAAATAAAAGCAACTCTAAAAACAACATAATGGGACTAGAAAGATGGCTTTGTGGTTAAGAGCCTTTGCTGCTCTTGCAGAGGACCCAGGTTGAAGCTCAGAACCCAAGTGACAGCTCACGGTGGGCTGTAACTCCAGTTTCTGGTAATCAGATACCCTTCTCTGGCTTCTGTGGGCACTGCACACACATGGTGCCCATTCACGAAGGCAGGAAAAACACTCACATGCAATAAATAAAAATAGATAGCTAGAAGATAGATGTTAATTACTACAAATAGAATAATAGCTTCTAAATACTAATCATTAAGAATGAATACTATAATTCAGTTCTTATTATAGGCCAGGGTCTGTGCTTTACAAGGACCAGTGCCTACTATCCTCACAAAACCACCCAGACCATTCATCTCATACCACATCAGAGCAGCAGGAGGTCTGCAAGCAACTTGGTGAGTAGCTGGCAGACCTGGAACTCAGAGAAGAAAAGCGAAAGTGTTTGCCTCTTACCTGTGTCAAACCTCTGGACTTTACCTTATTCTTCACAGAGACAGCTCATGACACCACCTACAAATCAGGGAGTACCTCTCAGAGGAGATTCCTATGCTAAGTCTTTCAGGTCAAGAAAGGGAACAGTGTCTGATGCAGAAGTACATTAGCAGAACTGGGGACACTGAGACAGAAAGATCACAAGCTAAGGAAAGCTAGCCTTGTCTATACAGGAGGGCCCTCTGCAGGGTTCCTCTGGTCTAAATAGGGAAGCCTTCTGCTGGGTGAGAAATGGGAGAAGACTTCTAAGCATAAAGAGTCCTAGCACTAGATGGAGTATTTAAGTAGAGATAAAGACAAGGCTGGGTCTTTAGGTTCAGAGCAAGTCATGGAAGGCTCGAGTATCCCACATGGAATAATTAATAAAAATATTAACCATGCCAGGTGTGGTGGCACACGCCTTTAATCCCAGCACTCGGGAGGCAAAGGCAGGTGGATTTCTGAGTTCGAGGCCAGCCTGGTCTACAAACTGAGTTCCAGGACAGCCAGGGCTACACAGAGAAATCCTGTCTCGGAAAAAAAAAAAATTAACCATGATGTTTATAGTATTTCATCTAATCCTCTCCAGTGTGAAAAGTATATGTGGCTTGGCTCAGTTGTATATATGGAGCATCTTACTGGAGATGATCAGCAAATAATTTCAGAGCCAAGACTTGAGCCCAAGTCACTTTGGCTAAAGAGTCAGCTACCCTCCCCTGAGAGAGCTTCAGTTTCTTACAATACATGAGGTTTCTTTTCTTCATCTGTCAAATAGGAATCTGGGCAAACCTTGTAAACATGGAAATAACTTGGCAAAATGTATGTTATCAGTATTCCCACTCTCAGATGGTTATGGAATGGAAGTGGAGATAATCCACAAGACTGGTCTCTTCTGAGATAAGTCACTTCTCAACTCCCATATCCCTGAAGAGTCCAAGACACTTGATTTGCTGTAACCTTAGGCAAGACTCGGTCCTCAGTGGGCCGGGTTCCTCCAGTGAAGTCAGAATAGTCCAGGCATCCAGATCCCTAAGATCCTGAAGACCAATGAGGTGTGAGGGAATATCCTCAGGGGTAGGGGGAGTAAAGTGGCTACATTTTAACCGTGTGCTCAATTATACATGTCCATGTATAATGCACATGTATAATGCACGGAGATGCATTTGCCCTCATGGCCGCATTTGGAGGCCAGATGTTGATGCTACAACATCTTTCTCTTTTTCATCTATATTTTGGGGGCACTGATTCTCCAAGTGAACCCAGAGCTCACTATTTCAGCCTGGCTGGCCTCCTGGATCTGCCTATCTCTACCCTAAAGTGCTGCTGCAGATGTCCACTGTAGCATACAGCATTTACATGGGTCCTGGGGATCCAAACACAGATCCTCAGATTTGCACAGAAGCTACTCTACCCACTGAGCTAAACCCAGAACACACACTTGAAGAACATTCATTCAAAATGTCTTAAAACGTGATGGCTACTGAGAATGGAAGAGAGTCAGCTTTGTTTAAGCGAGTCACTTCTGGTCGGTTGAC
Organism: Mus pahari; assembly: GCF_900095145.1. NCBI lineage: Eukaryota > Metazoa > Chordata > Mammalia > Rodentia > Muridae > Mus > Mus pahari. The sequence continues at coordinate 112,878,626 of NC_034592.1, forward strand.
CGTGCTCCAGTAGAAGGTCACACATTCCAGAATGTTCAGACAGTACAAGTTGTACTTGATGGGTGTGGTGGTTTGAATATGCTTGGCCCAGGAAGTGGCACTATTAGGAGGCATGGGCTTGTTAAAGGAAGTGTGTCACTGTAGGGTGTGGGATTTGTGACCCTGCCATGCTTCTGCCTTGATGATAATGGATGAATCTCTGAATCGATAAGGTAGCCCCAATTGTCCTTTATAAGAGCTGCCTTGGTCATGGTGTCTCTTCACAGCGATGAAAATCCTAAGACAATGGGTTTAAAAGCAGGAGGACACGGAGTTAAGTAGGAAAAGAGGGAATCTGGGAGGAGTTGGGAGAAGACAGTGACTACGATCAAAATACATTTATGAAATACTCAAAGAAGTAATAAAACACAAAAATTCTAAACTATTCCAAATGCAGCTGAGACTCTGGAGCAATAGTCTCTTCACATACTGTGAGAATTACTACTTTGAAAAACAATTTTACAATTTCCATTTGAAGTTAGAAATACTCTCACCATCTGTGATAGTTCATTTCATTGCCAACCTGATAGGGTCTAAAATCACCTAGGAGACGAACCTCCGTGTAGGTCTGTCAGGGAATTTCCAAGGAGTTTTAACTGGGGCACCAATGCTCTCCTTAAATGGCAACAGCATCCCATGGACTGGGGGTCAGGTGAACACAAATAAGGAAGAGGCACTGTGGCCCTACATACTGGTGGGCAGATGCTGAAGAGGCGGTGGTGGGCGGATCTTGAGGCCAATCTGGGCTACACCATTTTAGAAAAGAAAAGTCGGTCGGGCAGCATCAACCTCTCGCTGCTGCTGACTGTGGATACAATGTAACTGTCTGCCTCCCACTCCTGCCTCCATGCTTTTCCTGCAGTGATAACAAAACCAAATCCTTTTTTCTTTAAGTTGTTTGTGTCTAGTATTTTGTCATGGGGGGGGGAACAGACAAAAACCAACTAGCACACTATCCAGCTCAGCAATCGATTTTGTTTTTCAAGATGAAGTTTCTTTTTATAGTTCTGGCTGTCCAGGAACTCGCTCTGTAGACCCAGCTGGTCTCCAACTCAGAGATCTACTAGCCTCTACTTCCTGAGTGCTGCTATTAAAGGTGTGCACCACCACTACCCATCCAATAACCCATTTCTAAGACTTTCTCAAGTGAAATGCAAACATGTATTCACACATACACCTATGTGTACTACAGGCGCTTGTTTGTAGCAGCTTTCAGAAACTTGGAAGTAAGTCGGTCATTGACTAAGGATCAGCAAACTGCCCATTAGCTCAGTGGGATTCTACTTAGCAGCAAGAGAAGCAGACAGCACAGAAAACAACGAGGACGAAGAGAGTAGGAGTCATCTGCTGAATGGGTTAGGTCAACTGTGAAGCACTCGCAATTGTAAAGAGATACTCACTATGTAATTCTATTGTGTGTGATAGTCTTAAAAGGCTAAAACTATGTGGGTAGAAAATAGACCAGTGGTTGTCAGGAGCTAGAAATGGAGAGAAGCACGGGCTGCAAAATTTCCAGGGGAACCTTAGGTATATTAGAGCCCCGCTAGCTCTTGATCCTGGTCGTGATTATATGACTGTGTGCTTATCAAAATTCACAGAACTACACACCAAAAAAAAAAAAAGTGAACTTTAAATAAATTATATCTTTAAGATGACAACAGTTCTGCTGCCCAGAGGAGAATTAGTTGGACTAGAGGACAACTCTATCCGAGCCCTTTGTTAGTAAGCGACAAGATGGCAGCCAAGCAGGGTGGGGTATGCCTTTAATCCCAGCAATTGAGAGGTAAATGCCGGAAGATCTCTGTAAGTCAAGAACAGGCTGGTCTACATAGCAAGTTCTAAGTCAACCATAAGGACATATTAACATATGTGATTTGTCAGAGACAGACAGACAGATGTGCATGCACACATATACAGAGAGAGAGAGAAAGAGAGAGAGAGAGAGAGAGAGAGAGAGAGAGAGAGAGAGAGAGAGAGAGAGAAAAGTAAAGGTGAGAGAGAGATCTGAAAGCAATCACCCCCTGGGTCACAGAATCATAACTGAGATGATGATAATGCTGATCTTATGACTCCTGTTCTGGGTCTCACTGTGCAGGATCTACTGCCTGTCTTCAAGATACAAGTAAAAGTAAAAAGTGAGGCTGCAGGCAGACTTGGAAGCTATTCCGCAGAAACTGAGATGCAGGAAACGCATCGCAGCACAGGCTGTCACCTCGTAGGCTCACATTCACATTTATAGGTGGACAGCTTTCAAATTTGTATGTCTGCAGTTTCTGCCAATTGCAATAGCTATGACCTTGTATCTTTCTCAAGGGAGAGAGGACAGGGACATTAGCTGAGTGAACAGAGGCATCCCCGAAGGAATAGAAATTAATCCGTCCACAATCTAGGAGCAGCTAATCTAGGAGTAGGGTCCCAAGTAACATTTGCAAAAAGGCAGCCAGCCTACCCCATCTCCCTAGGTAAGGGGAACACGTGACTCTGAGAACTCCTTGGGCAGGATGACACCTCCCTCTACCTGACCTTCTCATCCCTATATTTAGAAATTCAGAAGACAGCCATGAATCATGGCTAACTCTCTGGTCTAATTATTTCCTTGGGTGATGTCATCTTCATATCTCGAAGACAGACATTGATCCTTTGCAGCGAGACCCAGAACAGGAGTCATAAGACCGCATCATCACCATCTCAGGTACGATTCTGTGACGGGGGGGGGGGGGGGGGGGGGGGGGGGGAGTGATTGCTTTTGTATGCCGGGTTTTCCCTTCCTTATTGGGAAAACAAGAAAGTTGATTTGTTAGAGGTTCATTCAACTTTAAACTAAGTGTCCTTTGCTTAGAAGGTTTTCATTTATCTACCCTAATCTTGAAATACACGGCTTCAAATGAGATTTTTTTTTTTTTTCCCTGAAAGAAGGACAACAGAGACAGCCAACAGATTAGGAAATTGCCATGAAGGAAAATGAAGGGAAGAGAGGTATGAGGGTGTGGGCTCTGCTAGACAGTGACCTTCTCTTTGGCCTTGGAGACTGATTAGCCTGTCTCCAAGCTTCCCACTGGCCAGGGCAAAGAGGCAACTAAAGGTTGTTAGATGAACAAGGAAGAAAATGGTATACTCTAATACAGTAGCCGCTACCTGCGTGAGACAATCAAGTTCTTGAAATGTGGCAGGCATGACTGGATACTAAAAATACAATTGCTCACTTAATTGTATTGAATACAAACTGGACTTTCCATAGGAGGCCAGGGGAGCGTTGTACTGGACCGAACCGCTCAGATTAAGATAATTCAGTGTTTGCTCAGCGTGTCAGTCACTACTTTATTGTCTCTCAGATGCAAATTTATCCTTTCCCCGACAGCTGTGTACTAGCACCGCTGGGCCTCGTAATTACAGCCGTTTTGCCAACCGATAAAATCTAAAGTTTGTCTGCTGGGAGCCTAAAGAGGTGCCGAAGGAGGAAGATGCACCTTCCTGCTTTGGGTAAGACTCTCCTCTAGGCTGCTACAGTTCATGTATCTCCAGGCTCACCCCAGGTGGGCAGGTGACTGTGGGTACCAGGTGTGTGTGTGTGTGTGTGTGTGTGTGTGTGTGTGTGTGTGTGTGATTTCCAGCATCCAACCTCAATAACATATGTAACTTTTCCCACATCCAGATCATGAAGGGCAGACACCAGGTTCTCAGGATGCTGTGGCCACCAGTTCCCAAAGGGAAGAAGATTCCCCCAAATGTCTGGTGCCTTCAGAGGGGAATACCATGGAAGAGGCCCCTCCCTGTGCACAGCCTCCCTCTGTGTCATGGTGGACTGTTTTAAGAAGGTGTCAAGGCGTGCCCTCTCCGTGTGATGATTCCTTTGGAACCCCACAGGACAGATTTCCAACAGTACTGGCAGTACAATACCTTAGTCTTTTGCCTGACAGCGAACCACTGTGCCCTCTCTAAAAAGTTCTTGGTTACAGGCCGGGCCCCAGACCTTTCTCATGGGCACGCCATTTCAGTTCTAAGACTAGTGAGGGGCTATGCGATTTCTTCTTCTGGATTTTTATTTCTCACAATTCTTTGCTCCTTAGTAGAGCCAATCTTGTTTTATTCCAATTCTCTTTCAGAGGCAATAGATTTCATGTTAAACTTTCTTTGTTTGCCTTGCTATACTTTAAAAAAAAAACAACAGTTATGTATGTGTGTTCATTCACACCATGGTGCATATGTAGATGTCAGAGGGCAACCAGCAGGAACAAGTCCTCTTATTCTACCATGGGGGTTCCAGGGATCAAACTCAGAACATCAGGGTTGGCAGTAAACACCTTCACCTGCTGAGCCAGCTCATCAGCCCTGCTGTATGTGTTTTGTCTTTGAGAAGACACTGGCTGCTCTGAGAGTTCAGGTGGTGAAGCCTGCATTTGAGCACTGGCTTGGTTAACCTATTTAGCTTGAGCACAGTAACAAATTCCTTCCTAGCAGGAAATGAAACTGGTGTGGCCCATGGCATGCAGTGCCATGCAGCACAACAGTGGCCTGTGCAGGACTGTAAGACCCAAGGAGCCCGGGCAGGTGCTTCACCCAGCTCTCGTGGTAATGGACGGCAGCAAAAGCTAGAGCGCAGCATATATTCTTTTGAATGTACTTAAATACTTACGAAAAGACACTGCCAAGCTCAGCTCAAACCATGAGGTGAGAACCATAAATGTTAAAAAGAATGAGTGGATTTATTATAGGTACAGGACTGATGCTGCTGAGAATAGACTAAAAATTTAGTTCTGTGGATCACTGAGTTTTAGTGTCAGTCAAATTACCCTTAGTAAGAAGCTCATTATTAGGGAAGAGAGGCAGCTGGAAATAGGGACATCTGACTGGACCTAGATGAAACAGATAACCTCTAAATCATTACAGATAGCTTTCCCCAGGAGAAGCAGCTTGTCTTCCAGTGCATTAGGACATCAGAATCTCTTTGCTTGACAAGCTGATGTAGGCTTATCTGAAGCAAACACTTTGTAAAGGACATAGTCCATTCTGTTTTAAAGCTGCCATTAGCTGTGTTGCCACTGGAACCCAAACTAAGGACGAATGGTAGCATGCTCCAGGAGTCAGGTGCACACGACAAACTGGAAGGAAATAGCAGGAGTCCCAAAGGAACTACAGAAAATTTCTATTGTGTAGCAGCATAAACTTGGGGGGCATGATGAGCATATATTTGAGGGGTGTCTGACTAGCAAGGGTGAGCTGCAAACACTATTGGAGGAAAGTCATTGTCACAAGAAAACACACTAGACACTCTGGATTTCATGTTAACTTATCTTGTGGGATTAGAGGTTTGTCTAGCTACCCTCTGGGTGGACAACTAACACTTACGTCCACAGTGCCTTACATTTAGTGGGACTGAGAGTCTCCATGTTCCTGGGACTCACTCGGAGGAAGAAGCTCAAAGGCCTAGGGGGAAGATTGTAAGACCCAATCCTCATCAGTTGAACCTTCCAACAGTCAGTGGTGGCAAGCTGCTGGGGAAAGAGGTCTATTCATGCTGCTGAGCAGATGTTGACTCTAGAAGGCAATAGGTAAAGGCAGGAGAATATAGGTGAGGGCTTGGAAGTATACGATGCTGTGGTCGCCTTCTCTGCACAGTGACAAAGACAAGCCAACCCGGATGAAGGTTAAAGAGCACTTCAGACTATCATACAACCACTCTGAAGCTAGAATGGTCCTTCACCGTTGTCTCAAATTGGACCAAGATGACAATGTCATTCTACACCCATCTCAGCCAGTCTTTGGACACCAGCCCTCATGGTTAGGACCCTCAGTAAAGAGAATCTGCAGCTGGTGCATTTCCTGCAGCTGGAGTATGTCCCACACTGAAAGACACTCTGAGGAACGCATTCGTTGTTTCTGTACTCTTTACAGCATCTCTGTGAGGAGGAGGAGGCTGTTCACAAACCCATCTTATCCATAAAGGAATGGAGATGAGAGACAAAATAACTGCCTTAGGTCGCAGGCCCTTGGACCCGATCTCACTTCCCTCCCCTGGATCTTGTTCCCTGTTCCACTCATCCCACACTGTTGAGCCTGCAGCAGACAAGGGCAAGCAAGCCAGTAGTCAGGGAGGGAGGACAACTTGGAGTCAAGCAGTGTTCAAAGCGCAGTCATGTGGATAACAGAAAGAGCAGTCATCTACACCGAGACTGCTACTTGGGCAGAAGTTTCAGGGCTGGCTTGACTCAGCTCCGTGCCCTTTACCTAGGAAGGATTTGCCTGCTTCCAAGATGGCTCTCTTTTACAAGTAGCAGCTTGGTACTGTCTACTGGCTCAGGTCCCACTGAGACAGGAGTCCTGTGACCTCATAACCTCACCACAGGGCTCTCTACACACCTCCTAGGGCTTCTCTGTAACAACAGTTCCAAAGACCAGAATGTGGCTGAGTGAGGTATGGCATGCTTGTAACTCCAGGCAAGCTGATCTCTGTGTGCTCAAGGCCAGCCTGGGCTACATAATGAGACCTTGTCTTAAAAACAAACAATACCAAACAAACAAACAAACAAAATCCAAATAAAACGGCCTCTGGTCCCCTAAGGCCTTGCCTGGAAGATGGCCCAATGTCACTCGCGCTGTAAATAGTGAAGCAGGCACTGCATCTGGCCAGCTCCACAGGAGGAACACACACCTTCATCTTGAATTGAAAGTGGGCCAAATAGCTTACATCCATGTTCAGATGCTACGGGTGTTTCGTGGTCACACTCCAGGTCCCAGGTTCTCAGGGGCTGAACTCAGATGTGTTATTCTACTTCTCCAAATCCAACCAAAGAGAGAATCCAACCAAAGAGATCCTCCAACTAGCCAGTTGGATCCTACTTGCAGTTAAGATTTAACAGAGAGGGGCCTGAGAGGCCATCTCGGAAGATCCCTGCATCAGGTTCCCACTCTGCATCCAGGTGTTCTGTTTTCTCTGCATAAAGCTGGTTGGTGAGGGGCTAGATATAGTTTCCTTTCAGTATGTCCCTATGTCTCCCTAAGCTTACTGTTACTTCCATAATAAAAACATACATGTATACATATGGACTAAGTATATTACAGCACTCTTCCCGCCTGTGCCCTCAAGTGTGTCTTGCTTAGCATAGATTTTCTACAAGATGATGCTGTCTGAGCTCTGGACCATGAATAATATAGCAGTAGGACCCTGTGGATACCCATATGAAAGGATGCTCAAGCCTCATACGAAATGGAGTTGTGATAGTCTCAACCCTAGATGTATACTTCCATATACTTTAAAATGATCCTTAGGTCACTTGTTATACCTAATACAGTGGCAATACTAAAAGACAGTCGAAGCGCTGCATTATATAAAAACCAACAACAATAAAGGCAGTATATGATCAACACAGGTCTAGCCGCCGAACTGACTGCTGTTCCAGGGAAAACTGTAAGTCAGAGTGGGGAGAAACACGGGCTGTGGAGCCATGTGTGCTTTTCCCAAGCCTTCAGTGTCTCACTGGGAACATGGCCATGAAGCCAGGCAGGGTGTGAGATATCTTGTCATCTCAGCCCTCAGGGAGTTTATTTAAGCCCTGCCTGGGCTACACAGCCAGGCCCTGCCGGAGGCATTGAGGATGTGCCCCTACATACTAAAGTCATCCTGAAGATCGAGGTTCCAAGTAGGTGGAACAGAAGCAAATTAACAAATTAACAAGCAACAATTCATACAGTGGAAAACAGCGTTTTTTTGTTACAGATGCTGAGCACCCTTCCATCCCAGTAGGCTGTAGTGAGTGAGCAGTGATCGGGACTTTAAATAACCAATAGAATGAATGCCTGAGAAGGGAAACTATGTGAATGTTTAGCACGATTCAAGTCCTATAGCAAACATGGACTGGAAAGAAATCCACTCAAATTTTAACAATAGCTGCCATTGGAGGGTGGGGTCACAGGTGACGTTTCCCCCTACTGCTTCTGTAGACTTTTTGGATGTCTTTACATTTTAGCCATTTATGTGTAATTTTTATAATAAAACAGATATAAAGGATAAGCACGTGACAGCAAGGATGCGCACACCCACACACTCCCTCACAAGTGCGTCTCCCTGAAAGGTGAGGCTTAGAGTGCTGGCAACAGTTTGACCTTGAGATGAAGGGACACACAGGCGGTAGAACACAGCCTCTCTGCTCCTCGCCCACTCCAATGTCAGCAGCAGTCTCTAGCGTCAGCCAAGAATGCCATGTAGCTTGCAGAACTGCGTGGTTGCTTTTTCAGAAACGCATGTGGGGTGAGATGCCAGGATCGCTGTGATTTACTTTAAACTTCCTCAGAAAAACAATTGCGCACATAACTGTGTGGATAGCAGCTCTTTGTTCTCTTATTCTTTCTACTTTCCTGCTTGAGCTTCTTTTTTAAAACATAATTTTAGACTATGAGAGATATTGAAGAGATTTCCCAGTGGCTAGAGTACTGGCTGCTCTTGTGGAGGACCTAGGCTCGAGTCCCAACACCCACATGTTAGCACACAACAACCATCTGGAACTCCAGTTCCAAGAGATCCCATGTCCTTTTCTGACCTCCATTGTACTGAACATATGCAGGCAAAATACCTGTGAACATTAAATTTAAAAAATTAAAAATTAAATTATTAAATGAGGAGATGTATATGTGTATGTGTATATGTATATTGTATATGTATATCCTCAGAGGACAGAAGAGGGCATTGGATCCTTGGGAACAGGAGGTACAGTCTTCTATGAGCTGTCAGTCATGGATGCTATGCCCACTGTAAGAGCAGAAACCTCATTTAATTGATGAGCTATTGCTCCATCCAGTCTCTTAAGTGTGTGCGTGTGTGTATGTGTGTGTGTGTGTGTGTGTGTGTGTGCTATGCAAGTGTAGTGCACATTTCTTTGTTCAAGAGGCTAGCAGAGGATGTTGAATCTCTCAGAGCTGGAGTTACAAGTGTTTATGGGAAGCCCATCTCTTATGTGACTGAAGAGATACAAACTCCAGCCTTCATGCTTGTGTAACAAGAGTTTCTAACCACTGAAATATTTCTCCAGCCCATGCTTAATTTCACAATTTAAGAGAGCAGTAGGAAATGCTAGACCTGTTGCCAAATGTCCTAGTGGTGCCGTCCCATTGGTTGAAAGCTGACTTTTCAGTTCCATCTGATTATCATTTTTAACAACAATAGATAACAGGGCTGATGGTACTTGCCTATAATCCTGACACTTGGAACTGAGGCAGGAAAATTTCAAGTTTGAGGTCAGCCTGGACTGCATATAGAGACTATATCAATAATAGTAATAGTGGGGCTGGAGAGATGGCTCAGCAGTTAAGAGCACTGACTGCTCTTCCAGAGGTCCTGAATTCAATTCCCAGCAACCACATGGTGGTTCACAACCATCTGTAATGGGATCCAATGCCCTCATCTGGTGTGTCTGAAGACAGCTACAGTGTACTCATCATATATAAAATAAATAAATAAAATCTTTTTTAAAATAGTAGTAATAGTGATAATGATAATAAGAAGAAAATAATTATTTAAAAATTTAAAATTCTACAGAGGCTGTTTGGTTTTTTTGTTTTTTGCAAATTTTTCCTCCCTTTGTCCATTAAACAGCATAAGGGAAATGTCCTTGTGGCAATTTGAGGAGGTGGCCTTTGTGCTGCTCTTTGGATTCTAGCTGGTGTCTTTTTTTTTTTTTT
>NC_034592.1:112888431-112889826 GCF_900095145.1 Mus pahari
GATGGTTGTGAGCCACCATGTGGTTGCTGGGATTTGAACTCAGGACCTTCGGAAGAGCAGTCGGGTGCTCTTACCCACTGAGCCATCTCACCAGCCCCTCTAGCTGCTGTCTTGAGCTACCTCTTGCACTGTCCCATCAGTGGTATTCCAACTGCATCAGCTGCTGAAAAGCACAGCTACAGGAACTGGAGACTTGCTCCCATTGGCACTGGCTTAGAGTCACTATTCTCCTGGGAGTGTAAGCCTGTCTGAGACCCAGCTGGCCGTTCACCACAGCTCCATGGGTTCTCTGTTCTTCAACGCTCTCATAATATCCCCATCCTTACAGGAGAAACAGGGACTTCTGGATTGCTCCCATCTCATGATCATCTTAAATTAAGCCCCAATTCAGGTGACAGGCAAGGATGGAGTAAGAAGAGATGGGTGAGACCAACCATCTACCCACTCTTTACATGCAGTGGCATCTCATAGGCTTCAAGTCCACTCTCCTCTCAATGGCCAACTCTACTAGTTATTTTGTCAACTTCACTCAAGTTAGAGTCATCTCGGAGGAGGGAACTTCAGTTGAAAAGATTCCCCCATCAAATTGACCTGTAGGCAGCTCTTGGGGAGTATTTTCTTGATTAGTGATTGGCATTAAAGGATCCTGCCTTTTGTGGGTGGTGCCACTCCTGGGAAGGTGGTTCTGGATGGAGAGTGAAGCAGGCTGGGCATGGGGATCAAGCACGTAAACTGCATCCCTCTGCATGTTCTCTGCCTCAGTTCCTGTCTGGAGTTCCTGCTTGTCATATCTAGCACAGCTCCTAGGATGGACCTAACCAAGGTATCAAGAGAATGAAAAGAAAAAAGATAGATAGACAAATGGACACACAGACAGAAAGTTGGTATTGAGTGGTCTGGGCTTTCTTCTGGAGAAACTGCAAGACCCTGGAAGTTCAGCAAGTCGGTTATATAGAGCTAAAGAGAGACAGCTAGACAGGGGGATCGAGTGATGCTTATTATATAGCTAAGCAAGTGTTGTGCCTGTTCAGGATCATGAACCCCAAAAGATCACCAAGGAGCTGACTCTGATGTAATCGCACTGGGGGTCTTTTTATTCAAGCTCAAGTTTGGGCTCACCGCAGACTCTGATGTAGCAAGATAGGAGAGTGAAGCCCCGAGCCTAGCTTCAAGCAAGTACTTATAGGGGCAAACAAGCAAGCAAGGGGGTTCCCAGCCTGGCACACATCCAATTGGGGGGGGGGCTATTTATAGAATTTGTTGCCCATTAAAATGATTGGCTGGTGCTGAGAGCCAAACCATAAACTTAACTTCTGTTTGCCTCCTGATTGGTAGTTGTTAGGGAGTAACCTGGAGCCTAGTGCTAGGTGTGGGCTTGTTGGGAGTAACCTGGAG
>NC_034592.1:112890091-112896251 GCF_900095145.1 Mus pahari
GGGAGTAACCTGGAGCCTAGTGCTAGGTGTGGGCTTGTTGTGGAGTAACCTGGAGACTAGTGCTAGGTGTGGGCTTGTTGGGGAGTAACCTGGAGACTAGCTTGTTGGTTAACTCAAGTTCAACCTTAGGTTAAGTTCTTTAAGATGGAGCCTGAACCCAAGATAGAGTTGATCTGATCTCTCACAAGGAGGCAGAGTTTTTTGTATACAAATGGATCAAGGAGACAGATTTAGGTAATCTTGGTGGGAGCAGACTGTGTCGGGGACCAATCTTTAGTCCATAAACATCCAGGGCTACATAATTAGATTAAGAGATGGGAGGGGAAGATAGAGGGAGGAAGGGGGACAGAAAGGAAGGGAAGGATGGCAAGTGCCTAAGCCACCCAACTGCCTTACTTATCAAAAAATAATTCTTGCTTATAAAGGCTCACCTCAAGGAGCTTGCCTTTCTGGGACCATCAACAAAGCAACAGTATCATAGACTATGCCTGACCACAGCCTCCTTTGTGTAACCTTTAAATGACCTGGTATAGCCTTATAAATATCCTTCCCTAAATTTCTTCACTGTAAGAACTCCACAAGTCGTTCTCACAAGTACAGAAAACAATGTATTTGGCTTTACTTGGATAAAATTTATTTCCCGGTGGTCTTCTGGAGAACCAGTGATGAATAATCATAATTTACTATGCACAGAACACCGGCCCAAATGTTTTACACACTGACACTTCTGTTTAGTGACAGTTTTAATGTTATTGTTCCCATTTTACCCATGAAATTGAGGATTAGAAATGGAACAGCTTGTTAACAATTACACGGGGAGTAAGTGGCACAACTCACTGTCAAACCCAGGGAGGGCTCCAGAGCCTGAGTTTAACCCCCTGGCTTCGCCCCATTTGCAGTCTTTATGCTTGTAACAAGTTACCCAGAACCTCAGTGAAACATTGTGTCTTTTGTCAGCACATCTTAATTTGGGTAGGACTTGGGAGGAGTAGCTTGTCTCTGTGACCCAGGGCACCACTGGGTGGCTGCAATGCTACTGTAAATCCTTTCGATAGTGGCTATTCTTCCCCTTGTCTGGCTATTGTTGCAGACCAGCCCCGTAGGATCTCAGCTGGGCAATCAGCCAGAACGTGTGCTCTTCTTGTGGTCTGGGCTCCTTGCAAGGTGGTCATGGTGGCAGGCTTCCCGGGGCAAGAGTTCCAAGAGAAACAAATTACTCCAGGAAGCCAAATTACCTTTTTACTTCATTTTGACTCTGTTCTTTGAGATGGAGTCTCATTACGTAGCCCAAACTGGACCGAATTGCACTATATAGCCCAGGCTGGCCTTGAATTCATGATCCTCTTGCCTCAGATTCCTGTGTTTGGACGGCAGGCATAAGCTACCATGCCAGCTCCCATATAATCTTTCATGACCTTGGAATTCCCACCACCTCACAGGTGCCACTGCTGTCTGCCAAGGTGATCACAAAGCCCTTATGTGTGCATTAGTTATCTTTCTATTGCTGACATAAAACACCACAACAAGGACAACATATAGAAGAACAAGTTTATTTGGGGTTATGGTTACAGAGCAGAGGCCACAGGCAGCAGACAGGTAGCTGTAGCAGCAAGCTGAAAGCTCACAGTTTGAACCTGTAAGCACCCAAAGCAAACAGGAAAAGAGGAAGGCCTGTGAATCCTCAAACCCAGCCCCCCCCCCCCCCCAGTGACATACTTTCTCTGACAAGATCACACCCTCAATTGTCCCAGGCAGCACAACCACATATTCAAATGTCTGAGACTATTGGGGGCTGGGGGGTATCTCATTCAAATTCATAGTGGAAGAGGGGTAGACTTAGCCTGTGATAGGGAATAGTAATGTCTAGAAAAACACACAGGACCAGAAACATTGCTATGCTCATCTTGGAAACACAGTTGTTCATTTTATATATTCCGTCTGTGTACATCTAAAGTTGAAACCATTCACAACAAAGAGTTGGCTACAGTCATCTCTGAGCCCAGAAGACAGACTTGTATTACCTGCAATGCTGGGGTTTTGGCGGGTTTACAAAACACTGTGCAACCTAACTTTGTAAGACTGAATGTCCCTCTTCATGAAGCTTGTGCTGAGAGTGAGGGTGGTGACTGTCACATCCTCCTTCTCCTAGCCCCAATCTATTTCTCCTGGCCTTTGTGTCCCAGGATACTGATCTTCTACACACCAGCCCCATGGGTTCTTTTACTCTCTGACTTCTGATTGGTCTCAATCAGAAGTAATAAGTGGAGCATTAAGACAGAATCAAAGGGTCAGAGAAGAAAGAGGTTGTAGTATTCACCCCACTTCCTGCCCATGACTCTCACAACAGCTGTGCTCCCCTCCAGTCACAGCATCTGTTAGGCCAACCCTTCTCACAGCTACAGGTCATACCAAGTCCTTCATCTTAAATCTCCAGCCCCAAACAAAACTGATAGTGGCTGGCTTTGATGTCAAGGATTCACTGGGCTTCATTCTCCCTCTGGGTTCCCTTAGTCCTCTATTTCCCTATATCTGGGGTAGAGGCAGTCTTCTAAAGGAAATGAATTATTCATTTTCTAGGAGGTGGCTTCATGACAGTTACGTAAATCTACCAAGCTATATTCTTACGATTGGTTACTTTATTGTGTGGAAGTTTAAAATGTGCCACTAAAGTAGAGCCTGGTCCATTCCCATATTTTTACTCTGCTATCCAAATGTGTGGATATTGTCCACACATCCATAACGGTATCCATACGACAGCAGCTATGATAGCCAGGCATCCCATGTGATCAGCATTGTCTCCAGGAGGAGGAAACCAACCCCCTTTCTACGGTCTCTTTCGAAACTTTAAAAAAGATTTATTTACTTTATTTTACGTGTATGAGTATTTTGCCTGAGTGTATATGTGTCCACCATGTGCATGCCTGGCACCTTCAGATGTCAGACGAGAGGTTAAAAATCCCCTGAAACAAGAGTTATGGATGGTTGTGAGCCGCCATGTGGGTGCTGGGAACCAAAGTGGGCTCATCTGCAAGAGTGATAAGGTCTCTTCACCATTAGGCCGTCTCTCCGGCCCCTGTGTGTGTCTCTCTGGAGAGTAAATCGTTCCAAAACCTCCTGCACCTACCAGCAGATGCCTGCACACATTTTATTGGCCCAAACTGTGTCACATGTCCTGGTCTCCACCAATGCCTGGCAAATGAGATACGACTGCACGGTCAGAGTTCACCTTTCTGCTGGTTACATGGAAAGAAAGGAATGCTTACAAGTGCCGACCAAGTGCTATGATTCTCTGAACAAGGACAGGATGTCCCCACACAGGTGCCACATGGACAGAACACAATTGAGACTGAGATCTTTTTCTAAAGGATTTTTTTTTTTTTAAATAGATGTATGTTGTGTATGTGAGCACACTGTACCACCTTCAGACACACCAGGAAAGGGCATCAGATCCCATTACAGGTGATTATGAGCCACAATGTGGTTCTGAGAATTGAACTCAGGACCTCTGGGAAAGCAGCTGGTGCTCTTAGACATGGAGCCATCTCTCCAACCCCAAAGTTTTTGTTTTTTTTTTGTTTGTTTGTTTTTGTTTTTTTGTTTTTTTAAAATAGACATGATTTCTCTGTGTAGTCCTGGGTGTCCTGGAACTCGGTCTGTAGACCAGGCTGGCCTCGAACTCGGATTCTCCTGCCTCTGCCTGAGTGTGCTGAGATCATGATTAATTCATTGCAAAATTCAACTCATGAGTAAAACTGACCTGTAACTAATCGTCCCCTAACTCAACAAAAATAATCACTACTAAAAGTTTGAGCTAATTTTTTTGTTTGTTTGTTTGTTTTAGCTTGTATATAGCTTGGCCCACATATTTTCCTAGTCTGGCTTCTGTTGCTGTGACGAAACACTTATGATCAAAGCAACTTAGGGGGGAAAGGCTTTCTTTCACCTTACACGTCCAGGTAGCAGTCTGTCACTGAGGGAAGTCAGGGGAGGAACTCAAGACAGGAACCTAGAAGCAGAAATCACAGGTGAATACTGCTTACTGGTTTGCTTTCCCTCCTTTATAGCCCCTGGGCTCATCTTCCCAGAGGTAGCATTGTCCACTGCTGCTGACCCTCCCACAGCAATCAGCAATTAATGAAGTGTCCACAGACGTGCCCACAGACCAGTCTGATGGAGGCAACTCAGCAGACTCCCTATCCCCAGGTAATTGAAGTTTGTGTTAAGTGGACAGAAACTGCCCGGCACGGATCTGAGCCTGCAGAAATTGGAATCTGCTGAGGATGTCAAACATGAGAATTTGCCTGTACAACAAATACCTGCCAGTCATTTTTTTTTTCCTAACAATTGATAGTCTTCAGGTGTTTAGTGACCAAATGCTTTGAGAAACATGCCTCCTAGGAGTGAATTATAATTAGTGTAAAAGAGTGGTTCTGACTCGGCTGTCTATCAAAAGAACCTGGAGAACTTTAAATGCCACCAAGCCCGGTCCCTCCTGGAGACCAACACTGCAGTCTGCTGCCGGTTGGGTTTGGGAATGAAGACGTGGCAGATATTGCTAGTGTTCTGCTGGATCGAGATTTCTTTGTCACAACTCCTTGTGATTCTCCTGTTCCTGTCACCTCTGGCCTGCTTGACGATGGGGCCCATGACCCTGTGCTGGCTGCAACTGAGATGGAAGAATCTCACAGAGGCTCTGGGAAAGTTTTCCCTAGGCTCCAAAGGGCCACAGTTAAGGTCCCTTTGGCCTCTGTATATTACCAGAGGCCTGAGATTGCTGCAACAATGCCAGCTATTGTGAGTCCTGGATTGCATGAGACTAGAAATGAGCCTGTAACCTAGGGATAGTATAGCAGAAGTATAGGATGATATTTCTCCTATATGATATATCATATGATATGATTACTTCTTGATGATATACCATGCGGCTGAATCAGCCACCTCCAGAAACACTATTTCTGTTCTCAAGAGAAATAACATTTCATTTATGTTTTCACCAGTGGTACTGTGCGCAGCCAAAGATTCCTAACTAAAATAGTATAAAATTTGTTGGTGACGTGCTTTTTAAACTTGGTTTGAGTGTCTCCTATTTTGTGCCACTCAAGTGTTTCCTTAAAAAGCATGTTCTTAGGGAAAATGCCAGAAAGGGACCCATTACACTAAATAGGAAAAAATTATAATGCATTATACATCAGTCAAAAATCCAACCACTTTCTTAAAACTTTACTTATATTCAGTAATGTGCCTGTAATTTTATTTAAAAAAAAAAAACCTATTCTATAAAGCACAGAGGAGTTTCAAGGCAGTGATACTATTCTGTGTCTCTACGGTAGACTTAGGCAAAGCCATTGGAGTATGTAACCCAATAGTGAAGTATCACATGAACTGTGGTTGACATTGGTTGTTTAGGATGTTTCAATGCAGGTTTGGCCATTATAACAAATACATCACTCTACAGGGAGCTGGTGATGGTGGGTGAAGTTTTGCACAGTGGAGACACAGGGTACACGAACCTAAAAGTATTCTAAAACAAAATGTCTAGTAAGTAAAAATCAACCAATCATATTAAGCTATAAAATGGCAGCATCATGGGGTGGGGAGATGGAACAATGGGTAAGAATGCTTGCTGAAGCCGGGCGTGGTGGCGCACGTCTTTAATTCCAGCACTTGGGAGGTAGAGGCAGGCGGATTTCTGAGTTCAAGGCCAGCCTGGTCTACAAAGTGAGTTCCAGGACAGCCAGGGCTATACAGAGAAACTCTGTCTCGGGGGAAAAAAAAAAAATGCTTGCTGAATGAACAAGCATGAACATCTGGATTTGGATTCTCCAGTATCCACATAAAAATCTGGGTATGGCTGTATGAGCCTGTAATCCTAATGATGGGGGCAGGAGTGGGATGGAAACAGGAAGATTATGGGGGTTTGGGGCCAGTCAGCCTAGCTGAAAAATGTCAAGCTTCAGGTTTAGTAAGAAAGTCTATCTCGGGCTAGAGAGTTGGCAACTATATGGTGGCTCACAACCATCTGTAATGGGATCCGATGCCCTCTTCTGGTGTGTCTGAAGACAGCAACAGTGGAGAGAGAGAGAGAGAGAGAGAGAGAGAGAGAGAGAGAGAGAGAGAGAGAGAGAGAGAGACTATCACAAAGGAATAAGAGAAAAGGTGG
>NC_034592.1:112896440-112904729 GCF_900095145.1 Mus pahari
AAATAAAAATAAAAAAAAAATTTAAAAAGATGTATAAAACAAACAAAAAAGAGAGAGAGAGAAAAGGTGGTAATACTCAGCTGTCTCCCTCTGGCTTCCATAAGCATGTACACCTAGATGTGCAAACATACATATAACTCATATACACAAACACATACGTACAATGCCAATATCATGTCTGGATTTCCAATAATTTAACTTGTGGTTAAACACTTGCTTTGAAGCTATGCATGATGGCACATGCCTGTAATTCTCTAGGCTTTGGTCAGAATCCCCCTTACCTATCCCTCAACCCACAGGCCCTATCACTCTACAAAGACAGATCTACCACCACATTCCAGGCCTGGACCAGGATACAGGACACATATCCTGTACACCAGCCCAGACCTCTCTGTCCATCTGACTTCATTCCACCCAAGCCATTTTCAACTGTTAGGTCCAGCCCATCTATCTACACATCCCCTCTTCTGCCCCAACCTTCTGTGTCCATATCAGACACAGAACTACAAAAGAAGTCTACATGTTCAGATCTCATTGTTAAAAAGTTCAAACACTATAAAAGATCAACCTAGTATCTTTTCTCCACATCTGTCAATGAGAATTACCTAGGTGAGAACCTCAGAATACAGAATTTGATCAAGGAGTTTAAAGAAGACATGAAGAAACAGCTCAATGAAGTTAAGAAGAAGGAGCTTAAAGGACATAAAGGCCTGAGTGATAACCAAGAAAACACAAACACAAGAAAAAAATCAACCAGGAGATACAAGCCTTGAAGAA
The DNA here is from genome assembly GCF_900095145.1 of Mus pahari. Classification (NCBI taxonomy): domain Eukaryota; kingdom Metazoa; phylum Chordata; class Mammalia; order Rodentia; family Muridae; genus Mus; species Mus pahari. The sequence goes on from NC_034592.1 coordinate 112,897,218, forward strand.
GATTCAAGATGAAACAGAGATGGAATGGAAAACCCAGCAACTCAACTAGAAAAACAAAGGAAAGCATTAGACACAGAGTGAGTTAAACAGAAGCAGAATATCAAGATTCAATGATACATATATATATATATATATATATATATATATATATATGTATAAAATTTAAATGATTTTAAAACTACATTAAACAGTCAGAAAGCATGAATAAATGATTTAATGGTACAACTCAACTTCTTAGAAAAACAAGAACAAACAAAACCCAAACCCAGTCAACAGCAAGAAATAATAAAAATCAGAGTGGAAACCAATGGAATAGAAATAAAGAAAACAATACAAGCAACCAATGAATCTAAGAGCTGGGTCTTTGAGAAAACAAGTAAGACAGACCCTTGGTCTGATGAGCCAAAGAGGAGGGAGGACTCAAATGAACAGAATCAGAGATGGACAAGAAATATTAAACAGACATCAAAAAACCCAGAGATGGACAAGAAACATCACAACAGACACCAAAAACCCCCAGAATATCATAAGGGAATGTTTTAAAAACTTGTGCTCCATTAAGTTGGAAACCTAAAAGAAGTGGATGAATTTCTATACGAACCACCAAAACTAAATCAAGAAGCTGACAACCTGAGCAGACCCAGAACAGGCAAAGAGATTGAAACAGTAATAAGGGCTGGTGAGATGGCTCAGTGGGTAAGAGCACCCGACTGCTCTTCCGAAGGTCTGGAGTTCAAATCCCAGCAACCACATGGTGGCTCACAACCATCCGTAACAAGATCTGACGCCCTCTTCTGGGGTGTCTGAAGACAGCTACAGTGTACTTACATATAATAAATAAATAAATCTTTTTTAAAAAAGAAAAGAAAAGAAAAAGAAAAAGAAACAGTAATAAATAGTCTACCAGATTAAAAAAACAAATATTCAGGTCCAGATGGAGTCCCATCAAAATTCTACTAGGCTTTCAAAGATCTACAGCCAATCCTTTTTAAACTACTAAAAAGAAAAAAGAAAAAGAAAGAAAGAAAGAAAGAAAGAAAAGAAGGATCACTCCCAGACGCCTGTGAAGCCAGTATCATTCGAATACCCAAGCCAGACAAAGACACAACAACAAAAGAAAAGTACAGGCCAGAATCATTAATGAACATAGATTCAAAAACCCTCAATAAAACAGTTGCAAACAGAATACATACATATATCAAAATGATTACTCACCATGACCAGGATTGGCTTCATCCCTGAAATGTGGGGATGGTTCAATATACATAGTCAATAAATATGATAGACCACATAAATGGACTTAAAGACAAGAGTCACATGATTGTCTCAATAGATGCATACATAACCTTTGGGCATAATCCAACATGCCTTCATGATAAAAAGTCCTAGAGCGTCGGGCTAGAGGGGACATAACTCAACATAAAAGCTACATATATGAGAAGCCCACAGCCAACGTTTAAGCCAACCTCTTAAACGGAAGAGAGCCTGAAGCAATCCCACTGAAGTGAGGGACAGGACAGGCATGCTCACTGTCCCTACTCCGTTGCAACAGTGTGCTGGAAGTACTCGCTGGAGCAATAAGGCTAGAGGAGGAACTTAGTTACAAATAGGGCCAGCAGAAGCCAACCCGTTCCCGTTTGCAGATGACATGATACTGTACATTAGACAGCGTCCCCACCAAAAGTGAAAATCCTTCCGTCTTATTCAGTAGCAAGGCTTCTCGTAATGCTGTAGAGCTATAATACGCAGCCCATGTATTGTCATGAAGTTGAAGTTTTTATCTCCTCTTTCTTTAACTCATTCAAGTTTTGCTTATCAGCATGGGATATATTGTTATCATTTTGATTTAATAGAAGAAAAGGGGACATGATAACTATACTAGGAATCAGTTGTCATAACAAACCACTCAATAAGTGAAGTGTGAGGATGCTTATCTTCAGGCCTTGGGCCCTGACTGCCGTACAGTGCTTGCTGTGCATCTGACAGGACACTGATGTTCCAGACTGGAAATGGGTAATGAAACCAAAGGAGGTAAGATCATAGGGTCTGTCTTATCTGAGGGGTTCCTAAAAGTTCGATCAAGTGACTTCAGCTGTGCTCCTCTGCCTATAATCCTTTGAAACTAAAAGCGATGGGTCACTCAATTATTTTTCTATACTTCTGCACTGATTCTGATCTTCCTTTTTCTTAAAAATAATTTTAAAATATTCTGAGTTTAAGATATATAAATTCATTTTTCTGTGCAAGGGTTTGCCAAAGAAAAGCATTATTATTCACACACACACTCACACATATACATACATACCCATACACACACACACATACACAGGGTGGGGCAGAGAGTTTAGGTGTAAGAAATTAAAAGTGATCCTACAGATATGCCTGAACATTTTAGATGCCTTTCCTTACTGAGTTCTACCTTATCTTGGCCAACAACTGCATAGCAAGCACATAGGGCAGACAGACCATAATTGATGTGTCCTGTCCCCTATTTTTGGACATTTAGAATGTTTCCAATTTTTCATAATTATAAATAAAGCTGTACTGAATACTTTTGCACAAACACCTTTACCCATTCGTTCAGTCATTTCTTCCAGATAAATTAAATTCTAGAAGTAAAACCAGTGGAATATAGGATCCACAAATTTAAATGTTTGAGACATATCGCTAAATTGCTTTCCAGAAAGATTGTTCCAATTCCACTAACTTTTCCATTGCTGGGACACGAGCATGCATCACAGTGACACCTTGGCCCACTTACGAGGATAAATGGCTCTGTTCATCCAGTCTTTAGAGGCCAAGAGCTTTATAATTCAGGCACCAATTACATTTGGAAATAAGATTAGCACAAGGAATCGTCTTACTCATCTCTCGGGCAGTTTCAAGATTCCACTGCCGAGCATATGAGACAATAAACCAAAACCAGCGAGGTGAAGTCAGTGAGGACCCAGAACATTTACCTTGATCGATGCTTCCATTTAGGACCAACCTTGAGGGTAATTTGCTTGCTTTGCCTGGAAGAAGCATCGTTGTGCTTCACCTGCAGCCTCTCCATTCCTGAGCTTTATCTCTGTAGAACGCGTGTTGATGTTATCAGTTCTGTCGTCTCAAAAGTAGTCATGATCCTCTCTCTGACACACACATATGCTTGAGAATGATGCCCAATATCTTACTGGGAAAATGGCAGGGGGCAAGGCCTGGAGAATTGCTCTGGCAGAGGACCCAAGTTCAGTTCCCAGCAGCCACATTGTTGGCTACAACCACCTGTAACTCCAGCTTCACAGGATCAGACACCCTCTTCTGGCTTCTCTAGGCAACTGTACTCATGTGCACATTCCCCACACACAGACAGACATTTGTCACACATACACATAACTTAAAAAAATAAATAAATACATCAGGGGCTAGAGAAACGGCTCAGTAGTCAAGAGCACTGGCTGCTCTTGCAGAGGACCTGGGTTTTCTTCCAGCACCTCCATGGTGGCTCACAATCATCTATAACTCAAGCTTCAGGGCATCTGGAACCTATTTTGGCCTATGAGGGCACCATGCACACATGTGGAGCACTACATACATGCAGTCAAAACATATCCAGAAAATAACTTTTTTAATTGGATATTTTATTTGTTTACATTTCACATTATCCCCTTTCCTGGTTTCCCCTCTGCAAACCCCCTATTCCATCCCCACTTACCCTGCTTCTATGAGGATGCTCCCCTACCCACCTACCCACCCCCACCTCATCACCCTAGCATTCATCTACACTGGGGCATCAAGCTTTCACCGGATCAAGAGCCTCTCCTCCCACTGATGCCAGATAAGGCCCCTTCAGCTCCTCAGTTCTTCCCCTAACTCCTCCATTGGGGTCCCTGTGTTCAGTCTGATGATTGGCTGTGAGCATCCGTATTGGTCAGGATCTGGCAGAGCCTCTCAGGAGACAGCTGTATCAGGCTCCTGTCAGCAAGCACTTCTTGACATCAGCAATAGTGACTGGGTTTGGTGTCTGCATGTGGGATGGACCCCCAGGTGGGGCAGTCTCTGGATGGCCTTTCCTTCAGTCTCTGTTCCACTTTTTGTCCCTATATTTCTTTTAGACAGCAATTCTGGGTGAAAATTTTGGAGATGAGTGGGTAGCCCCATCCCTCAACCGGAGAGCCATGCCTAACCTCTCTCTGGATATGGCCTCAACAAGTTCTCTCTCCCCTTTGTGAGGTATTTCAGCTGTTGTTGTCCCCATGGGGTCCTGGGAGACTCTTGCTTTCCTGGCATCTGGGACTTTCTGGTTGTTACTCCCAGTTCCCCACCCCCCATTGCTACACATCTTTGTTCAACTTCCTGACCCCTGTACACCTCCTCCCATACCTGATTCTGCCCCCTCTTTCCCTCTACGCCTCTCTTCCTCCCCAGTCTCTCCCACCCTCTACTTCCCTTGATTATTTTGTTCCCCTTCTAAGTAGAACTGAAGCATCCACTCTTCAGTCTTCCTTCCTCTTGAGCTTTGTGGTCTGTGAGTTGTATTGTGGGAATTCCATGCTCTTTGCCTAATATCCACTTATCAGTGAGTACATATCATGCGTGTTCCTTTGTGACTGAGTTACCTCACTCAAGATGATATTTTCTAGATCCATTTATTTGCCTGAGAATTTTGTGAAGTCATTGTTTTTAGTAACTTAGTAGTACTCCACTGTGTAAATGTACCACATTTTCTGTATCCATTCCTCTGTTGAGGGACATCTGGGTTGTTTCCAGCTTCTGGCTATTATAAATATGGCTCCTATGAATATAGTGGAACATGTGTCCTTATTACATGTTGGAGCATCTTCTGGGTATATGCCCAGGAGTGGTATAGCTGGTTCCTCAGGTAGTAGTATGTCCAATTTTCTGAGGAACTGTCAGACTGATTTCCAGAGTGATTGTACCAGCTTGCAATCCCACCAGCAATGGAGAAGTATTCCTCTTTCTCCACATCCTCGCCAGCATCTGCTGTTACCTGAGTTTTTTTATCTTAGTCATTCTGACTGGTGTGAGGTGGAATCTCAGGGTCGTTTTGAATTGCATTTCCCTGATGACTAAGGATGTTGAACATTTCTTTAGGTGCTTCTATTAAGGAATAATGATTGTTGCTTCCTGTTATTTTGTTATTTGTGTGGCTATCTTCTTTTGGGTTTGTTGAAGATTACTTTCTTGCTTTTTCTAGGGTGTAGTTTCCCTCCTTGTGTTGTTTCCATCTATTATCCTTTGTAGGGCTGGATTTGTGGAGAGATGTTGTTTAAATTTAGTTTTGTCATGGAGTATCTTGCTTTCTCCATCTATGGTAATTGAGAGTTTTGTTGGGTGTAGTAGCCTGGGCTGGCATTTGTGTTCTCTTAGGGTCTGTATGACATCTGTCCAGGAACTTCTGGCTTTCATAGTCTCTGGTGAGAAGACTGGTGTAATTCTGATAGGTCTGCCTTTATATGTTACTTGACTTTTTTCCCTTGCTGCTTTTAATATTCTTTCTTTGTTTTGTGCATTTTTTTTGTTTCGACTATTATGTGACAGGAGGAATTTCTTTTCTGGTGCAATTTATTTGGAGTTCTGTAGGCTTCTTGTATGTTTATGGGCATCTCTTTTTTTAAGTTAGGGAAGTTTTCTTCTATAATTTTGTTGAAGATATTTACTGGCCCTTTAAGTTGGAAAGCTTCACTCTCATCTATATGTATTATCCTTAGTTTTGGTCGTCTCATTGTGTCCTGGATTTCCCAGATGTTTAGGGTTAGGAGCTTTTTGTGTTTTGCATTTTCTTTGACTGTTATGTCAATGTTTTCTATCACATCTTCTGCACCTGAGATTCTCTCTTCTATCTCTTGCATTCTGCTGGTGATACTTGCATCGATGACTCCTGATCTCTTTCCTAGGTTTTTTATCTCCAGGGTTGTCTCCCTTTGTGATTTCTTTATTGTTTCTGTTTCCATTTTTAAATCCTGGATGGTTATATTCAATTCCTTCACCTGTTTCATTGTGTTTTGCTGTAATTCTTTAAGGGTTTTTTGTGTTTCCTCTTTAAGGTCTTCTACCTGTTTAGCTGTGTTTTCCTGTGTTTCTTTAAGGGAGTTATTTATGTCCTTCTTAAAGTCCTCTATCATCATCATGAGATGTGATTCTAAATCAGAGTCTTGCTTTTCTGGTGTGTTGGGGTGATCAGGGCTTGCTGTGGTGGGAGAACTGTGTTCTGATGATGCCAAGTAGCCTTGGTTTTTGTTGCTTATGTTCTTGCACTTGCCTCTCTCCATCTGGTTATCTCTGGTGTTAGCTGGTCTTGCTGTCTGTGACTGTGGCTTGTCCCTCCTGTAAGCCTGTGTGTCAGCACTCCTGGGAAAACAGCAATCTCCAGGCAGAATTTGGGTATGGACAGCTGTGGCATAGGATCAGCTCCAGGAGCAGATGGAAACCTGATGGATCCTGTCCCAGTTTGATCCTCAGTTCTGGTGACCTGAGGGCTCCCAGCGGGTCCCTCTTAGGCCAGGAATTTGAGCAGAAGTGGTGGTCTTACCTGTGCTCTCAGGAGTGTCAGCACTCCTGGGAGACCAGCTCTCTCCCGGCAGGATCTGGGTACTGAGAGCTGTGGCACAGGGTCAGTTCCAGATGTAGATGGAAACTGAAAGCCAGAAAATAAAATTTTAAATATATATTTACATTTTTTTATTTAAAAAGGTTAAGCATTAATCCTAGCACTTCAATGATTGAGGAAGGTGGATATCTATGAGGTCTAGACCAGTGAGACTCTGTCTCAAAAACAAACAAAAATCTTTAACAAAAAAAGAAAATTTGTAGCTGTTTACTATGTAATAATAATCACTAGTAATCAATAATACTATCAAGTTGTCACTTGCTGGGGAGTTAGTATGTAGCACTAAATTTCCAGTTTGGGGTGGTGGAAACATTTGGATGCGGACATTGGCAATCAGTGGACAGCAGTAAGTGACATCATTGAATTCAGCACTACAAATGGATGGCAAAGATTTATGTTTCATAATTATGTTCCATACTTTTAGAAAAACAAACTGCACTGGCTTCTGGTTATTAATCTGGCATGTAAAGAACTACAGTTCATCACTCAGTCCTATACCACCAATAAAAAGCTGAGCAAACTCAGAAGTCAACAGAGCTTCCTGTTGGAGAGGTGAGATCACCACAGACTGCTGCCCCACAGCTTGAGAGACCCAGCATAGATAGCGAAGCACTCTCCTTAGAACAAAGTCCTCTGACTGTAAACTCAGGACTGAGTACCTGGGCAGGAAGCCTGTGCTGTGGCTGACAGGCCACTGGACACCCATTCTACACAAATAAGTGTTAAAAATTCCAGGGTGCCCAATGACAGGCAACGGGATTTTTTTTTTTTTTTGAAGAAATAATATTTTTTTTTTACATTTTTTTTTTATTTTTTATTATTATTATTTTCTTTATTTACATTTCAAATGCTATCCCGAAAGATTCCCATACCCCTCCCCCCACCTCTGTTCCCCTACCCAC
>NC_034592.1:112905268-112906992 GCF_900095145.1 Mus pahari
TTTCTGAGTTCGAGGCCAGCCTGGTCTACAGAGTGAGTTCCAGGACAGCCAGGGCTACACAGAGAAACCCTGTCTCAAAGAAAAAAAAAAAAGAGCACTGGCTACCTTTGCAGAGGACCCAGGTTCTGTTCCCAGCACATACATGATGGGTCACCACCATCTGTGACTCCAGTTCCAAGGGATCTGATGTTGTCTTCTGACCTCCGGGGGTACCAGGCACACACATAGCACAAGCACATACACACAGACAAAACACATACATAAAAGTAAATAAATCTAAGAAGAAAGTGGTTTTCAACAAGTGATATGGAAACACCTGAACATGCTGTGGCGGTTAGGATAGGAATGGCCCCCATAAACTCAGGTGTTTGAATGCTTGGCCATAGAGAGTGGCACTATTAGAAGGTGTAGCCTTGTTGGAGGAAGAGTGTCACTGTGGAGGTGGGCTTCGAGGTCTTACATGCTCAAGCTATGCCCAGTATGGCAAACAGCCCCTCCCTGCTGCTTTCAGATCAAGGTGTAGAACTCTCGCCTCCGCCTTCAGCAGGTCTGCTTGCTTGCTGCCATGATGTTAATGGACTAAACCTCTGAAATTGTAAGCAGCCCCAATTAAGTGTTTTCTTTTATAAGAATTGCTATGGCTATAGTATCTCTTCACAGCAATAAAATCCAAGTTAAGACTCATGTGAAAATAGAAAGTTAATTTAGATACAGAGCTTACACCCTTTATAGCAATTAACTCAAAATTAACTTATGCCTGAATGTAAAACACAAAACTATAAAATTATGAGAAGCCATTGGCCAGTGAAATCCCCTAGACCTCAAACATTACAGACTATGGTCAATGTTATTTGTTACCCTCAATAACTTGATGGTAAGCTCCTATTACTAGACACCACATTCTTGAGTCACCGAATGTGGAAATATCATGCTTGGGTTGATGTGGAGTCTTCATCCTTACTAGCTGGCCTTCATAATGCTAGGAGGTACTATGGACACTTCCCAATAAGAAAACTACTTATCGATTTTACCAAGGTGTAACCCCTGTGAGCTATAATAATGACTGGCCTGACAAGGCATGTACACTAGAGTAATGTGGCATGAAAACCATGGGAATAACACACCACTTTCTGATTGGATTTAGGTCCCACTCCACAAGATGAAACCTATACCTGGCACCATGGTTGATCCAAGAACCTATGGCTAGACAAGTCATGGGCCCTTAAGAGAAAACTGACTAGTATTATTCTGCTAATATGGACATTGTATTAAACTCACTCCAAACAACACCGTTATGAATTTCCCAATGTTCATCAGGGAATCTTCTATTTGCAGTAGATGGTGATTAACACAGAGACTCACATCTGGCCAAGGTGTAGCGAATAATACTCAGCCTTAAAAGGAACATCTATATTACATCCTTTCTTTCCAAGACTTGGCAATCGCTGATGAAAAGGAGATGGAAAGACTGTAAAAGCCAAAGGTAGTGGATGACTACAAGGAAACCATGTCCTCCAGACATTCCAGGGTAACTGTACATATGATGCATAGTGGTTAATACAGCATGTATAAGACCAGTTGCAAGGTCAAGCCAGCCCAAATCCCATCATGGAGAAGGGGGGTAGACATCAGTCTCACAGCTAACCAAGGATCTATTGGCAACTGAAAGCTGCTGAGAGAGAGAGAGAGAGAGAGAGAGAGAGAGAGAGAGAGAGAGAGAGAGA
>NC_034592.1:112907743-112916170 GCF_900095145.1 Mus pahari
GTGGCTCATAACCATCTGTAACAAGATCTGACGCCCTCTTCTGGAGTGTCTGAAGACAGCTACAGTGTACTTACATATCATAAATAAATAAAATCTTTAAAAAAAAAAACAGGAAGCAATTACTTTTTAAAAAAAAAAAAAGAAAAGAAAAAGAAAAGAAAAAAAAGAAAAAATGCTGAAAATATCCTTGCTTGTCAAAAAAGAAAAAAAAAAGTACTATGAAATCAGGCATGGTGCCACATGCCATTAATCCCAGCACTGGGAAGGCAGAGTCCAGTGGATCTTTTTGAGCTTGAGGTTAGTCTGGTCCACATAGCAAATTTCAGGCCACCAGAGCTATTTAATGAGACCCTGTCTCAAAAAAAAAAAAAAAAAAGATGATATCAACATGAAAAGATATCCCACATCATACGCCAATGGGGAATCACAATGAAAAATATATATAGGCACGTGCCTTTGTTACCTAGTGGTAAAAATACCAGACATTGACACAATGAAATGCTGTGTTGGGCAGCAGGAGCTCTAGTTCATTGTTCTTTGGACTGTAACACTGTACATTCATATTGGAAGACATTTTGCCAGAGTCTTATAAAAGAAAACATGCTCTCACCAAATGATGCAGCAATTTTGTTCCTTACGTTCATGCACAGCCTTGCACATGGATGTTTATAGACACTTTAGTTATAATTGAGAAATTTGGAAATAACCAAGATAGCTATTGGTAAGTGAGCAGGGGGGATGAACTGTGACACATTTAAACAATGGAATATTACTCAGAACCAAGACCTGAACTATCGAGCTGTATAAATATATAAAGGATTTTAAGCATATTGCTGAATGAAAGAAGCCGTTCTGAGAGCTAAAACTGTATGATTCCAACGTATGACATTCTGGAAGGCATCATATGGAAATGTTGTGCCAGGAAACATTTGTGTACTCCCAAAAGACCAGCAAGGAGCTGATTCTGATGTAATTACATTAGGGACTCTTTATTTTAAGTTCAAGCTTGGGCCACATCACTGTCTCTGATGTAGGAGGACAGGAGGGGAACTTGAGCCCAGTTTCAGGCAAGCATTTATAGAGGCAAGAATGGGGTATCTAGCCTGGCACACATCTGATTGGGGGGCCATTATGGCCTTTAACATAACTGGCTGGTGCTGGGAGCCATACTGTAAACTTAACTTCCTCCTGATTGGTGGTTTGTTAGGAAGTGAAGTGTCAGGGGCACGCTTGTAGCCTGGAGGTGCAGATTTGTTGGGGAGTAACCTGAAAACTGGTGCTAGACTCAGATCTTGTTGGGGGTAACCTGGAAACTGGTGCTAGACTCAGGTCTTGTTGGGGGTTGCCTGGAAACTGGTGCTAGGTACCAGCCTGTTAGTTAACTTGAATTCAACCTTAGGTTGGGTTCTCTAAGATGGAGTCTGAACCCAGAAGATTTGGTTTCTCAGAAACAGTTACAGTTCAGTAGTTGCCAGGCATAAGGAGAAGAGGCAATAGCCAGGGAGAGCACAGAGGACAGTTCTCAGTGAAACTACCCTGCAAAACCCTCTAGTGGCAGATACATTTCATACTTCATCAAAACCCATCGAACGTACAACACCAAGAGTGAACCTGAAGTGAGTTATGAATTTAAATGATAATGCTGCATCAATTATGACAAGTGCATTTCTCGGGTTTAGAATTTGGTAATTTGCGGTGAATCTGAAATTACTCTCAAAATAAATTATGTTAAAACTCTAAGAGAAAGAAGTTAGCATTTGCTGCATGAGACGCTAAATACATATAGTTTAATCTAAACAACCACCCTGTGACGTGGCTCCATTATCAGGTTAGACTTGGAATGAAACTCTATAGAAATTGGCCTGCACAGGACCTTAGGGGTCCAGGAACTGACTATAGCTTAAGCACCCAGAAGAGAAAGGTATGAGGCAGGAGTTACCGAAAGAACCTTCATGCATATGAGAACCATATTCTAATTTTTTTCTTTTGTGACAGCTCTATTGGGTCCCAGGCTGGCCTTGAGCTGGGGTTATCCCCTGAGGACTTAACCTCCGCTCTTCCTGCTTCTGCCCCCTGAGTGCTGGTGCTCAAGAGTGTGTCATCATACAGGTTTATGCAGTGCTGGGGTTTTGGGTGAGCATTAGCCACTCTACTTTAGTTCTCTTCATGTTGAGACTTCAAGCCACTGACACCAGCCCTGACTGATGTAACATAAATGAATGTAAGTGAACTGAAAAATACTAAGAGGTACACAGACCTGCCAAGAAAAACCAAAGAAACAGGTTAGGGGAGAAACCGATATGGCGGCGGGGGGGGGGGGGGGGGGGGGCGCAGTTCTCCGTACAATGACCACCTTCTACCTCAGGAGCCTGTTATCCTACCTTGGAGCTTTCTAGAAACTTCAGAAACCTGCAGAGCTCAGGCATAGACAGCCCAGAATGCACACACCTTAACTCCCCTGGAGTGAGCACACAGGAGCAGGCTCAGAGGACAAAGGCTTAGCACTCCCCTTGGTTCCAGAGGTCCCCTGAGGACTCGAGTGTCCTCTTTGCTGCAGCCTGCTTTATAATGTGCCTGGAGTGGCACATCTGTTGGTTGTCCCTCCCCTCTGACACTCTGCTTTCCCACACGTGCTTCACATTTAGGGACACCTCACAAAACCCCCTCTACCTGTTTCTCATCTCAAGTTCTCCTTTTGGCAGGTGCTCTGCAGATTTCCCGACCACGCTGGAAATCAAAGGATAAAGCTTGTCTGGGAGGCCACTTCTGATCGGGAAATGTGGTGGGCACAGTAGCCGTGTGGCTGAGCCTTCCTGCAGGAAGCTTAGCTGCTTCCTTGGCCTCTCAGTCATCCCTGTGGCAGGAAATTAATCTCCCTTGACTGCTGCCCCTTCGTTCAAGCCCTATCTCCTTATCCCTTCTCTCATGTCACTGTGTTGAACTCTGAAGTGTAATTCAAAGGGCTAAGCTGATTTGCTCCTGTCCGGCTCCCGGCCCAATTAACAAGTACTTCATCCTGCAACAAAGAGCGCAGGTGCTGCCGGGAGCTTGGTGCTGAGCTCTGCAGCCAGACTGTCGGGAAAAGATGAGCGTTTTCATCAGGACGCAGAAGATACAGCTTTCTAAGGAGAATGGAGAAAGCACATAGGTAGCTGGGGGGAAAGCTAAGGAACCCTCTACCACAAATTGGAAACTGAGTACTTCAGGGAAACCAGACGTTTCCCTTGAGTCTAGTAGGAAGAGCACAAATCAACTCGACCTAAAAGAGAAAAAAAAGGGACTGCATATGCAGAGGACTGAAGGCATAAGATGTACTTAAGCCATCTGAGGTACTTCATTCATTCAAGAGGAGAGAAGACAAAATGTACTTAAGGAACAGACACAGGGAGAGTACATAGAGACCCAACTAATAATAAGTGGCCCATCACTTCTTAGGAGCTCTCAGAGAATCACACTCTACCCCAGAACTAAGTCCCTGTCACAGAGACACAGACACAGGCTCCCACTGCCAAGGGGTGCAAGAGTTTCAGGGGAAGAATCCACTGTTCCAGTCAATCCACAAACAGACCCAGAAAAGGCAGAAGCAGAAGCTGCAGCCAAGCCCTTACTCCCAAGGATGGTGAACATGATTTCTCTCACTCGGGTTGTGTATTTGCCTCAAGTGACTGATCATCTTTATTTCAAAGGGAGTCAAGTCAAAGCTGATTGGAAAAATTTCAAGCAAGGAGACTGTGTGACAACTGGCACATGTCATTTGTTGAGCAACTTGGCATCCAGCAAGCTCTTTTATGAAGCAGCCTCAAGGGCTGGGACTACAGATTCTTTATCAGGGGCAGTTGAATTTCTTCATAAAAATGCACTCCAATCAATTGCCTGTGGGTGGCCAGTGGAACCTATATATGGTGTAAATGAGTTTAGATACAAGCCTTCACACAGACCCTTTTCACCAAAAAGGGCCATATGTTGATGTCAGTACAGCATACCCAATCACTGAGAGGTGGTTGGATCACAAAGACTCTGACCTAATCAGTGTATTAATCCATGGATATGTTCATCATTTGATGATATGGAGAGATAATAAAAACTCTTGGAGGTGGGCCTGCTTGAAGGAGTTAGGTCACTGGGGAACATGTCCTTGGGACAGTGTCTTGTTCTGGGCTCCTTATCTCATTATGAACTGGTATCATGAAGTGAGCAACTCTGCCCCACTGCGCTTATTACCGCCATGATGTCACCACCATGGTCTACCTCACCACACCCATAGCAATGGAGCAGAGAGAAACCTCTAACGCTCTGACCTGAAATTAACATTTCCTACTTTCATGCTGTTCTCTTGAGTATTATACACCACAATGAAAATTCTAACTAACACAGATATGAAACTTCTGGAAACAGTCTGTGAGTATCAAGGGCATCATTATTCAGTGGCATCACATGAAAACCTGACATAAAAGGAAATTATTGAGTTGTCCCAGAAACCTACTGTGTTAATTTCTTTTCTTATTGCTATAAAATACTCTGAACACACAATTTAAGGCAAAAAGGTTTATTTGGCGCCCAATTCCAGGTTACACTCCATTATTATGGGGAAGTCAGGCAGCAAGAACTTGAAGTAGCTAGTTGCATTACATCCACAGCCAAGAGAGCAGAGAGCAATGAGTTCCTGCATGCTTGAAGGCGTGCCAGTGTTTAATTCACCTTTTCTACTTTGCCTAGGGAATGGTACCACCTACAGTGACCAGGTCTTCCAAGCTCAATTAATGTGATCAAGTATTTCACAGTGCAATGAAAAGTCTAACACAGACGTGAAACTTTCTGGAACTGGTCTGTGAGTGTTGAGGGCATTGTTATTCAGGACACAGCATTGTAGTTAACTCTGATGTTTAGTTCTATCTCCTAACTTTCCATTTGCTAAAACTATCTCTAGCCATTAAATCTGTAAAGTGTGTTCTAAGTTCCTAGAGATTAGTCAAACGTGGCATCATATTCCAGGAGTCAAGAAGCTGAAATAGGAGTATTACCACAAGTTCAAGGCCAGCCTGGGATACGCTGAAAGATGCTGTCTCAAGGAAAGAAAACAAAAGTTCCTAGAGATTAAGTCCATAGTCGGTGGGAATAGAAATATCTGGCTTCACGATATCAAGATGCCCCATCCCAAAGCCAGTCCTGTTGTCTGGGTACCCTACTTTCTCTTCATCTCAACATCTGGTTCTGCAAACTCCTGACTCTTTCTAGCATTCTAGATGAACTCCATGCTCCTCAGTATCTTCTATTCCTGGACCATCAGGGATCTTCCGTCACTGACAAACTTTGCCATTCCTCAACCCAGCTCCCATCTTTATCCACACTGTTTCTGGGTTAGTAACTCCTGCCAGTTTTATCAAAGATGGAAATGGTGTTTCTGTTGCATGTTTCTTATTGTCCAAAGAGGATTTAAGGAGAGGATGGTAGAAACAAAACTCAGTCATTCATTTTATATTTTATTATTTTAAAATTGTATGTGTGTATATATATATATATATATATCCCCTGAAGGCCAAAAGAGTCAGATCTGGAGTTCCAGGACATGATAGGTGCTGGGACTACAGCTCTGTTCCTCTTCAAGAAGAGTATGTGTTCTTAACTGCTGAGTTCTCTCTAGTCCCTCTAAATCAGGCATTCTTAAGTAGATTTAACACTACTGAACTGTACTGAAAAATGATTAAGGCACTAAATTTTATGTTACATGATTTTAGTTACAATTAAAAACAAGACAAAATAAAATTCTGCCATTTAAAAAGAATTCCCGAGGGCTGGTGAGATGGCTCAGTGGGTAAGAGTACCCGACTGCTCTTCCGAAGGTCCGGAGTTCAAATCCCAGCAACCATATGGTGGCTCATAACCATCTGTAACAAGATCTGACACCCTCTTCTGGAGTGTCTGAAGACAGCTACAGTGTACTTACATATAATAAATAAATAAAATCTTTAAAAAAAATAAAGAAAAAAAAGAATTCCCGAGCCGGGTGTGGTGGCACATGCCTTTAATCCCAGCACTTGGGAGGCAGAAGCAGGCGGATTTCTGAGTTCAAGGCCAGCCTGGTCTTCAGAGTGAGTTCCAGGACAGCCAGGATTACACAGAGAAACCCTATCTCAAAAAACTAAAATAAATAAATAATAAAATTAAATTAAAAAAAGAACTCCCTATTAAGATTCTGTGAGTTTCAGAAAACAAGCACCGTAAGCTACGTCCTTTTGAGTCTGTTCATTTGCCGAATGTATTACTATTTTCGCGTTGCTGTAACCAAATGCCCGACTAAAGCATCTTAAAGAAGAAATGGCTTATTTTTGATGCACAGCTTAAGAAGAGACTCTGTCCATTGTGGTGGAGAAGTGATGATGTCAGCAACGTGAGGCAGCTCATCACAGTGTGTCCCCAGGTAGGAATCAAAGAAAGAGGAAGGCTGGGAGTCGGCTTGCTCTCTCAGTTTAGGATGTCAGTCGGTGGAACAGTGCCTCCCACACTCAGGGCAGGTTTTTCCACTTTAGCTGAAGCTCTCTGAAAACACCTTTAGCAACATACTCAGAGGTTTTTCTGTTATATGAAGCTAACGAATCAAGCTGGTAGGGACACCCATGGCAGAGAGAACATTTTAATGCCTTCCACACAATCTATTCAAGCTTATACAAGAACCATCATTAAGTGAACTTCTCAATTCTCTGTCACTGTGACAAAATCCTCAAGTAAAACAACAGAAAGGAGGAAAGGTATTTGTCGTGACTCATCGCTTGAGAGATTTCAGTACACTGTGGCGGTGGGTGGGTGGGGCGGGGGCTGGCAGGGAAGTACAGCTCCTGATGGCAAGGACCCCCTCTGAGCCCCTGACCTATGGGATATACCTTTCCATCTTCAGAACCTGTTTTCCTCCTTAGTCCTCTCTGTGTCCCCGTGGACACATCCATGTTTTTCTAGTCTCTTGGACGTCTCTCAATCTAAAGTAGCCAAAATTAAGTACCAATATGGCTCCCAGACAATCAGTACACATGGACACTTGTCAGAAAAGTGAATTATTGGGTTCTCTTCCAAACCTACTGCCGTGGTTTCTTTTCTTGTTGCTGTGATAAAATAATCTGACCACAAAACCTAAGGCAAAAACGTTGATAAGACTCATGGTTCCAGGTTCTAGTCAATTGTTATAGGGAAGTCATGTGGCAAGAATTTAAAGTAACTAGTTACATTGCATTACATGCACAGTCAGGAGCACAGGGCAATGAGTTAATGCATGCTTGCATGCATGCTGACTTTTAGCTCGATTCTACTTTATACACAGTCCAGGATCCTGTGCCTAGGGAATGGTGCCATCTACAGTGATCAGGTCTTCCAGCTTCAATTAATGTAATCAAACACTGCCAGAGGTCTATTCCTCCAGGTGTTTCCAGATTCCTCAGCTATAGAATCTTAAGTCAGAAACTCTGAGAGTGAAATCAGCAACTGTGTTTTAAAAAGCCCTCTGCAACAAATTGAACATCAACTTGGGGCAAAAAGAATTAAATCTGGTATAAACTGAACACCCAAGGCGAGTTCACCTCCCCAGCCTGGAAAGCAGGAAATGATGGGAGGAGAAGAAAAGGTCCCAGCATTCCCCCCTCCCCCGCACCTGCAGCTACCCAGGAACATCCTCACCGCTTTATGTGCTTGTCTCAATTAATTCTCTAGTGTCCTTGAAGAACCTGGATTTTAGCGAAGGTGGGTAAGTTAGCCAGTTAAGTTTAAAAAAAAAACTAACCCGGGTTGGAGAGATGACTCAGCAGTTACAAGCACTGACTGCTCTTCCAGAGGTCCTGAGTTCAATTCCAAGCAACCACATGGTGGCTCACAACCATCTGTAATGAGATCTGATGCCCCCTTCTGGTGTGTCTGAAGAGAGCAATGGTGGTGTACTCATATACATAAATCTTTTTTAAAAAGAAAAAACTAAGCCATCAATCCATGAGCAGAACCAATAACCTCCCCCCAAGTCCCTGACTTTCTGAATATTGAACACATGAAATATAAGGATCAGAGCCAAACCACAGCAATGTCCATAGATAAATATGAAACTCAACTTAAACTTCAAACCTTATAAAAATTAATTCAAAATAGGTGAAGAAAGATTAGATGTGAATTTATCACTACACTACACTTAGAAAACCACAGATCTTCAGGAGGCTGGTTGGGTGGATGTTGTTAGACGACCCCAAGGTGTAATCTAGCCAAGAAAAAAAAAAAAGATGAAAGCTGACCATTCAAAGAGACAACCTGTTATTCTGAAAAAGATACCAGGAAAGGGATAGAAAGAAAGGGGAAAAGTTAGCAAAACGCATATCTGACAATGTGGTGAAATCCTACAGATACAAAGAATTCTCGAAATTCAAATAAAAAAGTCTAATTAGAAAATGGACAGCCGGA
>NC_034592.1:112918060-112925807 GCF_900095145.1 Mus pahari
ATGCTCCTGCACACACACAGCTAGTGGGGCAGGCACAGTGACCTTGTGTGCACACATGCTCCTGCACACACACAGCTAGTGGGGCAGGCACAGTGCGCTTTCCTTTTCTATTCCAACCACCTTATATAATTCCTGGTGCTATGCAGATACCAAATAAACATTTGATGAACCAATTAAATATTAATGACTTGTTTGCCAAGGACAGGGAGAGAGAGAGAGAGAGAGAGAGAGAGAGAGAGAGAGAGAGAGAGAGAGAGAGAGAGACTGTCAATCTGGTTGACAGTTTATTACTGTAGACTTCTAGCTCTGAGTCAGAATAAAGGTCAGAATGTTCTGATCTAGCTTGGTCCAGGGAACAAACACTGTTCTGGGAGCCTCCTAGGGCATAAAAAACAGGGCATGTAGACTGACTGACCTTTGAGAAAGGTCTCCCCTGCCCCCACCCCTCCATTTTTCAGACTTGTGCTCGAGGCCTCTCCACACTATTCAGAACAGGCACAAAGAAAAGGGATTTAGCAGGTTCTATAGAAACATCACACATAGTTCTTCCCTGATGTACAGCTTTTTCATACTCCTGATACCTTGGGCTGTCCCCAAGGATACATTGGTAGCTCAGCTCAATTCACTGGACCCACAGTGGCTCTAGAAGGAAAAAAAAAATGGAGTCCAGTTTGATTATGAGTTTGATATTAGTTCTCATCTAACATATTAACCAAAGCTTAGTTCAGCTGGGGGCGTAGGTGAGGTGCTGGTTTAGAACACTTCTTGCTGACACCCACTCTACACTGGAGGTTGAGCTAGCTGGTCCTATGGGTTGGCCCAGGGCAGCCCCAGTCCCAGCGCCCACCCCACCCCCATCCCCACCACTGTCCTCTTAGACAAAACAACTGAAAGCCACATTGAGAGGAAGGTGGGAACACAGGCTTGTTGCTGTGATAAAAATATCCCAAGAAAAGTTAACTCCAGGGAGGCAAGATTTATTTTGACTCTTAGTCGGGAGGGTAAAGTCCATCATGGTGAGGAAGTCCTGGCAGTAAGAGCTTGAAGCAGGTGGTCTAGAATATACAGTCAGGGGCTGGAGAGATGGCTCAGCCGTTAAGAGCACTGGCAGCTCTTCCAAAGGGCCTGAGTTCAATTCCTAGCAACCACATGGTGGCTCACAACCATCTGTAAAGGGATTCGATGACCTCCTCTGGTGTGTCTGAAGACAGCGACAGTGTACATAAGATAAATAAATAAATAAATAAATAAATGTCTAAAAAAAAAAAAAGAAAGAAAATATACAGTCAGGAAGGATAGCAGCAAATCCGGCTTAGCCCTGTTTTTTCCTTTTTGTGCTAAGACCAGAAGTAGTGGTGATGGGAGTAGGGGTAGGGGATAGTGCCTTGCAAATCTTTTAACATAATCAAGATCAATCATATAATCAATAGCCTTCGCAGGTGAGTCGGGAGGCTTGTCTCCTATTATCCAGGATTCTGCCACTTTGATAATCATCGCTAATCATCACAAACTCTCTGAGTGGATAAGGACCCAAGGAAGAGAAACTGACTCTTCTGGGACTGGGCAATGGTAGCAGATTTGATTTTGCCCTGAAAAGGAAAAGCTGCCATGTTATCAGACAAAGTCAGCTAGATAAGCAAGCTAGTGCTGGCAGCGCACGCCTTTACCTCCTCGGCCCAGGAGAGGCAGAGACAAGCAGACCTCTGTGAGGCCAGCCTGGTCTACAGAGTAAGTTCCAGGACAGCCATGGCTACACAAAGAAATCCTGTCTTGAAAAAAAAACAAAAACAGCAGGGTCCTGGTGGTGCAAGCCTTTAATCCCAGCAGTTGAGAGGCAGAGGCGGGTGGATTTCTGAGTTGGAGGCCAGCCTGGGCTACAAAGTGAGCTCCAGGACAGCCAGGGCTATACAGAGAAACCCTGTCTTGAAAAAACAACAACAACAACAACAAAAAACAAACAAAAAAACACACACACACAAAACAACAACAGCAACAATAAAAATCCAGTCAGATAAAAACTGTCTTAATCAGTGTTCATTTGTTGTGAAGAGACACCAGGAAGGACCAAGGCCACTCTTATAAAGGAAGGCATTTAATTGAGGCTGGTTTACAGTTTCAGAGGTTTAGTCAATTATCATCTCAGTGGGGAGCATGGTAGCAAGCAGGGCTCTGGAACAGTAGCTAGGGGCTAGTCCTGATCTGCAGGCCCAGAGATTGAAACAGGAATCGGATCTGGAAAATACAATTTTAAAAGGTAGGCTTCCTAATTAGTTGTGGTACTGCATACCTGTGACTTCAGCACTTGGAAGAGAGAACCAGGAAGATCACAGGCCAGTCTGAGTGACTCAAAAATAAAAACAAAAGGGTTTGGAGTGTATAACTTAGAGGTTGCCCACAATGTTCAATAACTGGAGATAAATTTCCAACATATGCTCTACACATATATGCACTGTTGGGAAACTTCGTGTTATCTAGGTGTGAAGAACACTCCTATAACCCCAGTATTCAGGGAAGCTGAGGCCATAGAATTCCAGGTTTAAGGCCAGTTTGGGACCCTGTCACAACATAAAAGTGAGAAATGGACTGGGGTTATAGTTTTGTGCTACAGTGCTTGCCCAGTATATATAATTCCCTTGGTTCAATCATCTGTCATCTATCTATTGATCTATTTATTATCTATTAATTATCTATAATCTATTATCTTATCATCTTTCTATTCTATCAATATATTGATTTTCTATCACCCATCACCTATTATCTATCATCTACCTATTATTTATCTATTATCTATTATCTATTACCTATCTACCTATCTACCAACTATCTATCTACACCCATCTATGAATTATTTAACATCTATCTGTCCATTATCTATCATCTCTTTCATCTATCTATCTATCTATCTATCTATCCATATATCTTAAACTATAGGTTTTCATTGCTGGAGAAACTGGGATCAACTGGAGACCTCTGCGTGAGCCCAGGTGTGAGAATAGGGAGTGTTTCAGAAGC
The DNA here is from genome assembly GCF_900095145.1 of Mus pahari. Lineage (NCBI taxonomy): Eukaryota > Metazoa > Chordata > Mammalia > Rodentia > Muridae > Mus > Mus pahari. The sequence continues at coordinate 112,921,073 of NC_034592.1, forward strand.
TGGAAGCCAGAGCATGCTCAGAGATTGTACCATGGAGGAAGGACCTAGTGGGAATGGAAGGTATAGGCTCCTGATGGGGAGTTGCTAGCTGAACACTATATTCTAGAAGTCATCTGCATCTCCTGAAAGGCTGTTAAACCCCAAGTTACTGGGCCCATGCCCAAAGTTCTGATTGAGTAAATCTTTAGTAGATCTGAAAATATACATTTCTAACTAGTTCCCAGGTGCTGCAGGTGCTCTGCTCCAGAAACTTTGAAGAAAAAAATGAGGGAGGGGTGTGGTTACAGAAAGCTCTGGAAAGGAAGGTAATGTCTGTAACTCAGAGAGTGGAACCTGTAACTGACAACATGCTGAACTGCAGCACCCAGAGCTGCTTCTTTGTCCTCATGTTCCTATGATCTTGCATTGAAGATAAACAGGCTAATAAAGATCCTGCAAAGAACAACATAGATGCCTAGGGCCCAAGGCCCCTTCCCATTCCCTGGCAGGGTTACAGCACCAGGCTCTACCTATAGCCATCACTTCTTAGCTCTGAAGGCAGAAGCTTAGAGATGAGCAAGTCATTGTTCCCATCACTCCTGGGGTTCCCCACCAATAACAATGCTGGAGATTAATTTAGGTGTTCCAAGGTGCCAACAGCTACAAGGCCCAGAGGACAGCAATGTCTCAGAGCCAAGAGAACTCAGACACTTACCTGAATTGTCAGTTGGAACATAATCTAAAGCAAACCCTGGAAGGGAACCTGACAACCAAATCAGGATTTAAAATGCCCATATTCATTGATTTTATAGTTCCATTTCCAGGAATTGAGTTTGGAGAAACACTAATGTTTGCTGGACATAGTGGCACAGACCCTGTAACCCCAGCATCTCTTGGGGGAGAAACAGAAGGATCAAACCCAACCTGGGATACACAGACCTTGTCTCAAAACAAAATACTCGCGGGGCAGTGGTGGAACACGCCTTTAATCCCAGCACTGGGGAGGCAGAGGCAGGCGGATTTCTGAGTTCGAGGCCAACCTGGTCTACAGAGTAAGTTCCAGGACAGCCAGGGCTACACAGAGAAAACCTGTCTTGAAAAACAAGAACAAAAACAAAACAAAACAAAAAAACTCATGCGCAAATGCATAATAAGGCTACTTAATGTATTTTTTTTTATTTATTCATTTTAATGAGTACACTGTAGCTGTCTTCCATTCCAGAAAAGGGCATCAGATCTCATTACAGATGGTTGTGAGCCACCATGTGGTTGCTGGGAATTGAACTCAGGACCTCTGGAAGAGCAGTCAGTGCTCTTAACCACTGAGCCATCTCTCCAGCCCTACTTAATGTATTAATAAGCTTTCTGTTACTATCACTAAATACCTGGGGCAACTAATGTATAAAGAGAAAAATGGTTTGGATTCTAGTTCAAGACTAAGGGCCTTGCGAATGTGAAATGTTTTAGTCTTCAGAGTAGCATTGTTTGGAAAGATTTTAGGAGGCAGAGCCTGGCTGGAGGAAATGGGCCATTCAGGGTAGGTATTAACATTTCTTTGGGGTTTGTTTATTTGTTTGTTTGTTTGTTGAGATGGGGTTTCTTTGCAACAGCCATGGTTGTTTTGGAACTCCCCTTGTAGACCAGGCTGGCCTAGAACTCCCAGAGACTCCCCTGTCTCTGCCTCCAGAGTACTGGGATTAAAGGTGTGAGCCACCACCAGAAGTGAGGTTTTAGGGTTTTAAGATCAACTCCTACTTCCTGTTCAATTGCAGCTTCCTGGTTGAGAATGCTACATAAAGAGTGCAAGCTGTCCTTAGGCTCTTGTCACCATGACTTTCCTGTCTGCTGCCACGGCTTTCCCAGCATGATGTACTGCGAACTACAACAAATCCTTCCTCCCTGGAATTGCTTCTTGTCTGGTGTTTGATCACAGTGATGATACAGGCTCTCACGAAGGCAGTCCATCACAGCAGCAGTGCATGCCCAAGCAAACTGCTCTCCTAAGGACTCCCCAAAGGCCCACCTCCCTGAGATGCCACAAACTCCCAACAGCACCACTCTGAAAATAAGTCTGGGCCTAAGATTGAGACTATGGCAAATGCCATTCATCTCTGGGGTCAAAAGATGGATAATAGCACAGATGTCATCCATAGAGGACCAGTTCAATAAACCAGGAAGCTGAGATGGAACAGGAAGTAGGAGCTGATCTTAAAACCCTAAGACCTCACTAGTTGTGGTGGCTCACACCTTTGGACCCTGGTAAGTCCAAAAATGCAATAATGGGCAGTCCTCAAAACTTAATCAGGGGCTGAGCCTAGTGGTACATGCCTGTAATTCAAGGACTCAGGAGGCAGAAATAGACAGATCTCTGTGAGTTCAAGGACATCCAAAGCTACATTTGGAGATCCTATCTCAAAGAAGAAAACAAAACAAGCAGATCTAGATGCGCCATTTAGAATAGACTCTGAGACTGTATGTATATATGTATGTATGTATGTATGTATGTGTACAGGTGTGTACATGTTTAACGATATAATCAGAGATTGTATGTGCTTTGTAATAGCATATTATACAAAACCACACAGCTAACTACTGTGGTAACATGCTACCATTTATAGTGTGTGTACATTCGTGCAGGGCACATCTCTGGAAGTAGGTAGAATAACAGTCTGCCTTTGAGAATAGGAATTAGGATGGCCCAGGTTGAGGGAAAATACTTTTTACTGCAACCTTTGCTATACATTCTTTTTTTAAAAAAAAAAAAATGTGTATGAATTATTTAAACTCACAATGTCTCCAACCTCTGGAGCACTAGGCAAAAATACATCTAAATACACAGAGAGTAGAAATAAATAAATCCATTTTGAAAGAAAAATAACGAATGGGGGAGGGAATTTTGCTAAGTGGCAACTTTACAAATTACAACTTTCCTTAAAGACAGGGCTTCTTTTGTCTCACTTAATCCTTTGATAAAAATGGTAGCACATCTCCTTACAGTTCTGAAGAGTATAGCATTGTTCCTTTACTTTGTTACTGGTATTCTTTTTTTTTTTTTGGTTTTTCGAAACAGGGTTTCTCTGTATAGCCCTGGCTGTCCTGGAACTCACTCTGTAGACCAGGCTGGCCTCGAACTCAGAAATCCACCTGCCTCTGCCTCCCGAGTGCTGGGATTAAAGGCGTGTGCTACCACACCCGGCTTGTTGCCAGTATTCTAACATTCCAGTAGAGGCCAGAGAACAACCTTGGCTATTCTTCCTTAGGCGCTGACTACCTTGCTTGTTGAGATAAGATCTCTCACTGCCTGGGGCTTATCAAGTAGATAAGGCTGGGAGACCAATTAGCCCAGGATATCTACCTGTCTCTGCCACTGTAGTCCAGGAAGTACAAGCGTGTACCATTTTGCCTGGCTCTTCTTTGTGTGTTCTAGGAAACCAGACTCAGTTTCTTGTTACTTGAGCACTATCCCCCAATCAAAAGAACCGTCATCACCTTGTGGCCAGCTGTGCCTGTCTGAGACAGGGCTTGTTAAATGATAGATAATGAGTGGGAAAGATCTCTGGACTCTGAGTATCCAGACACTCCTCTCAGCCGAGTCTGCTTTAATTGCATATAGCCTGGGGGTCTCAGGGAAGTGCTAGGGTAGATAAGCTGGGGAAGCCTAGCAGATAAGGGTTCCATCTATGGGGCCATTGAGAAGCCATCCTTCATGCTTCACAAAAGACCCTCCACTGGGCCTGCTTTAGGAACACCCACACTCTGGCCCATCACCCCGCACCCTACACTCTGTTCAGTAAGTCTAATAAGTTTATTCCAGAGTGAGCGTTGCTGGAATCCTACTTTGGTTTGTCATTGGGAGAAGAGAGTAAATGTTTACAACCGCCTCAGGGAGAAAATTCTCAGAACAATCCTGGAGCAAGCATGTTGCTGGCTGAGCTATTACACCTGTCCTACAACCAAATCTTAGGCAAATCTTTTGCAAGTTTTATAAAAGAAGGCTTTAAAAATATATTATGGGAGAAAGGCTACATTGAACATTAGGATTCTGTGGCCATGAGTATAAACTTAGTCTGGAAATGGGGAAAAAAAAAATGTCTTCAGGCTAAGAAAGCCAGAAAGAAGCAATTTGGAAGCAGCAGTATCTAAATGCTGAAAAGGTGCTGAAAAGGTGCTAGATCCCGCTGTGAACAGGATGGAGAAGCTTGCAATCAATCTCAGGATGGGGAAACCATCCCGTGGACAGTTAAGATGCTGAGATCCCACATGTTCAAGGAGAAATGGAAGGAAATTGGTTTTTGGGATGATATAGTGTGTGTGTGGGGGGGGGAACCCTAATAATTCTAAATAATCTTGAAATTAAAAATTAGTAATATTCAGGAGTAGGAAATGATTGCAATAATATTAAATATTACACATAAACATTTAAGTATCTCATCTACAGCTTAGGATAATAAATTCCACTACACACACACACACACATCCCATTTTTTTTTTCAATCTTCTTACTGTGAAAAAAAGAAAAATGGGCCTGTGGCAAACTTGTCTGTGCTTTAGCTCCCTCATCTGTAAGACAGATAGTAACAGCATCTCTCCAATCACTCGCTAAATTAATGTGCTGCAGCAAGTGTTTGAAACAGTGCGTGGCAAATGCTTCTTAAAATTCGGTTATGAGCCGGGCGTGGTGGCGCACGCCTTTAATCCCAGCACTTGGGAGGCAGAGGCAGGCGGATTTCTGAGTTCGAGGCCAGCCTGGTCTACA
>NC_034592.1:112925867-112927856 GCF_900095145.1 Mus pahari
AAAAAAAAAAAAAAAAAAAAAAAAAAAAAAAAAAAAATTCGGTTATGATAGCCGGGCAACAGTCATTCATGCCTTTAATCCCAACATTCAGGAGGCAGAGCCAGGCAGAGCTCTGGTCCTCAGAGAGAGTTCTAGGACAGCCAGGTCCACACAGAGAAACCCCATCTTGAAAAAAAAGTGGTTATGAAAATTATATTCCCATAGAACAAACATTGTTTTTATTTCTATTGGAAAATGTTTTTGAATAATATATTTTTATTACTTCTGGGGTAGAACATGTGCTTAGCGTATGTGAGGCTCGGGCACAAAAGAATGAAAAGTTAATTAATTAATTAAATTTGAAATCGAAGCCTGATAATTACATGTGAATGGGATACAGTATCACATTTGATACATTATATAATGTGTGGTGATTGGATCAGAACAAATGACATATATCACCTTTGATGTTTATTATGTCTTTGCACTGGAAATATTAAACATATCCTTTACTTGATACTTTAAAATATTCAATTATCACTGCCTGCTAGTTATCCTTCTGTGTGCTCTAAAACGCTGAAATTCTACCATAGGACTTTCCCAACTACTTAAAAGCTCAGCTGTCTCCCCATTGTTCTGTGAGCTTTTACTAGCACAAACCCCAGTCTCCATCCAGAACCCACACTAAGGCCTAACAACACCTAGTACTGGAAATTCGCTGAGCCATTCATTTGCACAGAGGACAATACACACGGTTTGGGAACGGCACAGACCCTAGTTCTGTGCGTCTGGAGAAACACACTCTGCACTGTGGCTCACACACATTTCCCACTGGCAAACCAAAACCTAAAGGAATCCACCCATCAATCTAGAACAGACATTGAATGGCCACTCTTCTGGTGTCTTCACAGGGACCATGAGTTCCTGCAGGACAAGAACTGGTACTGCTCATCTCAGTTTCCAGGGCAACAAAAGCCAGGGGCTTGTACTCATTGTATAAATAAGGAACATTCTATAGTATTAGATACTATTTGTTTTTAATTGAATTTTATTGTTTTTTTGTTTGGTTTGTTTGGTTTGGTTTGTTTGAGACAGGGTTTCTTTGTGTAGCCCTGGCTGGCCTGGAACTCACTCTGTAGACCAGGCTGGCCTTGAACTCAGAAATCCGCCTGCCTCTGCCTCCCGAGAGAGCTAGGATTAAAGGCGTGTGCCACCACGCCCGGCTGAATTTTATTGTTTTCATACCTGAAAAAATTATTAAAGTTAATGCCCCAAACAATACATAAAATGTTCAAATTGTATAACATGTTTCATGTGAAGGAGTCAACTGAAAAAAATTCTCCTTAGCTTGTAGAGCACTATTTACCCAAATATTTCCTTTCTGTATGCAAAACTAATAATAACTACAAAGGCATATGTGTCATGTAATTGCTCAGGGACAAAAGCTGTGGAATTAGTTATGCCTACATTTGAATACACCCACCATTTAATGCTGTGGCCTTGAGAAAGTCACTTAAACTCTTTTTGCCTCAAATTTCTTTGGAAAATTAAGATAATGATCATGTATATCCCAAGATTTATTGGAAAAATAAATTTGCTAATACACACAAACACTAAGGATGGTCCTAAATGCACATATAATTCAATGAAGGTTAGCGGTTGCATATGCATATGTTTTTTAAAGATTTATTTTTATTTTATGAGTATGGGTATTTTGCTTGCATGCATATCTGTTCACCATATATATGCAGTGCCCTCAGAGGTCAGAAGAGGGTGTGGTATCCCCAGGGACTGAATCTACATACAGCTGGTGATGAGCCCTCCTGTGGGTGCTGAGATTAAATTTGGGTCTTTGGCAAGAGTAAAAGTGCTCTTTTCCACTGGGCCATCTCTCCGTTCATATATATATATATATGTGTGTGTGTGTGTGTGTGTGTGTGTGTATTTATGCATATTTAAGTAAGATATGAGCTTATACAGGGTATCTTTCATGTTTTCTTTCTCTTTCAG
>NC_034592.1:112929059-112929985 GCF_900095145.1 Mus pahari
CAATTACTTACTGTACTTACTGGTTTGCACTTTCTAAAAATGTTTATTCCTGTGTGCCCGTGTGTGTGTGTGTGTGTGTGTGTGTGTGTGTATTTCTTTAAATTTTTTAAAAAGATTTATTTATTTTATTTATTTTTATTTATATGAGTACACTGTAGTTATCTTCACACACACACACCAGAAAAGTGTATCAGATTCCATTACAGATGGTTGTGAGCCACCATGTGGTTGCTGGGATTTGAACTCAGGACCTTTGGAAGAGCTGTCAGTGCTCTTAACCTCTGAGCCATCTCTCCAGCCCCTCTTTAAATTTTTTTCCCTCTTTAAATTTTTTAAAGGTTTATTTATTGTACATTATGAACATGACTACTTGCCTGCATGTATGTATGTATGTATGTATGTACATTGTGAGTATGTTTGATGCCCACGGCAGTCAGAAGAGAGCATTAGGTCCCTTGGAACTGGTGTTACAGATAGCTGGGAGCCAATAAATGGGTGTTGGGAATCGAACCCCGGTCCTCTGCAAGCGCTCTTAACTACCGACTGATCTCTCCCGCAGACTGTGCTTCTACTTTCATAAACGTTGCTGAGTCCAGAGTCCTTGCGTGCCCTGCATTCTTACCCATTATGCCGACAGAGAAAGGGCTCCTGAAACCACAGAAAACATCAGGTCTGCATCGCGACTGCAAAGCTTGCTGCCAATCCCAACCTAGAGGTCATAACTTTAACGCTACGGTTGCCGTAGTTTACCTGATTACCACGTCATAGACCTCTCTCCTTTCTTCTCTTTCCTCTTCTCTCCCTTCCTTGTCCACCTACATTAAAACACTCTTTTTCAGCCGGGCGTGGTGACGCATGCCTTTGATCCCAGCACTCGGGAGGCAGAGGCAGGCAGATTTCTGAGTTCGAGGCCAGCCTGGTCTACA
>NC_034592.1:112930695-112937656 GCF_900095145.1 Mus pahari
TTTTGGTTTTCAAGACAGGGTTTCTCTTATAGCCTTGGCTGTTCTGGAACTCACTCTGTAGACCAGAAATCCGCCTGTCTCTGCCTCCCAAGTGCTGGGATTAAAGGCGTGCGCCACCACTGCCCAGCATTTGTGTGTTTTCAAGACAGGGTTTCTCTGTGTAACCCTGCTGGAACTTGATGTGTAAATCCAGGCTGGCCTAGAACTCAGAGATCTGCCTGCCTCTGCCTCCTGAGTACTGGGATTAAAGGTGTGTGCTACTTCTAACCCACTGGTGGCTGCTATTCTCTCTCTCTCTCTCTCTCTCTCTCTCTCTCTCTCTCTCTCTCTGTGTGTGTGTGTGTGTGTGTGTGTAGCCCAGGTTATCCTGGAACCCTCTCTGTAGAGCATGGGCCACCACTGCCAGGCTGCTTTTTTCTTGATTTGAGTAATCACCTCAGGTCTTATTTGCTTAGTGGTTTATATAAAAACTCCAAGTCAGACCCATATTTGTTACCTGCTCTCAGACCTTCTGTAGTGACCTTTAATTATTGCTCTGTCTAGGATTAGGGAAGTATAAGACTTCATTCTCAAGGTGTGACCTCAGGAGATTAGCAGATCAATTTGAACATCTTTCGGAAGGGAAAGAATTGCAGATTATCATATCCTGAGTTAAGTTTCTATTGCTGTGATAAACACATTGACCAAGAGCAACTTGAGGGAGGAAAGCTCTATTTGGCTAAGCAACCACCATCTTGGAGAGTTCAAATGTGATCCCTTGCAAAATGATTACCCCAGGTGGGTTAACTATTTACCTCACCCCTCATAGAAAGCCCTCAAGGGACCTTCACCTGAGTCTCTGTCCACTCTATCACCTGTTATATTCTACTTTGCTTTAATTGCATGCAGCCCAGGGGGAGAGGGGGTAAGGGTTAGATTATATAGGCTGAGGGTCTCCATCTGTGTGGCTTCTGGGACGCCTTCATTTCTGCCGAGAAAAGGCTTTCTGGGTATGACCTGTTGAGGGGATGACGTACCCACACCCCTGTAAGTAGCCCCTCACCTATGCTCTGTAAGGAAACCTAATAAACTCACTGGTTCCCCAGAGTGAACTTTGGTGGAATGATGTCTTGATCATAGTCGGGACCTTAGAAAAAAAGGATAGACATTGCTTACACCTCACACTGGGAAAGAATTTTAACACAGCTTACTGTGTTATTATGGTCTATCATTAGGGAAAGCCAAGGGAGGAAGCTGGAGGCAAAAACTGAGGCAGAAGCCACAGACCATGGCTTCCTCAGCCTGTGTACTCACACCACCCAGGACCATCAAATTAGCTGGCAACCCTCACATTGGTTGTCACTCAAGAAAATGCCACACAGACTTGCCTACAGGCTAATCTGATGGAGGTAAGAGGTCAAATCTTTTAAGTTCAGACTCCTTTTAGAAAACCTGACCTACTTAAGTTTGACTCAGTCAAACTAACAAGCGGTACCTAACATTAAGTTTCCAAGTTCCCTCCCAACAAAACCCTAGCCTAGCTTCAGTCTCCAGGTCACATCCCAACAAGACCAACAGCAGATTATTTCCCCACAAACCTTCACCCCCAGGTTATAAGCCCACCCTGCCAAACGACCACCAATGCGGACGAGAGCAGAAATTAAGTTTATGATTGGACTCCCAGCAGCAGCCAATTATGTTAAAAGCCATAGTAGCTTTCCAATTAGATGCTTTAACACTCACATCCACCCCCACCCCCCAACTCCCACCCCCAGCTGTAGCCTTCTATAAAGTCTTGCGTCATAGATACTCAGGGCTCCCCACCACCCAAACTGTCCTGCATGATAGCATTGCCCTGGGCCCTACTGTGATCGCATTGGATAGGCTCCTGTCTGTTTGGGGGGCAGGGGAAGTCACTAAGACTTTCCTGGCACTACAGAGGCAGTTCCTCACTTGAGACTCCCTCTTTCCAAGTATGTGTCCCTCGCACATCGGTGCCCATCCAATCCCCAGACTTACTGAATGAGTGGTTCTGCAGACGACATAGCAACCTGAGTTTAAACAGCTCTGAGGAATTTGTATGCACACTCAATTTGCAAGTCCCAGTCTTCAACTCCATAAAATGGGGACACATTCTCTTCCATAGAGCTTACTTGTGAATGGCATGGTGTTAGGCATTACAGGAAGCTCCTTTCTCCTGCATACTGAAAGGTTATTTCTCCACCCCACTGGTGGAATGAACCAATTTGAGCCAGATTAGGTTATATTAAAGGCAGGTTTATTGGGCAGCTACTCTCAGGTAGGCGAGTTCACTAGCCCCAAGGACCATGGCCATGGAAATCACCACGGGGAAGGCGGGGAAGGTAGGAGAGGGAGAGAGAGAGAGAGAGAGAGAGAGAGAGAGAGAGAGAGAGAGAGAAGAGGCATGTACACACAGAGAAAGATGGAGAGGGAGGGGGAAGAGAGGGAGGGAGAACAAAATTATTATATAGGATTATATATAGGATTATATATAGGATTATATATAGGATTATATATAGGATTATATATAGGATTATATATAGGATTATATATAGGATTATATATAGGATTATATATAGGATTATATATAGGATTATATATAGGATTATATATAGGATTATATAGGGAGAAGCCTCTGTGGTAAGAGCAGCCCAGCCCCTTGTTCATGGGTAGAAACCAAACAGACAATAGACAATACTCATTAATATTGGATTGGATTAAGAAATACCTAGGTGGCACACGCCTTTAATCCCAGCACTTGGGAGGCAGAGGCAGGCGAATTTCTGAGTTCGAGGCCAGCCTGGTCTACAGAGTGAGTTCCAGGACAGCCAGGGCTATACAGAGAAACCCTGTCTCGAAAAACAAAAAACAAACAAACAAACAAAATACCTAGGACACTGCTTAGTGGTGGGCACGCCTTTAATCCCAGCATTCCAAGGCCATCCTGGTCTACAGAATGAGTTCCAGGATAGCTAGGGCCACACAGAGGAACTCTGGTTTGAAAACAAAACAAAACAGAAAAAAGGGGAAAAAAATTCCTTAGACATTAATAAGGCACATCCTCGGGCCTGCCTTTCAGTGAGCCTTAACTAAGAAGGGAAGACCCTTTGTGTATGCGGAAGGTACCGCTCCATGAATTTCCAGATAGGGAAAGGAGAAAGGAAGGGACTGCTGAGCGCACACTGTCTCCCTGGTCAGTGCCTTGGGCCAAGCCACTTCCAATGTCATGTCTTTCTCCTCCTGATGGTTTGCGTCCCTCCAAACTGCGAGCCAGAATAATCTTCCCTCCCGTAAATTGCTTTTTTGTCAGATTTTTGGTCTCAGACATGAGAAAAATAGATAATAGAGTCCTTGGAGCTACACTTCTGTTACTCAGGGCTGCTCCACAAGCCAGCTGCTTAGCCTGCCCAGGTCTTTCCCAGGGTCCCTTGCTCGAGAATCACTCCATTGAGGCACTCGAGTATCTGTCTTCAGTATTCCTTCATCTCAGAAGTCTTCCCTAAGCCATATGCTGGTATTATTGTCTCTGCCCTCCTTAGCCCTCTCCCACCCTCATCTCACCCTCTCACAGTCAGTCCCACACAGTGTGGCCCAGAGCAGCCCTCCTTGTCCCCCCTAACATTCCCCAAGCTACCAAGCTATCGGCTCTTCTCCTAACCCTTCATTCTTCTAGACACCTTCCACATTCTTTCTCTACAAGCCAGAACCCCCCCACTTTTTCATGGAACCAGACCCAGAGTGGGGTGATCTTAGCCCCCTGAAGTGTGAGCATGGGGAAGAGGGCTGGATTCCCTGCTCCAGCCTCAACAGTCAGCCTGCTTGCTTTGATGGGTATGGCAGTTCTCAGCATAACTGAGCTTCAGCTTTCTCACCAGAAAGGAGTGGCTTTATGTAGAAGCCCAGCTGCTCAGGCCATCTCAGTAAGATCCAAATCCTTACCATGGCCTCTGCCACTGCCTCACTGTGGGTCCCACAATATCTGACATTTCCTACTTCTTTTACCTGTCCCCCACTCTCTGAGTTCCTACCCTACTGGCTTCCTTGGGCTCTCTCATCTAAGGGACTTTGCATTTGTTCTCCCATCTGATATGGGAGAAAATATATATATTTAATTAATCCCAAATGCTGTCTTCTTTCCCAGTCCCTCCTCCCCTTCACCTCTGAGAGAGCAGCCCCCACCCCCGCAGGATAATTAAGCCTCTGCAGGATTAGGTGCATCCTCTCCTATTGAGGCCAGACAAGGTAGCCCTGTGCTATGCATGTGCCAGGGGCCTTGGATGAGCCCTGTATGCTCTTTGGTTGGTGGCACAGTCTCTGGGAGCTCCCAGGGTTTCAGTGGTTCAGGTTAGTTGACACTGCTGGTCTTCCTGTAGGGTCATCATCTCCTTGCAGGCCTTCAGTCCTTCCCCCAACTCTTCCACAGGGGTCCCCAAACTCTGTCCAATGTCTGTCTGTGGATATCTGCATCTGTCGCAGTCAGCTGCTGGTTAGAGCCTCTTGGAGGGGCGTGCTAGGCTCCTGTCTCTGTGACTGTCTCAGGCGGACCAGCTGGGGTTGGAATACTTTCTTTTCCCTTTTTCTTTTTCCCTTTCTTTTTCTTTCTTTCTTTCTTTCTTTCTTTCTTTCTTTCTTTCTTTCTTTCTTTCTTTCTTTCTTTCTTTCTTTCTTTCCTTTTCTTTTTTTTTCTTTTGAGACAGGGTTTCTCTGTATAGCCCTGTCCTGGAACTCACTCTATAGACCAGGCCAGCCTCGAACTCAGAAATCTGCCTGCCTCTGCCTCTGCCTCTGCCTCTGCCTCCCAAGTGCTGGGATTAAAGGTGTTTGCCACCACTGCCCCGGCTGGAATACTTTCTTAATAGAGGTACATTTGGCTATTCTGTTACAAGAATCAAACCTTTGTTTCACCGATCCCCTATCACAGAGATTTTCCAAACTATCTATTCTAAATGATACTCTGCCCCTACTCCTAGCACCACCTTGCTAAAGCCAGGAAGGGTACGAGGAGCCTAGGGCCTCAGTTCCAAATCTAGTTGAATTTTCACCTTCATTTTCATTGTCTGTAAAACGGGCTGGTGATAGAAACCACCTCTCCACAATGCCATAAATGTTGTCAGTTTCATAAATGCTCATAAATGTTAGCTATGGGGCATAATAATAAATGGCTATATTTGTAACTTGAGCAAACTAAAAAGAAACTAAGTAATCTAACAGCTGCAGCAGACTTACACCGTAGTCTTTCTAGGGCTTCTTGCTCTATCTCTCCAAATTCAGTGGAGGGCAGAAGCTAGGAGGAGAGGCGTTCTTGACTTCTTCTCAGACTATGGACGCAAGGGTGGGAGGAGTGAAGCCAGGCTACATCACACAGCACTCTGTCCGAAGAAACTTCTTTAAAACACAAATCTTAGCCAGGTGTAGTGGTACACACCTTTAATCTTAGCACTTGGGAGACAGAGGCAGGCAGATCTCTGTGGGTTTGAGGTCAACTTGGTCTACAAAGCGAGTTCCAGGACAGCCAAGGCTACATAGAGAAACCCTGTCTCAAAAATAACAGAAGGGCTGGAGAGATGGCTCAGCAGTTAAGAGCACTGACTGCACTTCCTGAGGTCCTGAGTTCAATTCCCAGCAACCATATGGTGGCTCACAACTGTCTGTAATGGGGATCTGATGTCCTCTTCTGGTGTGCCTGAAGACAGCAACAGTGTACCCACATACATGAAATAAATGAATAAAAAAATCTAAAAACCACCTTTTTAAAGGTTAAAACAAAAAAACAACAGAAAAACCCCAAACAAAACCAAAACCAACCAACCAAAACCAAAACCCACCAATCTTCCTGGTTGAGGGGCTTTCGTTTTTTCAGCTTTTAATTACATTTCATTGTAGTACAATTCACAAATTCCATCATCCTTGTGCCACTTGGTAGTCAACCACTGGCATTCCACTACCACAGGCTGGTGGCCACCCTTTCTATTAAAGGAATCATACACTATGTAGCATTCTCCCTACTGGCTCCATTTTTAGAGCTTTGTAGAGGTAAGCCTGAAAGGTGACTATATATAAACCAAACCCATAAAAGGACACAATTTGAGGCATTCTTTAAAAATTTTTTTTTATAATTTATTTTTATGTACATTAATGTTCTGTCTGCTTGTATGTCTATGAGAGGGTGTCAGATCCCCTGGAACTGGAATTACAGTCAGTTGTGAGCTGACATGTAATTGCTGAGAACTGAACCTGGGTCCTTTGGAAGAGCAGCGAGTGCTCTTAACCACTGAGCCAACTCTCCAGCCCCAATTTGAGGTATTCTAGCATTTCCCATTAAAACTATCACCACATAAAAATAATGAGCATTGTTGTTAAACCCCCCAAAAGTTTTCCTTTTTCCTTCTATCCCTCTCTAGTATAAGTTAGGCTGTGCTTCCTTCCTGAGGAGTCACCTCTGCATGTGTTCTTTTGTGCCTGGGTTCTGCATTTTTTTTTTTTTTTTATTCTTCCATGCTAAAGAGTCTCAGTTCCCCTTTTGTTCCCACTGTCTGGAAGTAACACAATAAATTTGTTTATTGTCCAGTTTCTGTCATGGGAAGAGCCACCATGAATAGTTTTATACAAAAGTCTATTTGTGAATCTAAGTTTTCATTTATCTTGGGTAAACACCTAGACAGGGAACTAGCTAGGCCATAGGCAGACATATACATTTAACTTCGAAAGAAACTGTGTTTTCAAGGATATCATAAATACTCTTCTTTGTCAATCTCTATGCCAGGAAGATAGAAACTGCTCATAAATGTTAGCTATCAAGCATAAAAGCAAGTGAAGGTTGCTTTAGTAATTTAAGCAAGTCCAAAATTAAGAATAAAATGTGAGGCCGGGCGTGGTGGCGCATGCCTTTAATCCCAGCACTCGGGAGGCAGAGGCAGGCGGATTTCTGAGTTCGAGGCCAGCCTGGTCCACAAAGTGAGTT
>NC_034592.1:112937727-112960179 GCF_900095145.1 Mus pahari
TCCTAATTTGAATAACTTGTCACATCAGCTAGTGCCCCCCCCCCAAAAAAAAAAAAAAAAAAAGAAAAGAAAATGTGAACTCGGGATTTATTAGGTAATTCACAGCTGCAGGGGACCCATACCTGTGAGCCTCTGGGGTTCATCACCAACACTGTATGATTGTGGGTACCAGGGTAGAGGACAACTTTGTGGAGTTGGTTCTCTTTCCACCTTTTTGTCAGCTCAGGGGATTGAAATCACGTCAACAGATTCACGCTGAGCCACCACCCAGGCTGTTTTACATTCTAATAGTCTCTTTAGTTGACTAAAGTGTAGCAGCAGTCTTGGCCTCCCAGGCCATTCTTTGCTTGCTGTCTCTGGTCCCTGCAGTGCCCCACCTCTAGTTGTGTGGCACGACCAGCTTCTTGTCATTCATTACTCAGATCGATGTCATTTTCTAAGGAGATTGCTGCCAACTGAATTGTGTCCTACCTCAGAATCATGTGTTAAATCTATAACCCCTCAATAGATAGGTTAGTAACAATATTTGGAAATGACTCCTTTAAAGAAGTTTAAGTTGTTTAAATTGTGAGGTTGGGTATGGTGGTGCACACCTTTTGAACCCAGCACTTGGGTGACAGAGACAGGCAGATCCCTGTGTTTAAGGCCATCCAATGCTACGTAGAAAAACCCTGTCTCAAAACAAAACAAAACAAAACAAAAACAAAACACCTAAACCAAACCAAACAAACAACCACCAACAAAACAACAATAAAAAAAAAAACCACCACCAATAAAAAACAAAACAACCCAGCAACAACAACAACAAGGAAAAGAAGTAAAGGAGTTTAAGTTAAAAACAAAGCTGTTACAATTCTTATCCAGTAAGGCTGGGTACTGAGGACTGGTATATCAGACTAGAAAAGAAAGGAAAAGACAGTTGGTAACCCTTGCGATGGCATAGTAAACAAAAGCATAGCATTGTTCATGTTCTGCACTGTATTGAGTGTGCTAGGGAGTATCTTTGTCCTCAGGAAAAAAATACACACACTAATATATATTCATATATACACACACACACACACACACACACATATATATATAAAACATAAATCTAAAAGGATTTATTTATAAAAGAATATATACATATTTGTGCACAGAACATGAAAATATAGCAAAACAATGTAATTCTGGCAAAAAAAAATGAGACTTCTCTACTAGTCTTACACTTTGTGTGTATTTATGACAATTTACATACAGAAAAGCTATAGAAATTCCAGAAACTCTTGTTTATGGTTTTACATTACATTTAATCTGTCTTGTGTGTTTTTAACACTGTTCTAAGTACTTCACAAAGAATCGCAAATAAGGCAAAGACTGTCGTGTCCACTCCTCTTTCTCCAGACTTAAAATAGTGTGTAGCAGAAACTCTAGTTATTGTCCTTCAATATCAGCTAACAAAATCCTGGGCACCTTCTAGGCACTGGAGTACAAAGCAGGGTACAAAATACTTAAAAATCCACGCCCAGGGGCTGGGGATGTATGTAGCTTTGTAAAGTGCCTGTCTAGCATGCACAAAACCCTTTGATTTCCTAGCCCAGTACAAATAGGGTGTATAAATCGGGTGTGGTGGTGCCCGCCTTTAATCCCATTACTCAGGAGATGAAGGCAAGAGGAAAAGTTCAAGATCATTCTTAACTACACAGCCATTGTGCTCCCTCCCACTACAATGGGCGGCCAGGGTGAAGGGTATCAAAATCCAAGCCCAAAGCAGCTTATATCAGGCACTCAATTAGCCAGCCATCATATTTCACTTGGTCCTTTGCAACCTGGGAAGTGAGGACCACCCGGGTATGGCAGAGAAGGCTACTGGGGATTAAGTGCGGCTGAGATCATTGGGGTCATTAGTGGGCGTGGAGATTAGCGTTCTAACCCTGGTCTCAGCTGTGAATCGATTACACCTAAGCCATTCACCCAATCAGCAGCAAGTGCCGAGTGCGGGCGTGGAGGTAGGATGCAGGTCAAGTCCGGAAAGGCGTTTGCGGAGTGCAGACGCCTCGCGAAGGCCCTCGGTACAAATCGCGGGATTTTGGCGCGCTCTTTTTGTTGGCTGGGTGTTCTCGCCAGTGATTGGTTCCGGGCTGTCGCGGCGGCTGGGTCCACCTCGGCTGCAGAGAGGCGGCGCGGCTCTCTGCTGGCCTCCTGGGGGATGGGCCACCAGGAATCTCCGCTGACCAGAGCGGCGGCGGGAGGTGCAGCTTACATAAAGAGGTTACGTAAAGTGCTCAGCTGGCGTGAACTCGGGGACGGCGGCCACGGGAACCTGGAAGCCGAGGCCTCCCCCGGGAGCGTTGCTGTCATCGCCAGAGCAGCGCCGCGACCCGCTACACGTTCGGCCGGGCTCCCCGCCTCGCGCCCTACCCGGCTCTGCAGACAAGCCCGGCTCGGAACGGACCATCCGCCGGCGCGGGCTCCAAGGGGGAACCGGTTCGCCCGGAAGAGGAACAGCGCCGGCCAGGTAAAAGAGCGAGTGGAGGGAGGGCGGGGGTGCCGAAGCGGGAGCCCCGGCAGCCCACCCCACCGCAGTCCCGGAGCGTCCCCGGGGCCTCCGCCTGTCGTCCTCGGAAGCCGATCTTTTAGCCGGTTTCCCTTCGCCCGCTGTCCCCGGGGGTCCGGGTCGTCCCGCCGGGCTCGGCTGGCTTTAATTCACGGGACTGTTTACCTCGGGAGAAGCCCGGGGAGGACGCGGGGAGGGGCCGTTGGGAGGGGGCTAAGCCGCAGGAAAGTTTAAGCCGGCCGCGTCGCTCCCGTGACGGCCGTCTTAGACGGCGACGCTCCCTACGGCTTTATTTTTTTCCTGCTCTTGACGGATAAGTCAGTGGCGAGAGGGAACGGTTTGCGCCTCGGTTTCCGGTCCTCCCTCGGTACTTCCCGGTGGTTCCGTCTTTCCCGCTTTCCTTTTCCCTTCCCCCGTTCAATTCGAGACGGTGGCTCCTTCTTAAAGGGGCCGCGACCGGCGGCGGAGGTGGGACGCCGGACGCTCTAAGTTCCTCATCTACCCCTTCTCGGCCCCGTGGTTTTAACTTCTCCTCTCGCCCTTAGATCACCATCCAAGGTCCCGCTCCTCCGCATCTCGGGGCTAGACGGAGGGATGAGGCAAGGGGGGCCCGGGCGGCGCCGTTGCTGCTCCCCCCGCCCCCCGCAGCCATGGAAACGGGGAAAGAGAACGGAGCCCGCAGAGGGACAAAAAGCCCGGAGCGGAAAAGGCGAAGCCCAGTCCAGCGGGTACTGTGCGAGAAGCTGAGGCCGGCGGCCCAGGCCATGGATCTGGCTGGGGCCGAGGTCCCGGGCGAGGCCTTCCTGGCCCGGCGGCGGCCGGAGGGCGGCGGCGGGGATGTTCCTGCACGGCCGCGCTACAGCCTCTTGGCGGAGATCGGGCGCGGCAGCTACGGCGTGGTTTATGAGGCTGTGGCTGGGCGCAGTGGGGCCAGGGTGGCAGTCAAGAAGATCCGCTGCGACGCTCCCGAGAACGTGGAGTTGGCCCTGGCAGAATTCTGGGCCCTCACCAGCCTCAAGCGGCGTCACCAGAATATCGTGCAGTTTGAGGAGTGCGTCCTACAGCGCAATGGGTTAGCCCAGCGCATGAGTCACGGCAACAAGAACTCACAGCTTTACCTGCGCCTGGTGGAGACCTCGCTCAAAGGTAGCTACAGCAGGCAGACCTGCCCTCTCTCCTGGACCCCCTTGTTCTCAGAACCGCTCAGTTCTAATAACTGTCTCTGGCTCGCTAAGGTCCTTGACCCGGCTTTGGGACCTTCTTTGAATGCTAGGAAATCAGTCTGTTCCCCAGCCTTTAGCCAGTATTCCATAACGAGCTCACTAAGTGCTAACCTTGATCTTTTAAAGTACTCACTCAGTAGGTATGAGCCATAATTACAAGCCTAGCATTTTAAAGACGAAAAGTAGTCCTGGTGGGATTCAAAGTAGTTGTAGAACTGCAGAAAACCCCCTCATGCCTCTTTCTCTTCAGAACAGAGTGGTGGAAAAAAAGTAGCAGACCCACCCATGCCATCGCCTTTCTTGATTTCTAGTTTCTTCCAACTCTGTTCCCAAACCTTGTCTCCAAGTGTGAGGTTTCCTCTGAGAACCCCAACCCTTCACCTGAGAGCAATCATTCAGTTGGTTCTTGGCTTAGTCCCTGAGGCATGCAGGCTAATAACTCACACACCCAGTAATAACCCCCACAGGTGGGCCAAGAGCTGTCGCATAACAAAACAGGTTACATCTTTTCCTGCCATGTTACAATCTCAGTTGTTTTCATAACCCCTGGGGCTGTCTGAGCAGTGATGCTGCAGAACCGTGGGGCTCCAGGAGGCCAAACACCTTGCCTTCCTGCTTAAACTAGAGAAGAGGCAGTGGGCTGCAAGTCTGAGTTCCTGGTGTGGGGAGGGGGGAGATAAGGGAAAATGGACAATCGCAATCCCAACTATATAATCTGAGCACTACAATTTGGATAATATCTGTAAAAGTCAATTAAGCTTCTGCTCTATAAATAGAGAAACTAAGAGGGAACAAACAGCTCGGTTAAGGTTAATCAGCTTGAAAGAGTGGGACTCCAGGCTCCAAATTCCTGTGTCCTTGAAGTATTTGTAAGCCAGCATGGCCCTCACAGATCTTTGCAGATCTATTGCTGCCTTCCTTCCCTATCTGAGGTTGAACTTAGCAGACTGGGTGGGATTTAGGGCTAGATTTCCAAAAATCTTTTTGGAGCATCTGTCAGATTTTATTGTAAGGTATCAGGAGAATTCCTTGCAGAGTTTTAAAGTTATTTAACAGTGGATTGGATGATGTGATGGAATTCTCTGGGGCCTTTACCATCCTGCTTGTCCATTCTCAAAAGGTCATCATTTCCAGGAGGGTAGATCCTTGGAGATTTCCTAGGGAGCACCATCAGTCTAGTTGCTACTTTCTTAGTCCTTTTACACACCAATTACTTGAGTACAAGTGAATGAAGCATGCTTAGTGAATGTTTGGTTCATATTTCAATACTGCCTTGGGCTACATGAATTTGCATTGCCAAACAGTATCTTCTAACCTCAGTTTATTGATGTTGCCAGCTTGAAACTCGAACTTTAGCTACCAGCCCTTGTTATTTCTTCCAGTATACAAATACTTTAAAACTTTCTTCACAGACAGCGTCTTAAAAAGAATTTTACAGTAAATAGTGGCAGGATGGCAAGTGTTTAACACCCCGGAGTTTAGGGCTTACGAGCTGTCCTTGCTTGTTCTGAGCTGATGCATGGCAAGTTAAAAACCCACAGGGGATGTGCCTTTTTCCTAAGATGGGATCTCTGTCATAAGATTGTACATGCTGGGAACGTCAGTAATCTATAAGGAATCCACTGCCTCATTAAGTTCGGACTACTTTCTGAATTTCTTCCATCTTCATCTTCTTAGAGATTTGGGTTCTTAACTGTAGTTTCCCAAACTTTGTCTATGGAACACGTTTCTTGTGTGGCCAGAATAGTAGGTTGAAAGCTACCCCAGTTTTTTCATCTCCCTTTTGTGTGCTAAAACTAGAGAATTTTTTTTCCCCTTTGGGCCACATACTTAATATTCCCTGTATTAATTTGGAGCCTAGAAAATGACAGCTAAGCTTACATGTCATATGTCTGCTTAGTGGATAATACATAGCTTGCTAGCATTAAAGTGGAAAACAAAGTCTCAAATTTCTCCAGGGTACGTTTTCTTGATTTAAGTATCCAAGTCTTGACCGGGCCCTGGGTTTTTAGCATGCTATTGATATCCAGCGATACCAAAGCTTTCCTTAACCCCAAAAGTTCTTTGCAACCATACTTTGCCCTTTTCCTTGTAATTCAGAATGATTTACTGCATGCCTCTGGTAATATTGGAAGGGGAAAAAAAAAAAAAAAAGAAAACAATACTTTATGGCTATTGAAAAGTTTAAAGGCATAAATAGTGATCAGGGTCACTGTCCAGGGTGACAGGTTAGCTCATTAACAGAGGGTTGTAGAGAGACTTAAGAGAAAAAGAGAATGATTAGCAAAGAAGGTGATCTTGAGAGGAAAGTGCCGGAGAATGGTTGCCGCCTCCTCACCTCAGCTTCTAGTGAATATGCAGAAGCAGTTTTTTTGTTTGTTTTTGTTTGTTTGTTTGTTTTTTTGAGACAGGGTTTCTCTGTGTAGCCCTGACTGTCCTGGAACTCACTCTGTAGACCAGGCTGGCCTCGAACTCAGAAATCCGCCTGCCTCTGCCTTCCGAGTGCTGGGATTAAAGGCGTGCGCCACCGCGCCCGGCGCAGAAGAATTTACTGAAATAACTTGATATATAAACAAGTATCCAAAATACATATTTGTTGATTTGAAGCATTTTTTATTTCTAAATCATCATTATCCAAGTTCTTTTACATCCTCTAACCTTCATTACTTGCATTTATCAGTCTCTCTTTTTTTCCAAAATACATTTAAAAAAAAAAACACAAAACTGTGTTCTTGGTCATATCCTAGTCCATTAGCTTCTGTGCATCAAATTCATCTTTTCTGTCCTATTCAGAAGTCCAGTGCAGTTCTTTCTCTTTTCTCTTTCTTCTCTCTCTCTCTCTCTCTCTCTCTCTCTCTCTCTCTCTCTCTCTCTCTCTTTTTGTTTTTTGTTTTTTGTTTTTCATGACAGGGTTTTTCTGTATAGCCCTGGCTGTCCTGGAACTCACTCTGTAGACCAGGCTGGTCTCGAACTCAGAAATTCGCCTGCCTCTGCCTCCCAAGTGCTGGGATTGAAGGCCTGTGTCACCACGCCAGCTGGTCCTGTCTCATAACAAGTGTTTTGTGGGGTCAATATGGGGGATAGGGTCTCATGTAGCTCAGGCTGTTGTGTAGCCCAAGATGACTTTGAACTAAGGATTCTCTGCCTTGAGAACTGGGCTAAAGTTATGCACTATCTAGCATACTTGGTTTTTATGTGTTTGCAAACACTTTCCTTTCCCAACAGGGTTCTGTCTCCAGCCCTTAGCCTGTGTTTCACAAAGAAAGAAATAGGAGCTCTGGAAGGATGACAGGACTTGCCCCAAATGAATTACTGGCACAACACTAGCCAGCTCTAGGGCTTAAAACAAAGCCTACAAATTAGCTTGATGGCTTCAACTTGAAGTCCTTCAAGGAAAGGGGGAATTAAGGTATTAACAGTTGCTTTTGCCACCTTGTTTTCCATCCCTAAAAGCCCCTGTCCTGAATGTACCTAAGACAAAGTCTGAGGTCATTACCACTTAGAAAAGAGCAAGCACTCAGAAATTTGTTGCCCTAGTCTAAATCTTTCTGACAAAAAGATCGACCTTTATGTACCCCAAACACATGAATTCTGGGTTAACTCTCATAAAGTTAGAAATGTGGAAAAGCTGGGAAACGGGCTTAACTTGGTGGTGAGCCTGAGGTTTACTCAGGGTGCTTGCATAGCTCCAGATGGGCTTGCCCTGGGCTTTGGGGCAGCACTCCTCTCTGCATACCCGCACTGCTGTGAGCCAGGGTGCTGCATAAGAGGCTTTTCAGGCTTTCCTTCCTAAGAGGGGACACCTAAGTGATTATGCTGCAAGGTCACAAGTGGTGGCATCCTATTAAACAGGAGAGTTTCCTTAGTGGCCTAGGAAAGCAGGCAGAAGTAGCTGACACAAGGGAGCCTGAATCTAGAAGGGACTTAACTGCAGACTCCTGGCTAGAGTGCCTAAGGAAACCCAAGGGGCTCTGAGCAGGGTAGTCATCCTTTACCCAGGCTTCCCCAAAGCAGTTCTGAATTCTTTACTAGTGTGGCTTGGGCCTTGGAATTTAGAGACCCTCCATTTAGGCAGAACTGGATGATCTTTGACTATCTTGAAGTAGATAAAGTGGCACCGGGGACCTTCAAAATTAA
Organism: Mus pahari; assembly: GCF_900095145.1. NCBI lineage: Eukaryota > Metazoa > Chordata > Mammalia > Rodentia > Muridae > Mus > Mus pahari. Next base: position 112,945,624 of record NC_034592.1, read on the forward strand.
TGGGAAACAATAGAACAATGATTTAGAGTCCAAAGGTTTTATTCCTAATTTGGATGAAGCTAGTTGCAATGGCTCCCAACCTGTAAGCCTATCTTTAAGGGTGAGGCAAGAAGATTGCTTTGAGTACAGGGTCAGCCAGACTGAGACCCTGTCTCAGAAACAACACCTTGATACTTGTCTATTGTAAAGACTTCATACCATAGCTCATTCAGCCTTCATGGCCAACTTTTGAAATGGATACTATGAGTGTCTTGTGCAGGTTAGACATCCAAAACTGTTGAAGTTGCATAATGTAATATAGCTAAACAGGTAACCCAGCCAGGATTCTGACCTATCTTTTAACTGCCTCGGGTGTGTGTTAAGTACAAGGCTTCAAGGTTAGAGCGGTGGTTTGTTGTTTGGTTTGGTTTGGGTTTTTGCTTGTAAAATCTATGTAATTACACTTTACTAATGGAATGTAATCCCACACGAGTCCTGCAGCCTGATGGCTGCTGTCTGTCTGCTTATGCTTTATCAGTGCTCCTTGCACTGCTTTCTTTGATGCCATCCTTCTGCATAGCCAAAGGCCTGTTCCTGCTTTCTGATCTGTTCTTGGATGCCTTGGGGCAATTCACACTCTTTGCTACTGGGTGTTTTCCTTCTATGTGTAGGGATTTTAGGGACTAGCCCCAGGAGATAAAAGCCACCCTGTCTTAATTGAGAACATTGGTTAATTGGGGTTGCAATGGGGAAGGCTTTTTATAGTATAAACTCTCAGGGAGATCTTAACTTCCCCAGTAGAGTATCAGTTCACCTTGAATTTGCCCTCCAGCCCTATCCTTAGGGCAGGAATCCTCCTGAGTGACTCAAATTCTCATCCTTATTTAGTTGAATCCTGTTGAGTAGCTTTCACAAAGCACATTTAAGTTAATCAAAATCCTGCACCATAAAAGGGAATCTGTATTTTCTATAGTTGGATAATCCAGTTTATAGTTGGACTTGAAGCTTAAATTGTTTGTATGCAAGAGCCTGCATATGAGAAACTTGTGTAGCAAGGGAAATAGAATATCCAAGAGTAAAATTGCTGCTGCGCTGTGAAGCAACAGAGCTTCGAGGGAAGAGCTGAGTCTTGCCCCCCAATTAGCTTCAAGATTACAAATAGTTACGTTGTGTTTTGTTTTTGAGCTTCAGTCTTCTCACCTGAAATTGGGGTGTAATTGTCAGGATTACAGAGGGAGAATGCTTTTAATTCTTTGATTAATTATCATAGGAGATTAGTTACTAAATTCTGATATAAACCTTCAAATCCTTGACCCTGCCCCCTCTAGCTTCCTCCCTTGATTGTCTTCACTCTGTTACAGAACCTTCTAATGACTTCTTAGGTGCTCATCTGTCTTCCTTGGCTCTCAACCTCCAGAGGGAACTTTCTCATCCGATGTCCAAGACATGCCCTTGCATGTTAACCTATCCTGATCTAGCTTTGGCTGTCACAACCCCAAAAATGTGGTGTAGATGGAACAATATACCTTTCTTTTTTGTTCTAAATTTTATCTTTTGCTCAACATGTAACATATTCTGTAACCTGTATAGTTATTGAAATCAATTATGGTTGTTGAAATCAGTGATTTCCAAGCTGAGTGTGGGTGGTGGCACACCTGTAATTCCAGTACTGGGGATAGCCTGGGCTACATATTAAGACTGTCTCATGATCCAAAAAAATTAGGGATTGGAGAGAAAGTGCAGAGGTTAAGAGGATTTCTCACTCTTTCAGAGGACCTTAATTTGGTTCCTAACATCTGTGTTTGGTGGCTTACTGCTGCCTGTAACTCTAGCTCCAGGGGATCTGATGCCCTTTTCTGGCTTCACCCCCACCCCCAGACTCCAGTTTACTTTGAAGGACCTTGATTTGGGTGGTGATGAGGATGTTAGTAATGGTCAGTAGATAATTCTCCAAAAAGTATCTTTATGCTCTGCAAAATATTAAGTTCTCATATTTGATGCCTAAGAATTGTGGATTTTTCCAAGGTTCCCATTACCTTCTGTTTGTGCCAAAGAGCTAACAATCCGTTAGAGCAAAGGTTGGAAGTGGGGTCTGTTTCCTTCCCTGTGCTCTTCCTGGTTTCTTCACTGTTGGTGTCTTCTCCCTTGGTCTTGGGCAGGAGTTGGCAGAGGCCCAGGCAGGTAGTCGACTGGAAGGAAGGACTGGAATCCTAACTAACGTCTCTTCTGTGCTCTGGGTGGGCAGACCCTTGCCTGCTTAGAGAAGTCATTCTGCAGTGTTCCGTGTCTGCTCAGTGATGTTGGTGGGCTGTGAGCCTGCTGCTTCTGTTGGTATGCGTCCTGGAGCTCCTCTAGCATCCTTAGAGTCTATCCGCCCCTTCTGTAGACTAGCTCAGTGTGCTTTTTACTCTTCTTTCCAGCGATCTTACAACCTAGATCTGTTATAGTTCCTTTGGCCAACTTGTTTTCTTTTATTCCGCTTAGTTACTATAGTTACCAGTTTTGTGTATAAAATAATAATTTCCCTATTCATATCTCAGATTAAAAGTTTCATTGCGGTATGATGTGGTCTTTGTAGAGGAATTTGATGGCATTCCTCCCTGTCTGTATGTTTTGGAACTTTTCTGGCTGTCCCTTTTCTGTTTGTTTCTAGGTGGGGCCTCAGGTTGTGGCTTCATTTTTCAGTTTTTTAGTTTAGTTTAGTTTTGTTTTAGGTAGACTTAGCCTGCTTGCTAGCAACCGAAAAGAAGATTCTAGGGCAGGGAGTGGGGGTTGAGGGAACAGTTCAACCCTGATTTTAAAAAGAAGCCATATGCCCTGAATTGGTTCTGTTTGTATTACTTTGTGAGTAATACAAACAAATAAATTGTACAATTACAAGGGAAGGTAGGTCTGACAGATTGTGGTTAAAATTAAAAACACTTGTCATGTCTCTTCCTGCCTCTCTGGCTTTGGTAGATTTTGTTTGCACATTAGTGATTTAAGGGCCAGTAGGGAAACAGATTCATTTGGCTTATTGTATCATTATAGTATGATATTGTAGTAAGTGACTAGGAAAAAGAGCCTCCTTCTAGAGGCTGAGGAAGTGCTAGCTTTGTCTTTGAGGACATTGCATACTCTGAGCCAAGGGTCCTATTTTTAGGTCTCGATTCACTTAGCAAATAGCCAGTCAATGTATAGTTTGTCTTCCTTTTTTTCTTCCTTCCAATTTTGTTTTGTTTTATTTTGCTTTGTTTTCTTTTTAGATAAGGTTTCAACTATGTAGCCCTGGCTGTCCCAGAACTTACTATGTAGAGCAGGCGGGCTTCAAACTCCTAGAGAGCTACCTGCCTCTGCCTCCCAATTGTAAAGGCATGTGCCTGCACACACAGTATCAGTCTTTCTATTGTCAAAACTAGACATTTGCCTGCTTGGACCTAGCTTTATAGGGCATTTGTCATCCAGTAACTCACACATAAGGTCTCTGTTCCATCAGTTGCATTATGAGGCATTTTGGGATTGATCTGACATGGAAGTACCAGTCACCAGCTTTCCTGGTTTTGAATCTGTATAACCCAATTCTGCCTTATGCATCTACTTCAGATTTCACTGTTCCATCAGGTTAAATTTTCCCAACTGCATCTCCCATTTCCTCACACCTCCTGGTCCACTTGTCCTGTGTCCCATTATCTTTTTCATCTCAGCCTAAGAGTTCTTGCATGTGTGTGCCAATCTTCTATAGAAGTTGACCTTATTACCATCATTATTCCATTTAAGATAATTGCTGTCATAGGTACCTGTGAAACCAAGGTTCATAGAGCAGGGGGGTGTAATACAGACTGAGCTTGGACTAGGCATATGGTGAACTAGCAGAAGATATAGATGGAGGGGAGTGAGCTTCTGAAATACAATTGTAATTGTCATTTTGTTTGTGTTAATAAAAATGCTTAAGTGCATCAGGAAAGAACAAGAACCATATGCCTTGAATGGATTAGGATCATAGAAGCTAGAGCGAATAGTTAAATGGTAATAGTAGAACCAGCAGGCACGTTACAAAGCTTTTGTTTGCTTTTTGTTCTCAGACTTACAGAGAATGGATAGAATCATACACCAGTTCAAAAAGTATAGATACACAAGAAAGCCTCAAAGTCAACTAGATGGCAGCAAATGTAGTCTTAAATTCAAGCCCCAGGTGCTTGACACCAGCCCGAGTGCCTCTGCCATACATTGACTTGGTCTGTATGGGTAGAAATGGACTGAGGGCATAGTCTTTGCTTGGTGCCAGTCGTGTAGATCCTCTTGGCACAGTTATTTGTCGCTGTCTTCTTTCTTTGAGGTAGTATCTGAATATCCACTCAAGCTCTTTCCTGTCCTTTGGTTTAGGAGAAAGGATCCTAGGCTGTGCTGAGGAGCCCTGCTATCTCTGGTTTGTCATGGAGTACTGTGAAGGTGGAGACCTCAATCAGTATGTCCTGTCCCGGAGACCTGACCCAGCCACCAACAAAAGTTTCATGCTACAGCTTACAAGCGCCATTGCCTTCCTGCATAAAAACCACATCGTGCACAGGGACCTAAAGCCAGACAACATCCTGATCACAGAGCGGTCTGGCACCCCCATCCTCAAGGTGGCAGACTTTGGACTGAGCAAGGTCTGTGCAGGGCTGGCACCTCGAGGCAAAGAGGGCAATCAAGATAACAAAAATGTGAATGTGAATAAATACTGGCTGTCTTCAGCTTGTGGCTCAGACTTCTACATGGCTCCCGAAGTCTGGGAGGGACACTATACAGCCAAGGCGGACATCTTTGCTCTGGGCATTATCATCTGGGCAATGATAGAAAGAATTACATTTATTGACTCTGAAACCAAGAAGGAGCTCCTGGGGACCTACATTAAACAAGGGACTGAGATCGTCCCTGTTGGTGAGGCGCTGCTAGAAAACCCAAAGATGGAGTTGCATATCCCCCAGAAACGTAGGACTTCCATGTCTGAGGGGGTCAAGCAGCTCTTGAAAGACATGTTAGCTGCTAACCCACAGGACCGACCTGATGCTTTTGAACTTGAAACCCGAATGGACCAGGTCACATGTGCTGCTTAAACTCCAGGGCTGAACGCCTTGGGTGTTTTAAACTAGGTGAGTGCTTTTTTGTTATTGTACTTACACACTCCCTGGGCTGGACTCTGGAGTTGTAGAGAAAATTCAGGGCCAGGAAGGAAGTCTTGTTGACACAGATTGGCTCTGAAGTCTTGGCAAGTAGAGATAGGTCAGATTATTTGAGTACAAAGTAAGAAATGTAGAGAAGTCTTTTAAGAGGAAACTATACTAGGCTGCATCTTTCAAGTTCTTTAGAAACTCTGTTTCCTATTATCAGGTAAATTCTCTATAAAATGGTGCTGAGAGGAATACAGTTTTCAGAGAAAGCACTTGTCCCAACTGTGCTTGCTGTTCATGGCTTCAGTTCTGTCCACATGGGACCTGATACTGGAGAAAACTAGGACGTGGAGAGAACAGACCAATCTGTATTAGTGTGGAATACAGATAATATAGAGAACATGGACCAGCTAGGATAAAGAACAGCATCCAGAGACGTTTGACTTTTCTGTTCAAAGCAGTTACACTATACCGAAGTCGGAGCTGTGGTGGACAAGGCAGGACATTACAAATTGACCATATATGCTAGGTATTTTTACACATATTATGTGTTTTATATCATATCTCATAAATTAAGGACAAGTATATCTTAACCAATCTACCTGTCCCCTTTTCCTGGAATATCAAGATGGCAGGGTAGAAATAAGCTGTACATCTTGGTCCGATGTCTCGGTAGGGGGTGGCTCTGGTGTCACTGTCATAGGAATGGACCATCTGGCACAGGACTTTGCTTCCTCTGAACCTCTGCAAAAGGTGACGTGTGTTGAGCTGAGCTGCTGCCGTCTGTCTTGTTCTCAGTAGACGTGGTTGGCCAGTTCCCTGACTGTATTTCTTTCTTTTTTTTTTTTTTTTTTAAATTATTTATTTATTATATGTAAGTACACTGTAGCAGTCTTCAGACACACCAGTAGAGGGCATCAGATCTCATTATGGATGGCTGTAAGCCACCATGTGGTTGCTGGGATCTGAACTCAGAACCTTCGGAAGAACAGTCAGTGCTCTTAACCGCTGAGCCATCTCTCCAGCCCCCTGACTGTATTTCTAACTGTAGCTTTCCATTTCCGTCCTAGCCTTTGCATTTCTGAAAGACCTCTTGGAATTCAATTTTTCCTTACAGAAGAGAAAGGTTGCCATTGGGAAAAGGACCTGAATTTAGGTTAGGATTATGGGATTGTCTCAATTGAGATCTGGACCCCTATTTGGTTCAGCACATGAGACGTGTGCTTGCTTACAGGACAAAGTTGCAGTTTAAGAAAACAAGAAGTCAGGTGGATTAGTTAGGCATTTTGTAAGCCAGAAGAGGGTGATGGTCCCCTGAAGCTGGAATTCCAGGTTGTGTGAGCCACCTGATTTAGGTGTTAGAACCCAAACTCAGGTCTTCCAGAAGGACATCGAGCCACTTAACCTCCGAGCTCTCTTCAGCCTCAAGAAATAACTTCATATAAAAGAAATAGGTGACCTTGAGAGGAGGGGACTGGGTTTTGGGTATGTGTCCCAAGTTCTCCTGTCCATTCATTCTGTGGTTCCAACAACTGGTTGGTGCTGGGCTTGTGCCAGTTTGACTGGCCTGTTTTGCTCTGTCCTAGCTGAGCACTGTGAATCGTGGGATGGGCCCCAGCTGTGTGACTGATGCCTCAGGCTTCAGTTCTTTTGTCAAGATGTAGCTGCTGCTTAGGTTTGAGAATCAGGCTAGAGTTGGAAAGGGTTGTGGGTCCTCATTCTGCCTACCTCGCTTGGGAGGCGAAACTTGGGGAGTTTGATTAGTTAAGGCATTTTGTAAGCCAGAAGAGGGTGAAGCTGGAATTACAGGCTGTGAGTCACCTGATTTAGCTGTTAGAACCCAAACTCAGGTCCTCTGGAAGAGCAGCGAGCCACTTACCTACTGAGCTCTTTTCAACCCCAAGAAACAACTTTTTAAAATGTTTTCTTCAGATGAATGAATTAATAACAATATACCAGTTTTTGTCATAAGTAATCATTCATATTTTATAAAAATAACTATTTCTAAAAATTAAGGATGGCTAGCATTGTTTTTGCCAACCTGTTTAATTCTTGCCTTAATAATCTCATTGGGTTCTGCATTATAATATGGTAGACAGCTCATTGTGTAACTTCTGGAAGACTCCATTGGGAGAAGGAAAGTGAAAAGGGCAAACAGTGTCTTGTTATCATGAAAAACTTCCTAAGTCCCACACAGCAGGTAGAGTCAGTAATGCAGATGGCTCTGTGAGGAGCTGTGTTGTGGAAGGAACTGAGAAGCATGTGCTAGTTAGAATCCTACACAGAGAAGGATATATTTGAGGATCGTCCCAAATTAAGGGATAGAACTTGAATATCCTGGATTCTAGGTAACTCGCTGTTAGCTGTGTCATTGCTGGGGGTGCTAAGCATACCTGGCCCCAGTCCAACCTGAACAATCCCGATCACATAACAGTTAGGTATGTGCCCAAAGAGTAGTTGTTCTTGCAATGGTGAGAAGAGGGAGAAAGGTAGAATTCCTATGCAAAGATAATTGGCTACAGTGTAGGGTTTGTGTCTTATTTCTGTGTTTTGTCTTATTTCTGTGTTTTATTGGCTATGTGATAATCAGGCTGGTTATTTCACCACTCTGGGCTTTGGTTTTATTACTCACAAAATGGATTTAACCATGTATATTTTATAGGGGTTGTGAAGTGCCCCAAACAAATTGTTTTAGTGAAGCACTAGGTTTTAGGTGTGTACTTGTGGAGATGGAAGCATACTGATGCATAGCAGCCTTATGTTGGGAGGTTTGCCTTTAAAAACAGCCGACTTGTCCAGTTGATTGCTTTAGAAAGGCATCTCTGCATTTAACAATTGCCTAATACAGCCGATTTGTCACTATTTAAAGAGAGCTATATCTAATGAATCCTATTAGCCGCAATCCTTATCCCAAACAGGAAGCCAGTCAAACTGATGATCCTGTGCCATAGCCCATACTTTACCAGGAGGGTGCTGTGATAGAGTGAGGGCCTCTGCTTTAATAGGCAAGCCTGAGGTTCAGCACACACATTTCTATCAGTGGAACCTTTTGAAGTCAAGCTCTTGGGTGATGTATTAAGAATGGGCAGCTAAAGCCTGCTGAAGGAAATCAGATGTTAATGTGACTTGAAGTGTCTGTGGAGAGGTGGGGTCATAGAATAGAGTTTTACTCCATATGAAGTCTTAGTAGTTATCTAATATCAAAGAACTAGACCTGGTTGTTGTTGATGAAGATCATAGAGCTAATAGTGTATAGTTTGGACTGTAAGTTTAAGAAATCCTCAAAATTGAATTCAGTGTATAATTTAGCATGGACCAGCCTGAATTTGACTGTCTTAGCACTAAGTGTTTTGGAGCGGAGTTTAGGCAGGGGCTAGAGAACTTGGTAGGTTTCCCATGGGAGATAGTTTCTTAAATGAGATTTAGTGTCCTGGTTCAAGCCGTGTCTCAAGGAAAGGTATGGTGGCTAAAGGCCTTTGGTTTCTGTCCCAGAAGTTGTTTTTAGCTTTAGTCTGTGTAGCATTGAATTGGCCACAATGCACATCCCCCTTCAGGTGTGTGGGCTTGAAGGAGGGACTTGACACTCTGTGGCCTGAGGTAGACTGCTGCACCCATAAGATGTAAGAATGAGGCTTTTATTTAAGTAGAATGATCACTTGGCTATAGGGGATCCATTGATCCCCCTTAAGGTTTCCATTGCTATGAAGACACCATGACCAAGGCAGCTCTTAAAAAGGCAAACATTTGGGGCTGGCTTACAGTTTCAGGGGTTTAGTCCTGTATCATAGCAGGAAGCATGGCAGCATGCATGCAGACAGGTTGCTGGAGAAGGAACTGAGAGTTCTTCATCCAAAGGAAGCTAAGAGCAGAATGTCTTCCAGGCATTGAGGAGAGTTTCAAAACCCACCTCCCACAGCGACATTCTTCCTCCAACAAGGCCACACCTCCTTGGCTGCTCTCTATAGCCAAGCTTTCAGACACTTGAGTCTATGGGGGCCAAACCTATTCAAACCCTGACAGTTGGCAGATGTTTAGTTTATGTTTTAGGCAGACTTGTCTTCTCTGTCTTAATCTCTTTTGAGTCCCTGTCTATATAGATTGGGTCAGGGCTGTGTGTCCCCAGTATTTCATAGAGCTATATACCAAGAGAGAGCTTTGGGGGAAGATGCCATATTTGGCTCTCTCTTGTTCCAGGAAACAGAAACTTCGCTTTGGACTGTGGGTACCAGTGCACACATACGTCCCTTGGGGCTTTGTCTTTCTATGTGTTTTGGAGTTGTCCTCCACAGATGAGGAAGGCTGATAGCAGGTCCAGGGCAGCTTCCTGGGGGAATTCTGTTGTCACCTCTTGATGGCTCCTGCTCTCAGACGAGGAACCGAAGCTGTTAGTTGTGTAACAGTTGTGTACCCACCCAGGGGTCCTCTGTTATGCTAGCATCTGGAAGGAGCAGGCCTGCCCTGGGGCTGTTGGTAGCAAGGCCTAGATGCTGCTCGCAGGGCTTTCCGTAGCATCCTTGACTCCACCCAGCAGAGATTTCATCCCTTGGGAGAATCTCAGGGCCTCTGATGATAATCATCCAGCTGCCAGCAAAGCTGTCTGAATGTTTGGTTTGTTTGGTTTTCTTCCAACTTGAGTCTCTTGGGACCTTGGGGACATGAAGATATTCCCAGTGACCTAAGGAATAGAATCATGCTATCAGAGAAGCCTGTTTGAGGGGCCTGTGAGTTAGGGCCAATGGCCCTGTCTCTTTATTTCTGACCCTGAATGAATTTGTTCAGTTGTTGTTATGTGCTTTCTGCTCTACGTCATCTATCTAATCATGCTATTTGTCCTCATTCTGTACATGAGAGAGCCGTGGTTCACTGAGAGTCAGAATTTGATGCAGGTATGTGGTTGGAGGTTCCATCCTTCCATTCTGCTTTCTGCAGTCTCTTGAAAACCACACCTGTGTGGGTTCATGCTTTGAAGCAGGTGATGGGTTCTTTTCCAGAGAAACTACATTGATTGCCCTCCATATACAGTTCCTGTGGGTGTCCTCCACAGCCACAGCTGCTCTTGGCTATGTATACCACAGCGGACCACCAGCCCAGCCATTGCTTTAGGTAACATTATCTGTGTACAGATAGATTCCTTTTGAATTACTCTGACACTGCCCTATCGGCAGGGAAGGCAGTCTAAGACAGACACCGATATAACCAAGGAGTATCTTCATTGGAGCAGTGCAGTACCAGCTTGCAAAGAAGAGGAGAAGCTACCATAACATCCTGTCTGAGACCTGTTCTCAAGAATTAGCCAGAAGTTTCAGGTAGACAAAGACCCAGAATAGAACAGTAGGCTTGCTGTAATTCTCAGGGACAGCTCTCTTAATTCTCTCAAATCCTGACTAAAGCTTCGATGTCCTCAAGAATGTCTGCTCTGATGGGTGGGGCTGCCTGCAACCCTGTGTTGAAAAATTCTGGGGCCAAGGCAAGCAGGCAGTGCAGTCCATTGGTGACATTGGTCATTTAGATGTTATTGCTGTCTCCTGAGAGCTTGCAGGTTAGTTATAGGTAATGGCTCAGTGGATGGCAGGAAGTCAGTAGTTAGGACTGGTAGTTGAGGTGTGAGGAGACCACTTGGGCATGTACTGAGGAGGCTTTGTTCAATAGGCTACTCAGGACTACTCTGTTGAGAAGGGAAAGGTGCCTTCCCAAGTGCTGGTTAAGGCCTGAGGAGAGGACCCAAGATCGTGTCTTGACAAAGTAGGGAAAAACAGACAAGTTGTCAGCCCCTTTTCATTTCAACTAATACTTCATACTAAAAAGTAGAAAAAAATAGATTTCTTTCAGCATTTCTAGAGCTCAGAGGCATGGCAGGTCTTAAAAATGCCAACCAAGTTTAAAATAAATCAATACTATAAAACACTGCAGTGAATTTCCCAACTTTAAAGGAATTTCACGTTTAGTAAGAGCTACCAAGGGAAAGCTGTAACTCAGCCCGTAACATAAACAGGTCAGAGAGAATTCTGTATTTTGTTTCTTTGTTAAAGAAAATGATGTCTAGAGACTTGGGAAGACTGTGTTAGAGCTACCCTGGCACCCCATAAGGCATATAAGGAAGATAGAAATGCTTGTTTTCCAGCTACAAAACTAATCTTGATTTGAAGCTGAGGGAAGGAAGGAGTCTTATGAATGATGGTTTGATTTTTTTTTTTTTCCCCCCCTTTCTGGACTCAGAAGCATGGTCCTAGAGTAGTGATGGGAGAAGCATTGGCTGTATCATTTTGGATTTTAGTATTTATCATTTTGTCCAGTGAGTAAAATTACCAAAATGATGGTTGATTCTGCATGTATGTAGCTCCGTCTTCCAGGGAGAGGGACCCCTTAGCAACCACATATAACAGCCCTTTGCTTTTCCTTTTCTGCTTTCTATTGGACATGCCGAAGACATGCCCTTGTAGAAAGCTCGGTCTAGGACAGATTTCAGGCATGGAGTAGGAGTGTGCTGCTGTGGGAACTTGGCAGACTGCACAAACACTCGCCAGCAGGACCCAACCCCTTGTACCAGACATAAAGAAAACTGGAAGTCCCAAGTAAAGACTCATTTGTTGTTAGTAACCAGATTGCCTGTTTGGATCTGGTGAATGTTTGGAAAGAACTCTCGGTTTGCATGGGGCAGCAGAAATGGGTGTGAAAAATACCACACCCCAGACAAACAACAGGGTGACTTTTTACCTTTATAAAACTTGTTCTGGGGTTTAAGCCAAGTACTGGAAGTGAAGTGCAGCTGTCACTACTGACAAAGTCCAGAGGTCCCTTGACCATCACAGGGCCCACCTTCATTCTCGTATGGTATAAAAAGGCTTTGGAGAGCATGCAGCTCCATCCCACTGATACAGAACTCCACTTGAGCACCTGCTCATAGAGCTGGTGTGATGCTGTGAGCACACTAAAGAGAGTCCTCTGCAGTCTTTATCTTTGGCCTTGGGGGAAACTGAACAGTGTTAGAGGTGATTCCAATTTAGCAGTGTCAAGACCTTAAGACACCATAAGCAAGAATTGTGATTCTCATCAGAGAGAACTTCAAGCCATTGTCACAGTCCTCTTCAGCTGCCTTTAAGACTCTGAGTACAGTTATCAAAAGCTTAGGGATGCTCTGTAGCCTTAACTTGACCTCTACCTGGTGAAGAAGAGATTTCTGTCTTTCAGTATCCTTTCACACCTTGGTTTAAATGGCCAATGGTACAAAGGAAAAGCACGTGATGGCAATGGAACCCAGGAACCTGTGGGTCTTTCTGTGTACATAATGAACATGTGTATATTCATAGCCCTGCACTTACCTGTTTGCTATTGCAGAGGATCTGGCCTGGAAAAAGCTGGCTTCTTAGGTGGGATGTAAAAGGGAACCCCTGCTTCCTCAACTTGCTGAGTGTGCCAGACTCAGTACTCCCACTGTTTATCTTGTTAAATCCTTACTTTTGTCCTTGGTTTGGTCTCCCTTTCTCTCACTGCTCTCTTCCATTCCAGAGAGGAAGTTATGTGATTTGGCCATGTGGGTGACATCTGCTAGCTCAAGTGCTAGAGCTCTAGCCCAGGGTCCCCTCCATTGAGCTCCCAAAGAGAGGGCCATGTAGGCAACCCAAGGGGGATCCTAAGGTGTCTTAAAGGCCACTAGAAGCTCAGAGAAAAAGAGTGCTGTTTTTTGAAGTAGGTGACAGGAACATTTGTCTAGATAGACTTGGGGAAAGACCATCAGCCAGCATCCTGAGCATTGGCGGGGCACCAAGAGTGTATATGCAAAGAGCTTAGGCCTGGCTTGGCTCATACAAGGTCAGGTACCTCTGAGCTGCCAGGGGCTCTGATGTCAGCCTAAGGAGGAGGAACTTCATCTTATGTAGAAGGTGGGGTTGGAGAGTGGGTGGAACAGTGCCTCTGGTATTTTAGGAGGGTGGGTCAGACCTTCTGGGAAGGAGCTACAGCACCACATCTGGCAGGATAACCTGTGTGGAGGGCCTGAAACTTAACTACACAGTCCCTTTCCATGTGAAGGAGGGAAGACAGCCAAGGGCGAGGAAGCCCTGTGTTTTCACAGTAGTGACATTCAGGGATTTGTGGAATCTGCATTTAAACCACACTACCCATTCTGCCTTGGTGGCTTTGGACAGCTCAACTCTCTCTGGGTTGTTTACCTGTGTGAAATGTGGGGTGGTGGTACTCACACCATGTTCCCTTTTACCCCTACCATAGGATCTTGTTTTTCGTAATTGTTTTTCGTAAGCCTTTCTAGGCTAAGCGTGAGTTTGACTTTATCTCTCTCTCGTGATGTGTGGAGCCCTTCTTTCCCCTAAGAAAGCCACAGACTCCTTAGCAAGAGCCCCCAGGAGTTCCCCTTAGCATGCTCGGCTTTGAGCTGTAACCAGACAATGTTTTGCCCAGATCATTCTGGCCTTGAGCCTTTCCTTTTATAACCACAAATTGTCCTGTTACCACATGGAAGAGTGACCTCTCCTTTAGTAACAAGGACTTAGATGGCTTCCTCCTGGTGGGAAAGTGTCCTTTGGGAAAATCCCAGGATCCCTGACTTTTCCCTGGAGCCTTTTTTCTACTAATCCTAGCAGCTACAGTTGAACCTGGTTCTGTGGGGACCCACTGAGACAGTGAGCAGCTTTTATTTCAATCCCACACTTAATAGGCTGAGGGAAGGGTATTTGTTTGGTATCCACTTATCTAACTGCTGGTTTTATCAGAACTATTTCTAGGAACAAAAATTGTCCTCTCTTTTTCATATAGGACCCATTTACAGCTAAAGTGCTAAAGAAAAACTCCAGCCCCAGCCCTAAGACCTCTTGTCTTCCTTCAAGGCCAGGGCAGAGGTCTCAGTGGTTCCAAGCTCTTACACACACAGTCAGAATGGCTCAGCTGGCAGCTCAGCCTACTGTTGGTCACCATGGAGCCTTCTAAGTCTAGAATCTTCCATCCTGGCCAGTAATTCTTTTTGTGCATTGGTAAACTTTGTGTATGTGTGTATGTGTGTGTGTGGTTTTTGGAGACAGGGTTTCTCTGTATAGCCCCGGCTGTTCTGGAACTCACCCTGTAGAATCTGTGCCCAAGACTTACCTGTGTTACAGCCCAGGTGGTGCTCTGCCTTTCCGAGAAGCCGTCAGGCCAGATGAGTGAACAAAGTAGGTGGATGGGATGTAGAAGACGGGAGCATGGCTCCCTGGCTATTAGTGGGTCCTGCTTGTTTCCTTTGAGAGCTGCCATCTCCACAGCCACCCCCCTGACACTGACATAGGAATGCAGAGTCTGAGTCTTTCTACTACCACTAGAACTACACTCCTACCTCCTGAGCTGCTTGCCAGCTAAGGAGAGTAAAGCCATTTTGTGTGTGTGTGTGGCGGGGGGGGGGGGTTGAGACAGGGGTTTTCTGTGTAGCCTTGACTGTCCTGGAACTCACTCTGTAGACCAG
>NC_034592.1:112960194-112980761 GCF_900095145.1 Mus pahari
GCCTCTGCCTCCCAAGTGCTGGGATTAAAGGCGTGCACCACCACACCCGGCTGAGTAAAGCCATTTTTAAAAAGTAATTCCTATTTATTTATTTGCCATTTTACAGATAGATATTTGCCAGATTCTAATTCTGCTCTTGACATGAATCATGTACTTTACCTGACTTATACCCAAGGGACATAATCTGCAGCCGCCCCTGTCAGTGTTGCCACGTTTGGGCTTCAGGAGCTCTCTCCACATGAATGTAGAATCTGCTTTTCTTTGGTGGTGGTGGTGGTGGGGGTTTCATGCTGAGAAGCTGGGAAGAAAAGGAGACAGGAGCCTCTCTCTAACCTGTCAAAATGTCAGAAGAGTCTGTGCTTTCCATATGCTGCATTTACCTGTCCTGCTGTGATGGTGTGAGAGAGCCTAGGGGGTGTATAGCTTGGTGCCAGAACAGCACAGGCTTCATGGTAGCTCTGCCCCTTGCTAGATGTCAGAGCGAAGAGAAATAGCCCAGCTTTCATAGGTGTGAATAAGCTTCCCTCGATACACTGGCTACTCAGAAGCTTGGTGTGAGTGTGGGTAAATACTTTGCATTGAGGTAGGAACTTAGTCAAAGGCAGAAGATTTTATAACCATGTTTTTTCCCTTAAGATGCTGTCCTTTTAAACATTTCTGAGAAGTTTGGAAATTAATTATATATTGCCATATATACTAATTTGACAATTTCTATCAGTCATTGAATATATGAGTTTATTGTAGCATCTAACACCACTTGATAATCTAATAGCTCAAAGGGAATCAGCAGACCACAGTGTAGATAATAGAGGTTATAATTGTTAGGCCTGTCCACTCACCACAAGGCAGATTCCTTGCAAAGACTGTTCTTTGGACATGCTCTCTGGGAGAATACAGCAAGTGATCTGGAAGGCTAAGGTGACAGATGGGGAAGGAAGCAGAACGGTGGGAGCTAAAACCTGAAGCAGGAAGGAGCTCTGACCTGAGGAGAAGGCTGACTAGACACCTGGTGTAGATGCATGCCTGTAATCCTAGTACCTGAGAGGCTGAGGCAGGAGAGTTGTCTCTGGGACCATTATGGTAAAGATTGCTATCCTCTGAATGGAGTTTACCACCATTTTATTCTCTCACCTCATAGAGAAGATACAGGATAGATCCTGAGTTAAGCCTTGACTCCCAAGGTAGTCATGATGACTTGGACCTGTAATCCCAGCACTCAGGCTAAAGTCTGAGGATTGCCTTGACTTAAAGACCAATCTGAGTTCTAAGCCAGTCTGGGCTATAGAATAAGATCCTGTTTCAATAAAGCAAAGTTGTAAGTTCTAGGTAGTCTGGTCTGACACCCTAAGAGCCAAAGTGACCATTAGTACATGACAGTGCAGTGATTTGAGTATGTAAGCTGAGTAGTGTAGGTGAAGAAAAAGATGGGTGTCTGGCAGTTGACTGGAGTCTCACTCCTTCCTCACAGTAGACCTCAGTGTGCATTGCACTGTCTGCATTCCAAAACAGGAAAGGGTGGGAGACAGGCACCCATCATGGTTGTGAGTCTGGCTCCGAAGCCTTGGATGTCTCCTGGGAAGCCTATGCCTTTCCTTCATGGAGTCTGGGAAGGAGAGTTGTATTTCACCTGCCATGTTTCTAAACACATTTCATAAGATAATACAGTTTATTAATAAACTAGGGGCCAGAGGAGGGAGGGATCCAGTTTTTCAAACTGTTTGTACTTATTACAAACAGTTATTTAAAGAAATGACACTTAGACATACATGACGAGAGGATGTCATGGGGAGGGTGGGAGGTTGACACTGTCCTGACTCTAGTCACATCTTTCCCTTGTTCACCCACTCTTCTAGTTTCTGTACTCTAAGATGCTGATGGCTTTAATAGGAACGATTTGTTTCCCCAGCTCACTGAGTAGAGCAGACAACTGCTCAGCTGGCAGGGGAGCTAGCTGCTGGAGTTCCTGTGGCTGTCACACCTTCCTACCTTGTACCCTGGGCATATGACAAGTGCCTAAGACAGGTGCCTGACCCACAAGCTCTTTGCTGAGCTCTTTCTATAAAATGTAAGGATTAGATGTGTTTTAAGCAATAACACTTGGCTCCTGCATCTGAAAGGATGCAGGTTACGTGATAAAAGTAGAGGCTTTGGAAAGAGACTGGTCTGTATAAACTGCTGACTCAGCCCTTCGCCCAGCTTCAAGCTCATCCTCTTTAAGGCCTGGATGACACTACCTCCTACTTCAGAGTTGCTGGAGGATGCAAATTTAAACTGAAAAGCTTTGTAGGAGGGTTGAAAGTCACCTCACTGGGTTACCTATCAAGTTGCAAGTGCTCAATAAGATGTGTTATAGAGAAATTGAGTTGTACTGTGGAAACTTAGTCAAAGATCTGAAGTAACAAAGGTAAGAATTTATAGAAAACCTGATAGATCACCTTCTGTCCCAAGCTGAATTTAATGTAAGCTATTAGGCTTCACCAGCGTTGAAGCACACAGTGAATGTTCTAGTGGGAAGTCTGCAGAGGTTCTAGTCTCATTTTTGTGATGTGTGCCAGTTACTCCTTCTCTCTGCACCTTTTCTTTGGAAAAAGTTGTCAAGCTCATCTTGACATGAATTGTGGGATGTAGTTACAAACTGTAAAGTCCATTATAGATGGCTACCATTTGTCATTATGCTTAGCAGATGTGGCTTTAACTTTCAGGAGGGCTCTGGCTAGGAGTCTGATAGCAACAAGGAAAACCCTGGTTGATGCTAGGAACTACATCATGCTATACCCTGGGTCACCAGGGGAGCCAAGGATGGCATGTGTGGTAGGATGATAGGAGCTAAGCAAGGGCCCACATGCTGGAACCTGCACTGCTCATCAGCTAACAAGTACTCAGGGCTGGCTGCTTTGACTCTAAGCTGGATGGCCTTTACTGTTCCTGTTGAGGTGGTAAAATGTGCTTCTGCAGAGTCCTTTAAGCATGCTGTGGTGTGTGTGCCCCCAGGGCAAGGTACACCTGTCTGTCTTGTTTGACCTACTGACCTACAGAACACATAGACAACAGCAACAGGCAAAAGCTACAGAAGCTCGGATAGCTGCCAAGTCATCAGGGAGTATATGAGTCTTTCCCCAAGTTGAAAACTGGGAAGAAATCCCCAAGTGGATTTTAGGGGGAATCTTTTAATTCCTATTGCTAGTAGGGCAGCAGATGCATTCATGAAAGAGTAGGCCTCAGAAATAAGAGTTTTCTTTCTAGACTAAATGTTCTTTACATACAGACTTTGGGTCTAGTTAATTTTGTGCATGCTGATTTTATTTATTTTTTCATATATTCTCACTGTTTTCCCCTCTGATTCTCCCAGGTTCTCTCCGTCTCTACCTACCAAACTACTCCTGCTTTCTTTCTCTTCTTAGAAAGCAAACAGGCAAATTAAAACAAACAAAAAACCCATTAATTAATTTTTAAAAATTTATTATATAAGTACAATGTAGCTGTCTTTAGACACACCAGAAGAGGTCATCAGATCCCATTACAGATGGTTGTGAGCCACTATGTGGTTGCTGGGAATTGAACTCAGAACCTCTGGAAAAGCAGTCAGTACTCTTAACCACTGAGCCATCTCTCCAGCCCCCAATAATATCTTTCCATGGCACCTACAACCACTTGGGATGGCTGAATGGCTGAAGGTACATTCAGAGTCTAGCTGGAAACATTGGCAAAGGAGAAGTGAATGTTAGAACTCATAGAATGTCAGAATTGCTGTAGGCCCTATGCTTGATATTCATCCCACTCACATCCCAAAAGGGACAGACGGAAGGTTTCTAGAGGAAGAGAGGGGCAGACATGCCCATTCTGGTGTCACTTTGTGAATGAGCTAGGGCACCTGTCCAAGACCTAAGGCTGTGGGGCCAGTGTTGTCTGAGTATACCAAGCACAGCTCAGTGGAGAAGGGTACACACTGGGCTGGAGCCAGGGCATGCTTCTGATGCTGCAGACAGTAGGCTTGATGTGTCTAGAGAAAAAGGAAGCCACTGAAGGGTGGCAAGTGCACAGGAAAGGACCTGTGTGGGTCAGTCGTCTAGGGAGAAAGTAAGCATTTGAAAACTTGAGGACATTGCTGCCCAGATGACCTGCTCCGTGTAAGACAAAGCTATACTTAGCCATGTTCTTAAGTGGCTCAGAACATGGGGCTGACCCAAGGCTACTTAATCTCTATAGGCTTTTGTGTGCTAGGTTTCCTTGAAGGGCAGCTTCTTGTTTTATTCCTGAGGCCTCGCATCAGAGCACTTCCCAAATAACAGCCAGTGCTCATGGGGCCAGGATCAGGCATTCTTCTAAGTGTGTGTGTGTGTGTGTGTGTGTGTGTGTGTGTATACAGTTACATGTAATGATGTTTCAGGTAATAGCAGGCAGTACACAGTGGTGGTCCAATAAGTATACTGATATTCAGACAGCTCTACATTTATTGTATCATTAAGCTATGCACAGCTTAGTTTTTGTGATTTGTAAAATCCCCGTGACATAGGTTATGAGACTAAAGAACAAAGGGCTTGAATTTGTGCAGTCAGCTGGCAGAATGTAATAAGACACAGTTTTGTCTCCAGAACACTTACTTAGTTATAATCCCAATAGATGATGCTGTGGCCAGAGTGGGACCTACCACTCGGTTCTGGGAAACCTTGCTCTGGGTCTACCAAGAGGTGGGTGGGTGGGAAGAGGATGATGGTGTAATGTGGTCTCTTTAAAACTTGTTGCTTAATGTAGTGTATGTAGGTTCTCAGATGCTGAACACTATTAGCAAAATCTTACAGGGGTTGCTTTGAGGCTGTGACAGCAGTTATTGAGAGTGGAGAAGAAAGGCTGAATAGAACCAAGACCATCAGGAGAACAGCCTGTCTGGAATGGGTCCTGTGGGGTACAGGGAAGCTGGAGTTAGGAAAAAGGTGTAGGATTTGTGTTCAGCTTGGTAGCTGGAGTCAACATGTCTTAGGTTCCCCCTTCCAGGTCTCCCGTAGTCACAGGGCCTTGGAGACCCCAGTCTCCTTTCCTGAGAAGGAAGGTAGAAGCCCAGCTTCCTTCGTGGGAAGTATTTAGAAAACAGTGTGCATAGCTTCGGGCTCAGTTTGGATGGGGTGTTGGCTCTACCCTTTACCCACTGATCCAATGTCCACTCCTTGCCTGCCTTCTGTCTTCCAGGTCGATCCTTCCGGACCCACAGCCTCATCATGTCTCGGACAGGATGGCAGAGGGTACAGGTGGTGGTGAACTCCTGACAGCTGGACCTCCCACAATGTGAAGCTTATGCTTGGGCTGCCCACTCACCCTTCTCTCTCCTTCAGTAGAATAATAATTGTTTTTCTAAACATTAAACCATCAAGACTTCTGAAGAGCAGAAGGCTACACTCTGGACAGGCACCTTTTTATTGATTTTGTTTTGTTTTGTTTTGTTTTTTTAAGAACATTGAATGTGGACAAAGCTTATGCATATAGTCACTGTTAATCTGTTAATTTAAGTTAGGAAGCAGTTTTGGTTTTCTCTTTCATGTTCTGTTTTCTTTCTTACACACATCTCAGTTCTGCTTTAGCACCCCATTTCCCACAGAACTCTGTCTACCCAGAGTTTGGTATTTCTCCTGGAAAGGGATCTGAACAAAGAGCTAAGGAAGCAGCCCCTGAGTTGCCTCCCTCCAGATGTGGGAACTGCTGGACTCTTTGGAAGGGCTGGTCCTGGCCGGCCCTCAGGCCTCAGCAGGATCAGAGATGAAGAAACTCAGAAGAGGAACACCAGGGGTTGGCCAGAGGGACTCTAGAAAGAAAACCTAAACCATGGGTTTGGTTCTCTTTAAGTTCTTGAGAGCCCCAGGCCACACCAGGACTCACTGTAGTGGGCATTGCTTCCCTCTTTTGCCCTTTCCAACTGGGGTCCCTGAGGAAAGAGACCAAGAGTGGTCATCCCGTCACTTGGGGATTAAGAGACTCCACCCCCACTCCTTGCACAAGCCTATCTTCTATTAGGACTGTTGTGCCAACCCCGTCAAACTTGGTCTTCCTTGGCCTCTTGTCACTACTATGGGGCCAGTACCTTTCACCCTCTCCTCCTGGATTGTCTTCTCTGTGTGCTACAAGTCCAGCCTGTCACAGACACTACCTAGGTCTCAAGATCCAGTTTTGATCCTTGCCGAGTGCCCTTAACTGGCTGCTGACATCATTTCCTCACAGTGAAAGGTGTGCCCTGTGTACCAGGATCCCTAGTGTCACCACTGGGTGACACTGTCAAGCGCCATCTCTCTGACCCCCAGGGACTTCATGTTAGGTGATCAACCTCCATGTCACTGTTGTCTGATGAGAAGAGAAAGGACCTGCCTTGAAGAGGGAGGTATGAGGCAGATGGACTTGTCCAGGTGGCTAATAGAGGCTCATAGAGCAGCTAGCCATGTAAGCACCCCGACCTAGATCCATGACTGCTGCACACACTTGGACTTGTACCTCCTTGCAGTGTTCCAACAGCCTCCTGAGGGAAGATCTCCTCCCTCCAGCTGCCTCATGGACCCCACCATTCTCTCTGGTGTTCCCCTCTACTTAGATGCACCTTTGGTTGCTCCAAAACTTTCCGGACTTTTCACCTTGTTCTGGTCTTGTGGGATGGGGTCTCTGGACAAGGAAAGAAGGGATCTGTGTTCATTCTTGTTTATACTTCCTAAACTAGCACAGGGTGGGTAGGGAAATAAGAGGTCAGGGGGAGTGTTCCCTCAAGCAGGGGTCCCTTGTTCCTGCAGCATGGGAAAAGGCCAGCACAGCTGACCCTGCTTAGTTAGCTCTGTCCACATTTCTCTTTCCAGCCTTCTCGTAGGCAACTCAGCACCAAAGTTTCTTTCCCCTCTTGGCCAGAGGTCAGCCGCTGTTCCTGTGGGTGCATGACTGCTGGTGGGAACCTTACCTTGTGCTGCATGTGATAGCATCTCGTCTCCTTGAGTGACTTTATAAGCAGCCTCCTGAGCCTAATCAGAGTGGTCTCTGAGAGGGTGGGAACAGCGGCGTCCCCTGGTTGCAAGATACATTCCATTTCTGTTCTGCTGCCCTCCCTTCCCTTGGGTGCTGCAATCTCTTTGTGCCTGAGCAGATGGGGAAAGCAGTCTTGAGCTCAAGACCCCAACTCTTCCTGCTCTAGTCTTGCTCTGGTACCTGGTAAAGGCTCACTGTCTGTCTACCTTGTTCTTCTCTTTCCCCTTCTCTAACCAAGGCCTGGGTTATAGTGCTTTCCCACCATACTTTTCTTGGTGTCGGTGTAGCCTCTGCAGGTTGCGGGTGGGTAGTCTAGTGAAGGGTAGCCTGCTTCCCTGCACCTCATCTTCCATGACTCCCAGCTGCTTCTGGCCTGGAGATTGCACCTCTTTCTCTGGCTCCAGTGAGAGCCAGGTCCTGAGCCCCAAGTGCCTGTTCCTGCTGTTTTCATTCTTCCCTCCCTGTAATCCCTGCTATCTATCACCTGCCAGCTAGCTGCAGGCTGGCCCCAGGACATGCTTGCTGTGCAGTGGCAGGTGGTTCAGGCCCCCTATGGGCTCTGCAGTCTTCTCAGAGTCCAGCTCCCTGTCCCTCTTAGAGACCGGCATCCTTTTCCTCTGTTACTTCCCTCTTCTGCCTGTCTGGGGTGCAGGCTTGCCAGTAGTAGCTCTGGGGCGTCCGATCTCAGGTGCCTCCAGGTTTGTTAAATCTAGAAGTTTGCAGAACTCTTCATGTTTGTCCTTTTGTGTGTGTGGGGGGGGGGGTGGTGGTGGTGGTAAGGATTGCCTGTTGGGAGACTAGCCTGGCCTCAGTTCTCCGTGCTCTGAGCTCAGCTCCCCGTCAGTGAAGGAGTCAGCAGGACAGATCATAGTGCCTTATTCCATTGTCTTCCCCAGTCCAGACTCAGCCAGAAGCAGGTGGCTGTCCTCTGGCTCATTTTGTCACTTGTACTCACAGTCTCCCGCTTGTATATAGCCACAGGGGAAGGAAACCTGAGCCCCCCAGCCACCTCCTGTGGGCTATAGCCAGACACACACCCCTTTTGCCTGCCTCTGTGGCCCTCAGAGCAGCTTTAGACCAGGACCAAATGCTGCTGCCCACATATGCACACTGCCTTTGTTCCTCCCTGTTCTTAGCTCTAGCCAGGATGACACTGACTGCACCATCCAAACTGGTACCAGCTAACCCCCTCTGGTCACTGGAGACCAAGGTTCAGGCTCTAGCCTCACCTAGCTTAGGGGCACTGGGGCAGGGAGTAAGAACTCTAGTCCCACCTTGAAGGGTTTGCCCTTTGGCTGCCTGAGGGATGTTTTAATGTTTACTTAAAGAAAATACCCTGTTTACAGCTGGAGGAGAAACGTGTTCACACTAGGTGAAGATCTGACCCTGGATAGGGCCTGGCCTCCTTGTGGCACTGCCAGTAGTAAAGTAACTGCAGTGGTGGTGAAGGCAGAGAAGCCCGGAGTGAGCAGAGGCCCTTGACTCACTCCTCTTCCTAACCCTGTGGTGCTGAGACCACTCCCTGTTTTCCTCATAGCCTTCTTGCCCTACCAATCCCCACGGTGTCATTTCCTTCCTCCAAGATTCTCAGCTCTAACATATCACTATTTTAGAAAACCAGTGTTTGCAGCAATAAAGTTACATTGTTTTGTGTGAATCTTATTCCAAGAAGAGGAAAAGAGCATTGTGGGAATCTGTTTATGCTATTAGCTGTTTACTGTTTGAGAAGATGGCTTGGAGGGATGGATGATATGGCTTTTGACCTTTAGGTATCTTGAAGAGTGGGAAGAGCAAGAGTTTGACTGCTGTCCTCCCAGGAGGGACTGTACTGCCCTTGCCTTACTCTGATGTGCCCCTTCCTGCCCTGCCCACCAGGAGTTCTCCACCTCTCTTCCTCCTACCCCATCTGGGGGCTCAACTCTAGCCGGGTCTTTGGGTTGCCTCTCCTCATGACTGGATCTCTCCCTCTCAGACAGCTGCTGGGAGCCTACCTCGGAGTCGGCTGAGCTTGGCTGAGCTTGCTCCTTCGGCCCTCCAGGCCAGCAGACTCTGGAGGCTGAGGCTTCTGCCCTCTCGGACTCTGAGCTCGTGCGCACGGGTCAGCACAGGCCCGACTTTGAGGGAAAGGAGCCTTGTCAGGACACGTGCTCTGGAAGGAGAACCCAGTAGGTACTGGCTCACTGGCTGATGTCAGTATCCACAGTCATTGCTGAGGGCCAAGTCTGCTGCCATTCGTCGATTCATTGCCCAGGGCCCCTAGGATTAGGGAGAGTACCAGAACAAGTGGGCCTTTTTTTTTTTTTTTTTTTTAAATCCAGATGAGATCATAGGAAGAAGAAAATCTATTTGGGGGGCTCCCCCCCACCAAACACTTTTACCACAAGGGCTCCTTGCCATCAAAACTGGAGGATATTTCAGTTACTCTTAATGCTCATGTGGGTCAAACTTGGTTTTGAGGGAGGTTTAAAACCAGGCACAAAGTATGTTTCAAATACTAGTTAATCCATTTTTTTTTTTTTTTTTTTTGCACAGAAGCTGGTAATATAGGACCTATGTGTGAACAACTTTGTATGAATATTTTTTGTACTTGGCTTACTTGGGTTGGTATGATAACATATTTAAGTTCCTTGAACACTGTGGATCCCCCCTAATGTGTATGAATGACTGAAACTTTGTAAATTAAGGGACGTTTGTGTGAATAAAGTTATTTGATGGGGTCAAAAAGCCATATGCTATTTGAAAAATGAGTGTTTTGTGATTTTTTTTACCACCACCACATTATGATTGATGATTGGGGCTAGAGTCAGAGCCTGAGCCCCAGCATTTCTGACAACCTGGACTTGCTGACCGCCTTCAACAGACCATTTAAAGTAATAATGAGAAGCTGGCCAGCTGGGACAGATAACAGCCTTAATGCACCTCTGTCTTTCCATGTGATGAGGAAGTACCATAGCTACCTTCAGAGCAAGTAAAGAAAAGATCCCATGCTGGGCTAGGTCTTGGCACACACACACAGGTTCTCTTCTTGAATCACCTTTGGGATTCTAGGAGTCTGGAAAGCTGAACTGGTGACTTTCTTGGCACTACTGTGCAGCACGTGTTGAAGCTCTCCTGTCTAGTAAAAATGATTGACATGCCACCCCCCACTACACCATTTTGGATCTTACCCAAGGAGATCTGTAAGTCTCGGAAGAAACAGCCGGGCGTGGTGGCGCACGGCTTTAATCCCAGCATTCGGAGGCAGAGGCAGGCGATTTCTGAGTTCGAGGCCAGCCTGGTCTACAAAGTGAGTTCCAGGACAGCCAGGGCTACACAGAAGAAATAACAAAACAAAGCATGACAGAATCAGGACTCTGGAGTATGTGTTAGAGGGAAACGCTTCTGATACAAACGTGGACTGTGTAAACTCCATCTTAAATCCTGGGTTTAGGGACAAAGCCTTCTGGAAAGGATTCTTCTATCCTTGACCCTGGTAATGAGTTGGCACTTACAGAATGTAAGCACAAGTTTAGTGGGGTTTTATGTTTGTGTGTGTGTGAATGTTAAGATTTTCCTTTAGAGCTGTGCACCACCAGACCTGGCTTTTGTCAAACTTTCTTTGAACATTTCCAATAAATGCATTTTTGCCATATCTCCTTGTAGTTAGTTGAGTAGGTGTGAAATGTAGATGTCTACTTCCGGTGTACAGAGAAAGGGAGAATAGCCAACAGATTCTTTAGATTCTGACTCACTGATCCAGTAAGGAGATGCATGCCCATACCTGGCAAGATTAAAGAAGCATGGGTCAGCTTTGCCGTTTACTGGCCTTCATTGGTCACTTCTCTCCAACTTCACTCTCTCACCCAGAGCAGTTAAATAGCCACATAGTAGGATGGTTAAAGGGACCAAAGGCCTTTTACAGGAAAAGCAAGATGCCCCTACTCTTCCACCAGCATTCTCTCCCCAGCCTTGTCTCTGACACTGGAGTTAGGGTAGTGTTCAAAGGGAAAGAGGAGGTTGCGAGGCTTTTGGTCATTGCTAACATGAAGATGGGACAGCTGTAACAAGGTAGCAAAGCACTATGCTCCGAGGATTAGAGGTGTGTCCTTTAGACCCTTTTCGGAAAGATCTAAAACACCCAGTGTCTTAGTTGCACTTGGCAAGTTGATAAAATTTGCAACAGAAGCAACTTAGCAGGGTGTGGTGGTGCACACCTTTCTTAGCAGCCCTGGGGAGATGGTGACTCTGGGTTTAAGGCCAGCCCAATCTGCATAACAAGTTCCAGGTTAGCTAGGTCTACTGGGGGGGGGGAGGGGGAGCTCAACAGGGGAAGGGCTATTCAGCTTAGTTTAAAGGTTGAAAATCAAGGTGCAAAGCCTTCAGACAGCTGATTACATCTACAAAGGGAAAAAGGAAAAGCCTCTAAGATCAATGTGCAGGGTCTTTCCACATCTGATAATATAATCAAGAAAATCCTTCCAATACCCAGAATCCCATTTTAGTTGATTTTAGAATCTTAAACTGACCTCAA
Source organism: Mus pahari (assembly GCF_900095145.1). Classification (NCBI taxonomy): domain Eukaryota; kingdom Metazoa; phylum Chordata; class Mammalia; order Rodentia; family Muridae; genus Mus; species Mus pahari. The sequence goes on from NC_034592.1 coordinate 112,971,695, forward strand.
CTCTACTCCTTGTCAATGACACAATACCTCATTGTAAAAAGCACTCAGCCCAACTTGCAAAGTCTCCATAGTTTTCAATTGGTGTGTGTGTGTGTGTGTGTGTGTGTGAGAGAGAGAGAGAGAGAGATAACATGTATATGGGGTACACACGTGTGTGTCAGGTCACACATGGAACTACTAAGCCACCTCATATCCGACCCTCTCCCCTGTAGTCTTAACAGTTTCAATGCTGTAAGAGTCCAAGGTTTTAACAGGCCTTCAACTGAGAATGGCATAGAATAAACATTCTTCCAGAAGGGAAGAATCCAGGCCAAACAAGGAATTGTCATGCTAAGAAAGACCTAAAGCGAGCATAACACAACCAAAATCTGCAGCTCTCTACCTAGTGTCTGAGGCTGGGATGAAACTGATCTTCAAAGAATATAGGTAGTCACATCCCTTCAGCTCTGTGGCCTTCCAGTGGGTTGGTTACAGTCCATTTATACAGCTTGCCCTGGCTGACATCCCACAGTCCTCACATTTCCAATATGGGGGGGGGGGGTCTCCATTGCTTAACCTTCATACTTGTACACAAATGGCCTCTCAGGACCTCTTTATGGAGATTCTGACTTTGTCACAGATTACCTGGTCTCAGCCACTCCCAGTGACTCCTTAGTCGTGTGTGTGTGTGTGTGTGTGTGTGTGTGTGTGTGTGTTTTATGCCTTCAAAAACAGTACCTCATTGACCTCATTGCCAACAGCTTGGGCTGGAGCCTCTTGGGGACACCGTTACTATAGTTCCAGTATACTTTAGGTTTCCATAAATGTCACTTCTTTCAAACAACTACAGCGTTTTGCTGTCTTCATATTCTCTGCCTGAAACAAGCTTGTTCCCACACCTTTTCCTCTGCCGAACAAGTCTGTAGTCTTTACACTGAGCCACAATCAGATTCTTAGGAAATGGACAAAACGAAACCCTTGGCCAAAAATCTCACATGGAAGGTTCCCCAGCCCAGGTGCAGATAGAATTTCCCCTCAGAACCTCATGAGATGGCCTCCACTGTCTGGGCTTCTCAGCAGTTTTGTCTTCCAAGCTCCCATCTGAGTAGCCTATTCTGCTTTTAGCACTTGAGGGCCTTCTAGTCTACATTAAAACAGTTTCAAAGGCCTATGAACCACAGGGGCAGGGTTAGCCCAGTGTTAGTCCCACTTGGTGCCAGTTTCTAGCTTGGTCTCTTTTTTCTGTTGCTGGGATAAAAAAGAAGCTTGAGAAAGGCAATTTAAAAGAGCAAGTTCACAATTCGCACTCCAGTCCGCATGGTGGGAGGCTGAAGCAGCCGATCTCATCCACAGCCAGGAGAGAGAACAATGAATGCATACATGCTCGAAGTACAGCTATTTCTCTACATCGTCTAGAACTTCTGCTCAGAGAATGATCCCACCCATGCTGGGTCTTCCTACATCTACTAACAGAAGATAATCCCTCACAGGTATTCCCAGAGGCTCATCTTCCAGTAGATTCTAGATTCTAGAATTCTAGATTGACATCACTAAACAGCCAACATACTTAACTAAGTCAGTGGAAAGAGTTATCCAGAGCCACATTAATCCTGCCCCCACCCCACCCCCTGGCTTCTGTTTGTTAGTGGCTTGATAAATGTTTGCTTCCAGCCTACTCACTGCCCTCCAGGAGCTTCTGTTCCAGAGGAAGAAATTGGGTGAATTGAGACACCTTGGTCTGGCAGGCCGGACCACGGGGAGACAGAAATGAGGCCCTGGAACAATCTGGAGGGCATGGTGGAGTCTCGTTGAAGGAGGTAAGGCCTAGGTGATTGTTCTGTCCACCCTCGGCCTAGCCAGAATCCCACTCCTGACCCTGCTCAGTCTGCAGTCTCAAGTGTCCAGGTTTCCCTCAGTTCCAACTTAGAGCCTTGCAGGAGGTCTTTCTATTACCATATCGATGCCCGAGGTTCCAAAGGAGCTCCTATGACATTGCGACCCATCTTGGTCAGTATCCACACAGTTTCCTTCTAAGCCAACAGAGCAGGCCACACAGGGCCCAGAACTCTGTAGACTTTGTAGCACTAAACATTTCTTCTACTTCTCAAGCCTTGCCACCCAGCATCCTCTCTGTTTATGCTTAAAAGTCATCAAGGCTTTCCTGCTGTCTCAAAGCACCCTGAGCCTTTGTATGCCTTTTCCCTCCACCTGGAATACATTGGTATTCCTGCTTCATAGAGGTGATCTGTTCATGTCACCTAAGACCCTTCTTGACTTATTTAAAGAAACAGGTCCCCACCATCACTGGCTCTTCAACATGTCTCATTTCTCCTAATTCACATCCCTACCAGTGCATATATATATATATATATATATATATATATATATATATATATGGAGCCCCGTCCCAACTGATATATCTACAACCCAGTTTTTTGAGCCTAAGACTCGGGGAAATATTGTAGGAGAAGGGACAGAAGGATTATAAGAGAGCCAGAGAACATGGAGTTTGCTGTGTCTTGAAGGGATGCCAGAAGCTACAGCTTCACCAATACAACTGTCTAGACAGGAGCTGAACAAGGACAACAATAGACATGCTAACCCTCATGCAAGAACGCTCCTGGGACCTCAGCCCCACACGAGAACAGACAAGGAGTGCTGGGAGTGAGAGAAACAGCCTTCCTCAGGCAAGAACACACCAACCGGTTATCTAAAACCAAATGGGCAGCCCTGAAAACATGCGGGTAAATAACTTATAGACTGAGCAAGTTGTACTTAGGAATTTAAGAATTCATATGTATACATACATACAGAAGTAGTATATACATACATATGTATATTAACTGAAAAAAAAGATGCTAGGACTTTGAAAGAAAGCAAAGAGACTTCTGGGCGGTTTGGAAGGAGGAAATGAAAGGGAGAAATGTAATTATATTCTGTAAATAAAAAATACAAAAAATATGTGTATGTCCTTAAAGAGTGCCTGATATGGCACATAGGAGAGAGAAGCTTGTAAGTGTTAAGTAGATGAATGAGGAAGACCCTGTGTAATCAGAGTCTATTATTTCACAATCTCAACAAAAGATTGGGAGCCAGCAGGGCAGATTGTCACCGTGGGAAATGAACTCAGAGCCTGTGAGCCCCAGCCCACTCTGCCTGGCTTCATTCCAGCCAGCCCCAGAGACAGGAATGAAACTTAAGGATCTTACCAGATGCAAATAGTGAGATTACAGTTTGATTTCTTTCACCTGGATCACGGGTCGGCCAGCTTGTTAGAGGATAACTAGTAAATATTTCAGGCTTGGTTGGCTTCAGGGTCCATTGAAGTGTTTTCAATTCTCCTGCTGTAATGCACAACTGCCATTGAGAACATGCACACAAGTGAGTGTGCCTGAGTCCCAGTAGAACTCTATGCACTGAAGTTTGAATTTCCTATCTTCTCTGGGGTGTTGGCACTTTTCCTTCAACCACTTAGAACAACACACCTGCCAGGCACAATGGTTCACATCCCAGCACTGAGGAGGCAGAGCCAGGTGGATCTGTGTAAGTTCCAGGCCAGCCAGGGCTACATAAATGAGAACTGGTCTGAATAAATAAATATGATAAATTAATACATACATAAATAAAACTATACACAGGAGTGGTCCAGGGGTTCCTTTTGTGAGCAGTCTGTGACTCATCAGACGGGGCCAGCTCAGTGATTGTGCCAGGTTCACAGGACTGAGGACGATCCTGTGCCTGTCAAAAGCAGGGAGGATAATCCAAGCTCTGAGACCTGCTTCGTGCCCACCTGGTTCCTTGGCTACAACTTGGAGTAGGGGGGAGGGAAGTAGATGCCACCTGCTGTACTGGTTTCATTCTGTTGTTGTGGCAAGCACAACAGGGAGGAAGGGTTTGTCTTGTTACACTTCTAGGTTTATAAATGAGAGGAGTCAGGCAGGAAACGGAAGCAGAGCCCATGATGGAACACTACCTTCTGGCTTGCTCACCGTCTCCTACTTATCTAAGTTTCTTATGTAGACCAGGAACATCTGCCCAGGGAATGGTACTGCCTACAGTGGCCTAGCCTCTCCTATATCAGTTAACTATCAAGAAAATCCCCCTGTCTTAGGGTTTTACTGCTGTGAATGGACACTATGATCAAGGCAACTCTCATAAGGACAACATTTAATTGGGGCTGGCCTACAGGTTCAGAGATTCAGCCCATTATCATCAAGGCAGGGGCATGGCAGCATCCAGACAGGCACTGTACAGGAGGAGCAGAGAGTTCTACATCTTTATCTGAAGGCTGCTAGGAAAAGAGTGGCCTCCAGGCAGCTAGGACAAGGATCTTAAATCCCACATCCACAGTGACACATCTACTCCAACAAGGCCACACCTTCTCCAAAAAGCCACACCTCTTAGAAGCGCCACTCCCTGGGCCAAGCATATATAAACCATCATATTCCACTCCCTGGCCTCCTTACCCTTGTTCAAACACATGAGTCTATGGGGGCCATATCTACACATAGCATAATGCAAATACATTTAGTCCAACTTCTAAAGTCCCTATAGTCTATAACAGTCTCAGCACTTAACTGTAATCCCCAAAGAAGACAGGAAACCAGCTGGACAAACTCCAAATTGCATCTCCATGTCTGATGTCAAAGCAGTCTTCATTTTCATCTTTGTTGACTGCAACAAAGTTCTTTCTCCTGGGCTGGTTCCACTCCCTGTTAGCAGCTTTCCTCAGCAGATAGCCCATGGCTCTGGCATCTTGAACATTCAATTTGAACATTGTAACTTCAATGTTACAGCTTCTAGTTTCTATGTCTGGGATTCACACATGATCTTCTGGGCTCCCCCAAAGAAATTTTTATCATTTTTCCATCTCTGCCCTCTTTAGCACTCTAGGCTCTGTTTGACTCCACTCCACTGTTGCTGCTGTTCTTGGTATTATCTCATAGTACTGGGATCTCCAGTACACTGGGGTCTTCTGCTTCACCATTAGCCTTTCTCTCATAGGTTGTCTTCATGGTGCCACGTCTCAACTTCTTCTTCTTCTTTTTTAAATATGGCACGCTTCACGAATTTGCATGTCATCCTTGCATAGGGGCCGTGCTAATCTCTGTATCGTTCCAATTTTAGTAGCACACGTCTCAACTTCTTTAAATGCCTCCTTCAGCCCTGGGCATTCAGCTGCAACTGAGGCTGAAACTTCACCAATGGCTTTCCCCGGCCTCTCACAGTGGGCATATTTTGCTTAACAGGGCATTGCTGTAGCACCAGGAGCCAGTGCGGAGTATTCATGGATGTATTCTACCCTAGTTGCAACATAACACTTTCCATCGCTGTGAGAGCTAGGGATAGAGTTTGCTGGTCAGTTCATGATCTCTCTCTGCCCTGCGTGCAACATGAGGGTGTCTTCAGCCACAGGATTTTAGCCTGTAGTCATGAGGGGCAACCAAGAGCAATGGCAGCAGCCTGTCTTGTTTTGAATGACTCAGAAACCTCCAGGACAAATAACTCATAGGGAGGTGACCTGCGCCTGGTGTTGTTCCTTTGAGAGCAGAAAATTTCAAACTTCTTTTAAAAGTTATGCTTAAATTAGCTTACAGACTAGTGGGCTTTCATAATGCTCCTTCATACATTCTTAGTTAGGGTTAAACCAACCCCCTACCCCTCAGTTTTCCCTCCCATATCTCCACCGAAACCTTTACTCCCTATAACCCCTACTGGCTGCTCTTTCATAGCGCATGTGCTCTACTATCTCCTCTTACTACGTTTTTTAACTTGGGTCATAAAATCATGAGTTCCCATGTAGCTTCTTCATGTGTGCTTGGTTAACCCTTCCTGTGTCCCTCATTTCCCACCCGTATCACTTCATCTCTGCTTTCATTTCACCTATAATCCACTCTGCCTACTTTTTAAAATACCCACTCCCCCACTGACCTCTTACTGGTTTCCTGACTTGTACATTTACTCCACACTAAAACACAAAACTCAAGGTTTGAAGCCATCACCAACATATAAGAGAGAACACCCAACATTTGTCTTTCAGCGCCTGGGTGACATTACCAAGTTAAAAAAAGCAAACAAACAAAAAAACCTAACAACGTCCAGTTCATCAGTTTCATTTTTTCATTATTATGCAAATTTCATTATTTCATTTTTCAAGAAGCTGAATAATATAGATCATCTGATGTACATGTAGCACACTTTTGTTTTCCATTTGTCACTGATGAGCATCTAAGTTGACTGAGTTTACTAACTCTTGTGACTAGGATGGCAGTGAGCATGAACATGCAAGTGTCTCTACAGTGAAATACAAGGCTCGCAGTCTATCCCAGGAGTGGCGTAGCTGGGTCATATGGTGATTTTCTAGGTTAGGAGCCCTCCAGACTACCCGAGTGCCTTTACTATAAACCTCCTACAACAGTGACGATTTCTCCTTCCCCCACACCCATGCATTTGTCGTCCTTATATTCCTGCTGATGGCCATTAGGAGGTGAGAGGGGTTCTAAACATAGTTTTAATTTGCATTTCCCTGGTGGTTACAGGTGTTAAACATTTATTAAAGGATTTTGAGAACATCCTGTTCCATTTCGTAGTCCGGTTTTTAAGTTAAGTACATTTTGTTTTTTTTTTTTTTTGTTTGTTTGTTTGTTCTTGTTTTTCAAGACAGGGTTTCTCTGTATAGCCATGGCTTTGTAGACCAGGCTGGCCTCGAACTCAGACATCCGCCTGCCTCTGCCTCCCGAGTACTGGGATTAAAGGCGTGAGCCACCATGCTTGGCGGGTTTTTGTTTTTTTTTTTAAAATATTTTATTTTATTCTATTTTATTAGTGTTTTGGGAGTGCTTTGTATCTTCTAGATGGTAATCCTCTGTCACATGCATGTCTGGCAAAGACGTTCTGCCTTCCAGTGGACGGCCTCCTCACTTGATGGGCTACTTCCTTTGCTGTACAGAGCTTATAGTTTCATGAAACCTCATTTGTCAATTACCAATCTTATTTCCTCAGGAATCAGGGTTCTATTTAGAAAGTCCTTGCCTGTGCCTAGAATTTGAAGCTGCCCCTACTTTACAGTTAGCAGGTTCAGGGCACTAGGCCTCATGTGGCGGGCGGTCCTTCATTTATTTGGAGTGGGTTTTGTAGGGTGAGAGGTAAGAGCTTAGTTTCGTTTCTCTGTGTGTTGGCCCGCAGGTTTCCCCGCATGGTGACCAGAAGCAACTTAAGGAAAAAACTTTATTTTGGCTTATGGTTCCTGAGAGTTAGTGGGAGAGGAGGCCTGGTGACAACAGACGCTAGTGGATTGCATGTCAACAGCATAGAGGAAGCAGAGAGTGGACTGGAAGAGGGGTGTGGCTGTAAACTCTCAAAGTCTGTCCCCAGTAACAGGCTTCCCTCAGCAAGGCTGCAAACTTTCTTCTCCTCCCTCCCTCCTTTCCTTCGCCCCCTCAGACGGCACCAGCACCTGAGGATCAGGTGTTCCAGTACGTGAGCCTATGGGTGGCATTACTCAGATCACACCTTTCTTATGGAATTGGAAAATCTAAAATAAGTGGACGAATTACTAGAAGCATATACACAAAATGGAACCTACATGAACTAAATAGATCCGCATCCAGCAATGAGAGCAAAACCATAAGTCTCAAGAACAAACAAATCAGTAGGACCAGATGGAGTCACTGCAGAATTCTACCAGGACCTCAGAGAACTAGCAACAGCACTGGTCTAATTATTCCATGAAATAAAAAAGGAAGGCATGCTTCCAAACTCTCTTTATGAAGCCAGTATATACTCTGATCCCGAAACCTGATAAAGAAAAAAAGAAAGAAAAGGAAAATTACAGGCAAACTCCTTGATCAATAAAACAAAAACACTCAGTAAAATACTGGCAAATCTAATGTAAGCTCATACAAAAAAGTTCATCAGCTTCACAGAAATTCAGCGAAGGCTCACCATATAGAAGTCATGAATCAACTGGATTAAAAGGCAGAAAAACAGGATCATCTCATGAGATGCAGAAAAAGCCTTTGACAAAATCCAATTTTCCATCACGAAAAGGTCTCAGGAGGCTAAGGATGGTGGTGATCACTAACTAAACATTAAAAAAGAAGGCTATATATACATATGTTAAACACAAAACCCCAAAGCATTTTCACTAAGATCAGGGCTCCTGTTCTCTCTATTCCTTTTCAATTTAGTGCTTGGAGTCTTAGCCAGAAGGAAATGGAAAGGATACATTAGAAAGGAAGTCAAAATGTTGCTATTTGTAGATGATGATTCTCTATGTGAGGTCCTGGAGACTCCACCAGAACACTTCTACAGTTAATAAATGCTTTCAGCAAAGTAGCAGGATAATGGCCACAAAAATAACATGAAAGGCCTGTGAGCAAACCTAGCCAAGGAAGTGAAGGACTTGTACAGCTTAAGATACCGAAAGAAGACACCGAGGAAGATGCTGCAAGATGGAAATACCTTCCATGCTTCTGGATTGGAAAAAATCAATATTGTGAAAAGAGCCACCACACCAAACCTACAGATTCAGTGCAATTCCAGTTAAAATATCAAGAACTTTTTTCATAGACACAGAAAACATATTCTCAAAATTTATAAATTTATAAATTTGACATAAAAGACCAAGGGTAGTCAAAGGAATCATACAAAATAAAAAGAACACTGCTGTAGGTACACCATACCTGATTTCATATACTACAGAGCCATAGAAATCAAGGCAGCATGTTACCGGCACAGACACACACATACATCACAGTAATGGAAGAGAGGAACCAGATATAACTCCATATAACTACGCCTACCTGATCTTTAACAAAGATGTCAAAAGTACATCGAGGAAAAGATAGCATGTTCACAAATGGTGAAACAGAAGTAACCAACCCAAGAGTTCTTAAAAATATGTCTGCATGGCATTCTGAATATCACCCCTTTAGTTTCTAATAGTATTGGTTTATTTCCTCTTTCTTTTGGTTAATTTGTCTAAAAGTTTGTCAATTTTATCTTTTCAAAGGGCTAGTTCTAAATTAATCTCTCTCTCTCTCTCTCTCTCTCTCTCTCTCTCTCTCTCTCTCTCTCTCTCTCTCTC
>NC_034592.1:112981041-113016957 GCF_900095145.1 Mus pahari
CTCTTTCTCTCTTTCTTTCTTTCTTTCTTTCTTTCTTTCTTTCTTTCTTTCTTTCTTTCTTTCTTTCTTTCTTTCTTTCTTTCTTTCTTTCTTTTCTCTCTCTTTCACTCTCTCTTTCTCTTTCACTCTCTCTTTCTCTCTCTCTCCCTGTCTTTCATTGTGAGTCACCATGTGGCTTCTGGGAATTGAACTCAGGACCTCTGGAAGAGCAGTCAGTGCTCTTAACCACTGAGCCATCTCTCCAGCCCTCTAAGTTTCTTTGATTATTTGTATCATTTCTTTGTTGTTTATTTGATTTCATTTGAACAAAATTCAGCCCATATTTGATTAGCTCTTCCCATTACTCTTCTGAGATTTGATTTGTTTTTATTTTTCTAAAGTATTTAGAAGCATCATTAAATTAGTAATTTGAAATTTCTCAAAGTTTTCTATGTACGGGCTTAATGCTATATGCTTTTCTCTGACCACAGCTTTAATTGTGTTCCACAGATTTTAATATTTGTGTTTTCATTTCATTCAATTCTGGGATATTTTTATCTTTTTCCTGGTATCTTTAGTAACCCAATTATCATTTGGTGGTGTGTTATTTAATTTCCAGGGGCTTATTTACTTAATGTATATATGAGTACACTGTATCTGTCTTCAGACACACCAGAAGAGGACATCAGATCCCATTACAGATGGTTGTGAGCTACCATGTGGTTGCTGGGAATTGAACTCAGGACCTCTGGAAGAGCAGTCAGTGCTCTTAACTGCTAAGCCATCTCTCCAGCCCCTTTCTGTAGTTTCTATTGCTGTTTAGATTTAGCTTTATCCCACTGTCAGAATGCAGAACATTATTTCAGTTTTCTTTTATTTGTTCAGACTTATTTTGTGTCATAACATGTGATTGGTTTTGAAGCAAGTTTCATATGCTGCTGAAGAGAGAATGTGCATTCTTTACAATTTGGTGGAATGTTCTGTGGATGTCTGCTAGGTTGGTCCAGTGGACTTGTGGTTTCATGTCTGCCAAAGATTCTCTGTTTAATTTTAATCCAGGTGACCCATCTATTGGTGATACTGTGGTTTTAAATTCTCCAACTCTCACCATGTTGGGATTAATCCAACACAGTGGATTAATAACTTACACCTTATAAGTATTTCTTTTATGTGATTGGGTGGACATGTGTTTAGTGTGTGCATGTTTAGAACTATTATATCTCCATAGTATCTTGTTCCTTCCATGAGTATGAAATGCTCCATTTTATCTCTTCTGACTAGTTTTGGTTTGAAGGGTGCTTTGTCAGATATTAAAATAGCTACACCTGCTTGTTTCATAGTTTCATTTTCTTGGAATTTTTTCCATCTTTTACCCAGAGGTGGTGTCAGTCATTGATGGTGAAGCGTGTTTCTGGGAGGCATCAGAAAGATGGAGTGTGTTCTCTCATTTTCAGTTTAATGTAATGTAATGTTGTCTATGAAGCATGTGTTGGTGCCCAAAGAGGCCAGAATAGGATGTCCTGTCCCTTGGATATAGTTAAAGATGGTTGTGAGCCACTGTATGGGTGTTGGGAATAAAACTCAGGTTCTCTGAAAGAGCAGCTAGTGCTCTTAACTTCTGAACCATCTCTCCAGCCTTGGGTTCTCTTTTCTTTTCTCTTCTCTTCTCTCCTCTCCTCTCCTCTCCTCTCCTCTCCTCCTCCTTTCTCTCTCTCTCTCTCTCTCTCTCTCTCTCTCTCTCACACACACACACACACACACACACACAGAGACAGATTTTTTATTTATTTATTTATTTATTTATTTATTTATTTATTTATTTATGTGAGTACACTGTAGCTGTGCAGATGGTTGTGAGCCTTCATGTGGTTGTTGGGAATTGAATTGTTTTAGGATCTCTGCTCACACCAGTCAACTCCACTCACTCAGTCCCTGCTTGCTCCAGCCCAAAGGTTTATTTATAATTATACATAAGTACACTGTAGCTGACTTCAGACACACAAGAAGAGGGCGTCAGATCTCATTACGGGTGTTTGTGAGCCACCCTGTGGTTGCTGGGATTTGAGCTCAGGACTTCGGAAGAGCAGTCAGTGCTCTTACCCACTGAGACATCTTGCCAGCCCAGGTTCTTTTTCTAATCCAATCTGCTAGGCTCCTTTTTGGGGGAAATTAAGATCCTTAATGTTCGGGGTTATTGTTAAAGTGTGTATCAATTCCTGTCAGTGTCTTGATTTTGTGATGTCTTTTAGGCCTCTTTTGATCCCCTGTTGTGGTAATGTTTATTTACTTTTTCTCTATGAGCTCTTGGGTGTGTCTGTCCTCTCTTCAGGTTGAAGCATTCCTTCCAGTGTCCTCTGGAGAGCTGGTTTGGTGGCCATAAGTTCCTGTTTATATCACAGGAGGTTTTTTTTATCAGTTGTTATTCCAGTGGGCCTGCCTTTATAGCTAACCTGCAGCTTTCAATACCTTCCCGTTACTCTGAGTTTCTGAGTCACTGTGTCACAGGGAATTCCTTTTCTGCTCCTGTTTAGTTGACGTTCTCTAGGCTTCTTGTACCTGGATAGATATCTCTTTCTCTAGGTGTGGACATTTTTCTTATATGATTTTGTTGAAAATATATTATATGCCTTTGGTACAGTATTATTCTTTTGCTTCTATGCCCATAATTTGGTCTTTTTAGTGATGTGCAGGAGCATTCCCATATTCTATTCATATTTTAAAGAATTTATCATTGACCTTCATTGTATGATCCGGTTTCTCTACCTTGTCTTTCCGCTCTGCTTCTGTTTTCCACATGATCCATTCTGTCGGTGAGGCTTTGCCCTGAGTTTTTAATTTGGTTTATTGGATTTTCATTTCCAGCATCGTTTCAGTTTGGCTTTTCTTCAGTTTTTCTATGTGTTGCATTCTATTTTCATTTCTTGTATTAAGTTCCTTATTTCACTTGTCTCTTTTCTCTCTTGGGGTATCTTCATGTCTTCTTTGAGCTTGTTTGAATTCCTCTGGATGTTCTTCCAGATCACCCTCCCTGAGGTTGGTTATTATGGGTTAGTACCTTTTGGAGGAGATGTATTGTCTTGGATTTCTGTGTTGTTTTGTTTCTGCACTGGAACTTGTACATCTGGGCTTGGCTGGCTGAGTGGAAGGATGGCTCGGAGGCTGAGTCTGGGGCCGCTTCCCTGTTGGTACTGAGAGTGAGTAGGTGTTGGAAGGCTCAGGTTCTGGGAACACTTTGCCTCTGGGTGTTGGGAGCAGAGTGGAAGGCAGAGGTTTAAGTCAGTTTCTCTGGGTCTGAAGTTCCCTATTTGTCAATGAGCTTGGGAGAAAGTCGACATTTGGTGCTCATGCTCTAGGGACCCCTTATGTGTCCTAGCTTTGTTTCTTAAGCCAACAGATACCCTGTAAGACACTCTTCAAATAAAGGGGTTCTAAACTCAACTATGTTAAAGAAGGCATCTGTATTTATTTCCCTTTTGGGACTTCTGAAAAGTCTTGTACCAAGTGCTCTTCTTCAGGCCTCTCAGACCACTGGTCTCACATTAAACAGCACCTGCTAACATCTCTTCACACTCATTTCTTGAGAGAAATGCTTTAGAGTTCATATTGGGAGATGCTGAACAAGATCATTCTTACACCTTTAAGATCCCAATGTTCTTCCAGGAGACTTTAGCCTCCCCATCCTGTTTCCTATGAGGCTATAATCACATCCTTCTTACAAAACCTTCAGTAATTTCCTGTACTTCTGATTCCCTGAGGGCAGACAAAAATATTGGGAATTTAATAAACAGAGCCTAGGTCTCTTGCCCGAATGCTTTGGGAGCACTGACAAGACTATTTGAATGTAGTAAGAACACAGATTGGTAGCTCCAGACAACATATCAAGTGTGGCACCAAGCCCACACATTCCTGGCTCCACAGTGCCAGAGCCTGGTGCTTTCATGTAGTGTTTATTTAACACCAACACATCCCGTTAGCCTTGGCTGGAAGACACCTGCAACTTAGTGATTCTACACACTGGATCTACTGTGAAACCGCATGGGTACCAACCAAGCTGCTCTACTTTTCAAGAACCCAGTCCCTCATATACAAATGAGGGTGATTTGTATATGTTTGTGTGGATTGGTCACTGCTGCACAAATGGGAGACTCCCAAACAGCAATTGCTGAAACAAGACAGAGTCTGTCTTCTTTGACACACAAAACAAGGAGAAATACAGGGCTCATACTGAATGTATCAAGTCAGCAAAGTTTCATCTTCTTGTCTTCAGTCCATGGCTTCCAGTCTCTAAGACCCCTCCCAGTGCAGAGTGGATGCTGGAGCCTCACACGCTTTCATCCTCATCCCAACGGCAGCATAAAGAAAGGGGAAGGGAAATAGCCTGCTCCTTCTGCTTTCATAGCCGTCTCCTAAAACAGACAACACACTTCTTTCTATGTGAATTGGCTAAAAATTAGTCACATGGCCACATGTGTTGCCAAGAATGCTGGGAAGCAAAGTTCATAATAACTGTGTTCTCAAGGTTAAAGGAGAATAGACATTGGGAGAGGACAGCTATGATATCTAGCTGTCTATGATATCAGATATTCCACTGGTTTACTAGAATAAAGGCTACTAATAATAGTTGTGGTAGTGCATGCATGTAACTCTAGCACCAGGGAGGCTGAAACATGAGATCTGCTACAAGTGCAAGGTCAGCCTGGGCTACATAGTGGGTTTAAAACCATCCTGGCCCACATAGTAAAAACCCTACCATAAAAAAAAAAAATGCAGATTTAGCTTTAAAACACAGCAAAACAGCAATTAAAAAGCTACAAAAAGATTAGTTTAGTTAGGAATGAAGAAGAAAGAAAAGAAATACCATATTCAATCTCCAGGCCTATTCCTGGTTCCACAATCTGTGTTTTGATCTAGCTTGGTAAATCTACCTGATCTTCTATGCCTTGTCCAGTCCACTGAATCCACTTAGATTTATCCATTCTATCCCATATCCAGGCCTAGCCTACATCATCCATCCTGATCTCCGGTCCAGCCTGGTGAATCTACCTGATCTAGTCTATCCACACCCTCCCAATCCTGAGACCTAGCCCAGCTCTCACATCTTGTCTGCACCAGCCCAATCTAGTGAGTTCTGCTTGCACCACTGCCAAGCCTTGGCCCCAGGGAGATACTTAGCCCAGCCTGCTGAATCCACTAAACCCTAGACATTCATGCCACATCCATTCTCCAGGCTTAGCTCAGGTAGCACATACTACTGTTGGTTTAGTATGGTGAGTCCTCTGGATGCTACCAATGTCAACTTCCAGGCTAGGGAAACACATGTGTGTAACTATATAATCTGGTGAGTCCCGGGAAACTTGAATGATCATACCAGCCAACCCCTCAAGTCTAACCTCAGTCACATGGCCTACATGCTGGACTCATGGTCCACCCACACCATCCTTTCACTCCTAGGCAAAACTTGGAGAGCATAGCCCAAGTGGATCCAGCCATTAGTTCCATTCACCTGTTTTGTTTTGTTTTTTTTTTTTTAAAGATTTATTTATTTATTATATGTAAGTACACTGTAGTTGTCTTCAGACACTCCAGAAGAGGGAGTCAGATCTTTTTAATGGATCGTTGTAAGCCACCATGTGGTTGCTGGGATTTGAACTCTGGACCTTCAGAAGAGCAGTCGGGTGCTCTTACCCACTGAGCCATCTCACCAGCCCAATTCACCTGTTTTTCTGTTTATCACTGAATTGGAGGCACCCCTATTCCTCCAACCCAGAAGCAACACCGTCTCCCTAGAGGACTTACCCACCAAGCTCTCATACATGATCTGAAATAGACCAGGCTTAAGCAATAAAAGCACAATCAAACTTCCACTCTACAGAGGCAGCCTAGAACCTCACATCAGACATACAATCAAGGAAAGAAATCCACATGTCCACGTCTCATCATACAAACACAAACATGAAACGCCAAGACAATAGGACCCTCATCCCTACCCCAGACCCACCAGTCCTATAGAAATGGTGTCCAGTGAGAATTACCCAGGTGAACACCAGGCCACAGAACTTTAAAAAAAAATCATAACGTTTGTTAAAAAAAAAAAATCAAGTTTAAGGAGCACACAAGTTCTGACAGCTTGTGATGGCTAACCTTGGTTCTAAACTTGACTGTCTATGTAATCTAGGGGCTGGAAATGGCTCAGAAGACTTCAGGTTGCTCTTCCAGAGGGCCCAAGTGTGATGCCCAACACCCATATGGAAGCTTGCAACCATCTGTGCCTCCAGTTCTAGGAGAGCCAATGCCCTCATCTATTCTTTGTGCACGCTGAGTGCACTTGGATATATGGTGCACAGACATATATGCATGTAAAGTACCCAGGCATATAAGATTGAATTAAATTAAAATTTAAAAAGGAAAGTCTAAAAGAAATGGACAAGTTTCTAGAAGTTTACAGAGGCATCCACCACCCAAGTTTAATCAAGATGAGATCACTATCCTAAGTAGAGTGATAAAAAAGAAAAAGATTGAAATAGCATTAAAAAGCCTTCAGAATAAAAAACAAAAGCCCAGGTCCAGATGAATTCCCAATAGAGCTCTACCAGACTCTTGTAAACTATCTACAACTAAAAATTGTTAAGTTATTCAAAAAAGAAAAAAGGAACAGAAAGAACATTTCAAAACCCATTTTACAAACCCATTATCATTCTAATATAAAAAGCAAGTTAAATGCACACATAGAGATACTGCAGAACAATATTGCTGATGAACACAGATGCAAAAATTCTTAATAGAATCCTTGCAAATTGAATGCATGTATATATCACAAAAATCATCCACCATGTTCAAGTTGACCTAATCTTGGAGATGTAGGGATGATGGTTCAACATTTATAAGTTGATAATTATTTAAACTAAGTCATGTAAACTGGCTTAAAGTTTTCAAAAAAAAATCACGATTTTTAGACTTAGCATCTATTTCAATAGATGCTTAAAACGCCTTTGACAGAATGCCACATGATTTCCTGATGAAAGCCCTAGACAGAGTAGGGCTAGAAGCATACCTCAACACAGCAAAGACTGACAAACCAGCAGCCAATATCCTAAGTGGGGGAAAGCTTGAGTCAATCCCATTACAATCAGGAACAAGACAGGGATGCTCCCCCTCCTTTTCAGAACAGTTCTGGGAACAGTGAGACAAAGAGAAGGAAATGTGAAGGACAAATTATTTGTTTTGAAGATATGATAATATATATTAACGGTCTCAAAGGTTCCACCAGAAATGATCAACAACTTCAGTAAGATGGCATGATACAAAATCAACTTTCAAAAATCAGTAGCCTTTCTATCTACCAATGATAAACGTGATGAGAAGAAGATCACAGAGGGATTCCTCTTACTACCCCCCCCCCCCACCAAATAGTAAAGAATAAGCCTAACCAAGAAGGCAACAGATCTCTGTAACAACAACTTTATACCGCTGAAGAGACTGAGGAGAGCACTAGAGGATGGAAAGACCTCCCGTGCTCATGGATTGGTAGAATTCCTATTATGAAAATGACCATATTACCAAAAGCCGTTTGCAGATTAAATGCAACCCCACTCAAAATCCCCATGTCATTCTTTACAAAAACAGAAAAAAAAAATCCCCAAATTCATATGGAACCACAAAAGACCCCACATCGCCAAAGCAGTTTTCAGCTTTTCTGGGGGGGGGGCATTCTACATTTATTATAGAGCTATAGTAATAAAAGCAGCACGTAACTGGCAGAAAGAGACTTGGAGATCAGCGGGACAAAACAGAAGACCCAACCTGAGTACATGTAACTACAGCCATCTGGTGTTTGACAAAGAAGGCAAAAAGCGCACAGTGGGGAAAAGGCAGCATCCATCATGCTGGCGACGATGTCTGTCTACCTGTAGATGAATGAAATCAGACCCATATCTACCACCTTGTGCAAAGTCAACTCCAAATGGAACAAGACCTCAGTTATGAAGCAGAAACCATAGGCACTACCCTACAGGATCTATGTGTAGGCTAGGCCTTTATGAACACAGTTCCGTTTACCCTGGGATTAAAGCTAACAGCTGACAGATGGCACCTCATAAAACTAGAAAGCATGTGTACATCTAAGAAAAACAGTTAACTGAGTGAAGAGGAAGTCCACAGGGTGGGAAAGAATCTTTACCAGCCATATGCCTACAGGGAAGTAATATCCAGAATATAGAAAGAACTCAAAAAATGAGCGAAGAAAGCAAATGATCCAATGAGGATCTGAGGAGGCTGTGGATTTGAACAAAGAGTTTTCAAAAGAAGAAGTAAAAATGACTGTGTGGTGATATACTATGAAAACATCTCTTACATTCTTTTTTTTTTTTTAAAGATTTATTTATTTATTATATGTAAGTACACTGTAGCTATCTTCAGACACTCCAGAAGAGGGTGTCAGATCTTGTTACAGATGGTTATGAGCCACAATGTGGTTGCTGGGATTTGAACTCTGGACCTTCAGAGGAGCAGTCGGGTGCTCTTACCCACTGAGCCATCTCACCAGCCCCATCTCTTACATTCTAAAATCTTTTACTGGATCTCGTAGTCAAAGTTAATAATACACTTTGAGGTCACTTAAAACTTAAGACTGCTATCTTACTAAGTTCTCAAATTGTTTGTTAACCTTTCTTTAAGAGAACAGTGTAACACTCAACCTTATTATGTGATCAACTTTTACAAACTAAGCTAATGTCTAGATGTAATCTTCAACTATGTACTCTCTCCTGCCCTTGGTCCATACAGTGCATGGGTATCATTTGCTGAAAGCATCAAAGTTGAGAGCAACTTCTAACATCTACCATAAAGGTTGAAAACAACCATGTATGGATATTGGCTAATAAACAATGGTATTTGTTATCTGGGTCAGAGAGAATCAGGAGCCATTGACTTAGTCTCTATACAGCTCTGTTAAAGATTTTTGTATTTCCTTCCCCATTAACAGCTTTCTATGCTGTTAAATAAAAATAGAGCAAAGCCCTTTGTTAGGGACAGACAGACATACAGGGACAGACACAGACATAGGGATAAACAAATTCACAAGACGCCCTTCAGGCAGTAGCAGATTCAGACCCTTGAGACAGACAGCGGATGGAAGATTCGGGGAGCATAAAGTGAAGGATTCAGTTCTAGACTCACGCTTGGATAAATGAGTCCAAGGGGAAGAAGTGCTTTGGCTTCTTTCGAAATGTGACAACTGTGTTACTGGTAACTCAGGGTTAATCACTGATGCGTATAATTCATGCAGCTAAGAAATATTTCCAAAAGTTTTCATCATTCTTAGCAATTAGGGAAATGCAAATCTGAAACACTTTAAGATCTAAAAAACAACTTAGACCAAATGTTGGCAAGGATACTGGGAAAAGGGAAGCCCTCGTTCACCAGCCGTGGGATTGCAAGCTGGTACAGCCACTCTGGAAGTAAGAAGTGTGGAGAATTCTCAAAAAGCTAAAAATAAATCTGCCATACAACCCAGCTATGCCACTTCTTGGCATACGCCCAAGGGACCTGACTTCCTGCTTCATAGATACTTGCTCAGCCATGTCCACTGGGCTACTCACAACACTAGGAAATGAGAACAACCTAAATACCCTTTACCCAATGAATGGATAATAAAAATGTGACATGTAAACACATGGAGTACTATTCACCCACACCAGAGAGATAGGTAGATAATGGATGGACGGATGGATAGATAGATAGGTAGATAGATAGATAGATAGATAGATAGATAGATAGATAGATAGATAAATGAAATCTACAGGCAAATGGATAAATCTAGAATGTATTATACTGAGGAGGTGATCCAGACCTAGAAAGACAAATACTGCATGCCCTGTCTTACTTTTGAACCCTACCTCCAAATCTTTAGATGTGAATACACATGTATAGCATGGAGTAACCATAGGAACCAGGAAAACTAAAATGGACTGGAGGGGGGCCAAGAAGGAGCTGAGGACTGGGGATAGCAGGACACAACGGGCTGTAAGGGGGTGGACAGGAAGAACAGGAGGGAAGTGTACCTGAGAAGAGGCACAGAGGAAGGATAAAGGACACCTGTGGGCTTCAGAGGGGGAGGAAGCACTTAGGAAGCACTTAGTTCTACTGTGACAGAAGCCATAGGGAAATCTTTTATATTTAGTTAAACTACACACACACACACACACACACACACACACACACACACACAATTTATATATAATTTAAATCAAGTCATTCCTCTTGGAATAGTAATTCTTCCTCCAAAACTCGTAGGTATACAAACCCCCACTGTCAGGCAGTGGAAGCCTTCCTTGTTTGTCAGGGGACTTCATGAGACTCGTAACACAATATAGACTGTTGCCACTGTCCTTGGTTGTCTCCCAGAATATGAAGATAAGACTCTATTGCTGGAGACACCACACTTGGGATACAGGACTTTCGAGGGAGCTGGAACTGACCTGGTTGCTTCCACCCTGAGGACTGGCTCTCATAATTTCAGAAGATGTTGTGCAAGCTGCTGAGGGAGAGGAGAAACAGGTAGTTTCTCCCACCCAGCTCTGATGCCTATGAACCATGACACTGACTGGATTGGCAAGACAGCCACAGATGTGCAATTGTGTCACCTTTATCTTTCAGGCAAATAGCAGCTATTTAGTTAGAATTAAAGTCCTCTCAAGAGGAACGGAACTTACGCCTGGTATTGTAAGCCTTCCTTAGTAACTTTCTATTGCTGTAACCAAGGTACCGAATAAAAGAGAATGTTTAATTTGGCTTATTGTTTCAGAGACCTAGAGTCTGTAAGGCAAAGAAAGTGATAGCTGAGTGCTCACATCTTGACCAACAACCACCAGGCAGAGAAAGAGAGGGAGGGAAGGAGAGAGGGGAAGGGGAGAGAAGAGAGAAGAGAAGAGAAGAGAAGAGAAGAGAAGAGAAGAGAAGAGAAGAGAAGAGAAGAGAAAACACTGATAATCACATAAGTCTTTTAAAACTTCAAAACCCAGCCCTAGTGACACACATCTTCCATATGTGTATGTATACAGGCCATACCTAATTCTTCCCAGACCAATTGGGGGCCAAGTATTCAAACATATGATCTTCTGGGAGCCCTGCTCAAACCACATTCTACTACCCTGTCCCTGTAGGCTTGTGCCCATATGGGGACTTCAAAAGCCCCCATAGTCTTTCATAGCCACAGAAGTCCAAAGACTACTAAGACTCAAGGAATTAATTCTCTTAATTGAAACCCCTGTAAAATCAAAAAGCAAATAAGACTGAACCCCAGCACGTCAGACTCTGGTACTGTGGCCCCATGTCCAATGGCAGAGGGCTTAGATGCTTTCGCCCTTCCAGCTTTGCTGCCTCAGATATACTTTTCTTTTGGGCTGGCTCCACTATGCAGCAATCCTTGGCAGATATCCCATGGCTCTGGCATTGCTAACATCTCGGGGATCAAACATAATCCAGGTGTCATTTTGATGCAATGGCCTCTTAGGGCCTCCATTCAGGGCTCCCCTGCCTGGTACCCAGCCTCAGGGGTGCTGCTTAGCCCTGGAGGAAAATTCCACCACACCTTTACCCATGCCTCCTTTAGGAAAGCCAGAACCATGTGGATGACACTGCCAAGTTTGGCTCCCAAACTTGGTACCCAAATACCTCCACCCCAGTGATACACACCCTTTAACAGGGCCACACTTCCTAATCCTTCCCAAACAGTTTTTTTTTTTTAAACAAACTATTCTTGTAATACTTGTCTGATGTCAAAGGGCTTAGGTGGCTCTGATCACTAGGGACCAAGTATTTAAACATATGAGCCTATGGAGGCCATTCTCATTCAAACCACGACACTAAACAACTTCCCATGGTGGCATAGGTCATAGACCTTAGAGAACCCTCTATTGTCATTTTTTTTCCCCAAACCAGGACAACTTCTGACTGCATTCTAAATACTTATCCCTGTACCTCAGATAAATGCAACCCTCTCTCTTTATCAAAGAGCCCCCCCCCCCCAGCAACTGCAACAGATGGGGGCTTTTTACAGAGACCCACAGTTGATCAAGTGCAAGACTGTGGGATGCCCTGGCCAAGCTGATACATCTCTAATGTAGCCCTTACACCTAAGACTCAAGGAAATTCGTGGAAGAGAGGTTGGGGAGATTGTAAGAGCCAGAGGAACAAAACATCTTTTGTGAAACAATATGATGAAGCCACATTTCTCTCAATTGTTAGAAGTCAGCATAGTCATCCATTCCATGCTTTTTGTCCAAACTAAAAGGCAGTTTGTATCCATACAAAGGTCTACGCAAGTACTCATAGTGGTCCCTACCCCAAGCAGGACCAAATGCTTGTCAGCAGATCAGCACCTGGATAATCACACTGTGGAGCATCCACACCGAGGAGGGTCTGTTCCTGACAAAATGGAAAGAACAATGCTGAACAGAACTATTTGGTGTGTACAGTAACATAGACTATCCCTGACACAATTATGCTGAGCACAAGGAACTAAAGTCAAAAGAATTACAGCTCCGTTATTCTATACGACCTAAACACTGCAGACAAATGAACAACACCTGCAGGTAGGTCAGTGGTTGCTTCCAGGAAATGAAGGGAGACTACAAGGGTGGTGAATATGTTCCTCATCTTGTATACAGAGGTGGCTTCATGAATATAAACATGTCAAAACCTATTAAGCTACACACTTCAAAGATGTGCAATTTAGTATGTCAACGATGCCTCAATAAAACTGTTTCAGAACAAAAAGGAAAAGGTATTAAATTTGCTTGAAAGGACTCATTTCCCCCAGCAAAATTTGTAATAATGGGAACATAAACAGGATAGTAGTGATATATTTTAACACAGAGAATAATGACTTTAAAAACCCACATTAGTGTGTGGTATTCCTATAGAACCCACGGAGGAAAAGGAAGGGTAATAGGAGAAGCTTCATACAAATATATAGAAAAATAGCAGAATTAGGAAAATCTTCATTTTGCAGCCACTAATCCAATAAGTAATTCAAGCAACGTATCAACAGCTATTACAATCACTTTGTGAAAATTTGTGATGGAGCAGCATATTCACATCTCAAATACAATCCATTGTACAGATGAATTATTATTTACAAAAGGGATTACCTTCATAATGGAAGCATTTTAATCAAATGAGCACAGTTCATATCACCAATGATAGGAGGAACTGGCGTGGTGCCCCTTATGTAACAGTGGGTAGGACACAGCCCCACCTCTCTGAGGGTATTACCCACAACGTTTAGCCAGAATCTAATCATGTGGAAGCAGTGAGTTATGCCCAAATTGAGAGACATTAGACAAGACAACTGGGTTTGTGTCTCTTGAAAAATGTCAATGTCATGAAAGGAAGAAAGGCAGAAAGGGCAGGCCAGTGGGGCTTCTTAGATCATTATAGTTGAAACAAGAGGAACTCAATCAGATGATGAGGCTCTTCCTTGATGGAAACAGTAAAAATCAATCCTAGATTGAAAAGGAATAAAAATGAAAATAAAAGCTGTGAGACTCAGGATTGCGTTATGATAGTTTGAGACAAAGTTGCCGTATTGACAGCACCAGGATTTGGTGTTTCCTTGTATGGAGGAGTGTTTCCTGTTTAGTAGGAAACATGGTGCATTTTAGTGTGAAATATAGACATGTATAATATAGATATAGATAGATCCCACCTGCCCATCTGCCAAGGGGAAAGATAGCAAAGGAGAACACGTATGTTGCCACGTGCTGCATGTAGGGGCCTGGGTGAGTAGTGAAAGGGTCTGCATTGCGGGATTTCTCTGCCTTCTCTGCCATTGTTAAAATATACAGATGAAAAGTTGAACGCGGACCAAAATGGATGGTTGGCCACCCAGAGCCTTTTCAGCTTGGAGGGTCCACGTAAGGCTCTGACCTCCAGGTAGCAGACAGTACCCGAGCCCCACATGCCAATCTGTCAGCCACCCAGCCTGTCCGTGCATGGGGCCTGGGCCGGGATACCAGGGGCTTTCCTCACAGGGGGCTTTCCTTCCTTTCGTCCCTCGAGGGTGGCCTGCCAGGTCTGATTGAGGAACATGGATAAGGCGCATAGTCAGTAGTAATTCATAAGCAAGCTGCGCATGCCCATGGCTCCCCGGTACGATTTCAAGAGGTGCAGGAATCCCCAGCTCGACCTGCAGCTGAAATGCAGCCACTGCACCGAGTTCCCTCTGTACAGGTCTACCCTTGTTCTCTCATCTGCGTGTCTCTCTTCCTGAGGTGAAAGTCTTGACCAAGAAGGCAAGGTTCTTTGGCCACTGTCACTTCCTACCCCCCCCCCCCATTGTCCAAACCTGAACCTCACCAGTTTTCCTGAAACCCTAAGGCTGGATGCTAGTGCCTTGGGGCTGCTGTGCCTTATTTGTGCTTCTGGAATGTTCCCTCGGCCCATTCTCTGCCTTCTTCCAGCCTGCACCTTTTCAGCTTCCCCTTGGCTGGCTCTTTTCCTTTGGTGCACTGATTAGCATCCACTGGGACGTGTCACGTGTCTACCTGTTTTCCCCACTAAATGTCAGTACCTCAAGGGCTCTCATTCCCATCTTTCTGCTTTTTAGCTGTGCTTAATGAGACATAATAAAAATTACTAGAGTAAATGACTCCAAAGGCAGGTTTGTGCCTTTATTTGAACCATGATGTATAGGCATTGTGTGTGTGTGTGTGTGTGTGTGTGTGTGTGTATGTGTATGTGTGTGTGTGTATGTGAACTCAGTGTACACGTGTGCATGAATGTGTGTGTATGCATATGTGTGTTGGGCAGGGTTATGCTGGCCTTCCCATCTGTTCCCTGATGTCACATGTCTCGCTGAAGCATCCAGCTATCTGGGTCATCCTAAGACTCATTTCCTGGGGTGTAGGCACAGCTTGCAGAGGGCTGGGTGGATGCCACCTGCGGCATCAACACATTACATAACCTGGCACTGGGCAGGGGTGAAAGGGGCAGGCAGATCCTTTATTCTGGGTTTGTCCAGAGAACCTTCTCCAAGCCTCATACAGGGCTAGCAGCCCTTCAGCTTTGTGTTTCCTAATTGCACTGACAGGGTTCAGCACCCATTCAGCTGGCCTACTGGCTCTGAAAGGAGCCGTCATGGATGGAAGGTTGGGGCATGGGAAGAGCTTGGGCTGTGGTGGGTATCTGATGCTGTAACTGTGTGTCTCAGTGCCCTGGGCAGCTCTCACTTGCCTGCACATGCTCAGGGCTCTTAATTGCTACTATGGGAGACTGCTTATCTGCCTAGTGGCCTTTTCCTGTGCTGGACTCACAGCCTGAGATATGTTACCTAGCACATTAGGGTTTCTTTTACCCACAGTGACCCAGTGGGGGTCATCCTCTGTCTACTGTCAAGTTAAACTGACCTTACTAAGTGATGGGAAAGCCTCACTTCCTCTCAAAGGTCAGCAGCAGGGGCCGTTGTTACAGCCACAGGCCAGTTGCTAGGGTTCCAAAATTACTCATCCCTTAGGTTTCTATACTGGGACTTAGAATCCAGTGCAGGGAGGCAAATGTAAACAGGCAAAGGTGACCCTCAGGCAGTAAGACTCGAAGACAGAGAAGTCAAGGGCATAGGGAAGATCACGTCAGGATGGCTTCTCTGTAGTAGTGGGAGTGTTTGAGGAGTTTACCTAAAGTAGGATGAGCCTAGACCTGGGATGTCCACAGGTCCTGAGGGGAAGGTCTGGGTGGGCCTGAGGCCAGAGGGATTCTTAGCAGGGAAAGCAGGGAGAGGAAATGAAGTCAATTTGAGGTAGGAGTTAGGGGAAGAGGCTGAAGATGGGCTGAGGAGCCAGGACCAGGATCCTGACCCTGGAAGGAGATGTGGTTCATCTGTGGCCAAGATGGTTGGGAAGAAGTGTCTAGTATCTGGTCCATGTAAGGGTAGAACCAGCCATCCTGGCTGCACATATAGAGTGGGGGCAGCGATACCATCTTGGATCATGTCCTGGTACTCCAGACTTATCACCTGAACACCCCAGGAAACAATGGTGCATCTCTGTCCTCATTTTAAACTGGAGGAATAATGTCACCTGAGGGTTGTTGTCTCAGCCTGGCTCTGTCAGAACTAGAGAGGCTGTGGCCAGCCAGGGCTCACTTTTCCCTTGAGCAGCCTCTCAGACCCTTCTTTCTGAACCCACGAAGCACTGCCCTTGTGAAAAATAGGTTAGCCCACATTGCTTCCTCTGCCCAGTGCAGAGCCAGCAAAACCTCTACACTGTTTGCCCACCTGTTTCTGTTCATCAGATTCTTCTGAGATTGAAACATCCCATCCTGCTGGAAAGCTCCTCTAGACAGAAAGTAACACAAAAGAACTCCAGGAAGTCCCTGAAACTGACCAGATCCACAAGGCATTTCCTTCCTCCAAGAGTAAACCATGAAGACCGGGGAGAGTCACTGTCAGACAAGCCAAGATATAAAGAAGACTCTCAGAGAAACCCTGCCTCCTGAAAGAATCAGATCGGGAAAGAATCAGATTGGCCAAGCTGTGTGCCTAGAAGAGGCTCGGATCAATCTTCTACCTGTTGAGCCTTGTCTCCAGGTTCCCAGCTTTGTGTGCTGTCTGCCTTGCTGGGGTGGGCGTTGGGATGCAGCTGTATTTGAGCCATATCTGGTCCTGTAAATAACCCCAATAAAACGCATTGGTTCACCAAGCCAGACGTTGGTGGCATCTGTACTTTGGTCTGTCACAAACTCCCTGTCTGGGGTGAGCTAGACCCCACTCCATATGTATCTGTCAGCTACCCAGGAGAAGTCTGTCACACAACAGTGACTCAGCCAAATGTGCCCACATCTCCTCCACTCATTCACCCCGAGGTCACCTTAGCTAGCATGTGAGAAGTGGAGCCAATACCCTTTCACCCCTTTCCAGCTTGCTCCTCATCACCTGTTCATGGGAACTGCCATGCTTGGCCGCCCAGCAGCCGAGGCTGTGGGTGGGCTGAAGCCAGAGGTGTATAGAAAGTACTCACAGCCTCGCCCTTAAAGCAGCTGCCCCTTAGGATGCTGTGTCACCCAACTCCATGGAACACCTCTACCATTCCCCGCACTGCAGAGGAGAAAAGCCGAGAGCTGTGGCATCGTTAGCCAGCTGTGCAGAGCAAGGGAGGGTAGCAAGATTGAGCTTGGGTCTCCGGTGGAGCAGAGACAGAGGGAAAGAGCTTCAGTCCTTTCCTGTGTGCATGGAAGGCGGGGGAAGGGCAGGGTAGGAAACAGAGAGGGGAACCTGATTTACAGATTCTTCCAGATCTAAACAAAGCAGTTCATTATTGAGATGGCCGCTGCTGAAACTCGGGTAGGTAAAGCAGAGGTAACCGGAGATTTCCATCTGTCTTCTATACAAGAAGGTTTCCAGGTACATCACAGCCTGGAGCTGAATCCCATTTAGAATGTAAAATGCTCTATGAAGTGTTTTTCTCTCAAGTGAGAACACATAATTGATTTTTTTTTTTTTAAAGAAGGCAACCTTTCTGGACTCTGGAAAATGCTTTCGGGCCCATCTTATTTTTCTGCGCACAGAGGCAATTACCCCAGGGTGGCACTCGGAAAGGGGACTAACTTATTTTACACAACAAATGTTTTACTGTTACATCTTCCTTATGGCATGAGAGATTATTGAATCAGCTTGTTTTATGTCCTGCGGAGAAAAACTAAACCCAGTCCTGAACAGTGGACTCCCTGCTTTGACCCCAGGTGAGAGCCACTGTGCTGTGCCCCCAGGTTTCTCTGTCTGCTCATCATAGCTCCTGCCTCTGAATCCTCGCCGGCGAGCACCTCTACCCATGTTCCTCTTCTTCAAGATATAATTATTTTCATCTTAATGTGTATGAATATTTTGCTGGCATGTATGCATGTGTGCCATAAGCATGCAATGCCTGCCTCAGTAGGAGACGGACTGGAACTGGAGTGACAGATGGTTGAGCCACCTTGTGGGTGCTGGAAACCCAACCCAAGTCCTCTGTAAACTATCTGCAGCTGTCATGTTTGTCATTGTGACCTTTGGTGGTATTTTTTCCCTCTGGTTCGGTCACTGATTTGCCACCTGCTTAACTAATGGTGACAGTGTTGAACACAACACGGCAGAGTCTTAGGAAGCAATGGGTGCTCTTTAGACTGTAGTGCCAGAGCCTGAGCTAGCCTCCGGGAGGGATAGAGGCTGTGGGACAGGTAAGCCATCCCAGTTGTGCTGGATAGATAAACAATGGCCGTCCTAGACCAGCTCATTTCAGGTGAGTTGGTCTGGATCAGAACTTCTCAGCAGAGCCACGTTATTGGAAATTATTTAATGTTTTAACCCACTAAGGCTTGGGGGCGTCTACAAAAGCAGTTGGCTGATACATTGTCTCTCATTCTTTTACTTACTAGGTACATGGATTCATGGGTCAAAGGGGAGTTTGGGGGAGATAACTGGAGATGCCAGGAAGGCTGGGGAGGTGGGTTTAGAATCAGAGTAGTAATGCCCAGATTGTTAGGGTCTGACCTAGGAAAAGAGCCTCTCTTCCCAGGTCTTCAGTCCTGGCTTATCTTCGTCTGGGAGTCGGTCTGATGTGGCTAAATGGTAGTGAGTATGGTGGCTGGCCTGAGGAGGATATGTCCTCAGACTGACGACAAAGCAGGAGACTTTGGCTCATCGCAGTTCAGATCCCGACTCTGCCAGACATTAGTAAGCCCCTCTTCCTGCAAGCCACTCTCTGCTCTCCACCAGTGGCTGCAGCAGTCCCTACATATTGAATGGGCTACAGGGTTAAATGATGAACAGCGATCCCTATGTATTGTATAGGATTAAGCAATGAGATGCAGGTATGGTACTGAGTGGCACTTGGTACTCAGAAAGTACTCACTAAGTGCTGATGGCATTTTGTGGATACTGTCTGCAATAGGAAGGAGAGCTGCAGGATTCCAGTCACAGAGGCGCCAAACACCGTTGATGTCTGCGTAGAAGAACGTGTTGGCTGATGTCAGGGCCTGCATTGCCACAAATCCAAAGCTCCTGAGTCAGCAGTCCCAACTGGATTGGGCCGTGATGTCTGGGGGGAGACCCACCCTGAATGTGGATGCCACCCGGTAGAGTCCCAGATGGAAAATGGTGTAGCAGAAGGAGAACGTCTTCCCCTTTTCTCAGTCTGACCTTCCCTCTTGCCTGCCTGGCCTACCCCATTGCTGCAAAGTCAATTTGCCCTGTTGCTGCTGCTGTTCCTTACCCTGCTGAGATCAGAACCAGTGTTTCCAGGCCTGCCTGCTCAGGACAGCTGAGGTACACTGCCTCGTGGACTGAGCGACTACTGGGCGGTTGACTCTGGTGTGAGACAGCTCTCTGGGACGACTCCAACTTCTGAGGCCCACAGCCTTAAGGATGGAGGGACTACCTAGTTTTATTTATTTATTTATTTATTTATTTATTTATTTATTTATTTATTTAATGTGTGTGAGTATACCATTGCTCTCTTCAGACACACCAGAAGAGGGCATCAGGTCCCATTACAGATGGTATTGAACCACCATGTAGTTTCTGGGAATTGAACTCAGGACCTCTGGAAGAGCAGTCAGTGCTCTTAACCACTGATCCATCTCTCCAGCCCAACTATCCAGTTCTTAACCTCTCAGGGTAAGATAACTGTAGTTACTATTTTAACATAAGCTTATTAGTACATTTTGTTGTGTGTGTGTGTGTGTGTGTGTGTGTGTGTGTGTATACACATATATAATTTATCAAACTGATTCATCCTATTGGTTCTATGGTTAGCTAAAAGTGATCGATGCTCCTATTACATAGGTCATGAAGCTTCATGCCTTCCTGTTGCTGAACGCCTGATGAGTGTCAAGCATGGCGGTGGGGAACTGCTGTCAACAACATAGACTTGGTCCCAAAAGTTAACATTCTAGTTGATGAGGAGCCTGGCAGTAAAGGGTGGATCATCAACTCCGTGTTCTGTTCTGTGAACACAGAGTGCTAAGGTGGATGGAGCGGGGAGAAAGGATAGAGGCCACTCAGCTCCTGCATCTGGGCTGCTGTTAAAGGGAGCCATTCATGCTGGCTGCTGCAGAGTCCTGTTGGGAAGCTGCATCCACAGACACTCTATTGTCACTTCCCATTCCCTCCCCCAGGGCAGAGGGAGCAGGAGGTTGGGGAAAGGTCAGGAACTCTGACTTCTTATCCTGGTTGTGAGACCCAAATAAAATGACCGTTTGCAGAGGAAGGACGTTGGAGTCTCATTTGTGGCCTCATCCCCATTCACTTCTCCTGGCAGGTCCCTGAGAGGCATCTGTGACACTCTAGGCTCCACCTGCAAAACCATAAGTACATAAAGGATTCCTGTACTCATTGTGCTAGGACAGCGAATCTGAGCTCTAGCCTCTATCTTCTGTATGAGCCTGGGTCTCACATTTGACTTCTTTTGAACCATCTGCCACCTCTCCAGTGGGATAGGAACTAGGAGATAAATCTGGGCTCTCCAGCACCCATTCAGATTTGCTCTGTGTTTTGGGGACCCCCAGCTCTTCTCTGAGTGCCAAAGCTGTTGATAGAGTGGGTTCTCTTATTCTAGCCTCTGATGAATCTGCTTTCCCAGGGGTGCACTGATTCATAGAGCCCTAAGAATGCCCCCCTCCCTGATCAACCTTAATGCAAGTAACAAATCCAGGATGCTGTTGACAATTCCACACCCCAGAAATAGTCTAGAGTGGGTGGTTGACCTTGAGACAGGGCCTGAGCTGAGGCCTGTTGCTTGGCAACAGCCCCTATCACCTACCCTTTAGAAATGCCATGTGATTTTTGTATCTTCAGGCCCCTAGCAGGAAGGAATCTGCCTGCAAAGTCCTTCACCTTCCAACTTGCCAGCTTGTTTGCCAGTAAAATTCATTTGTTTATGTGTGTGTGTGCATGTGTGTGTGTGTGTGTGTGTGTGTGTGTGTGTGTGTGTATGCACGCGAGTGCACATACACTTACATTTAATTTTAGGTAAATATCAGATAATGTAATTCCCTAGGTTTTCAAACATCCCGAGTGTTATTTATCTCCCCTTCCTTCCTCTGTATTGTCCTCTCTCTTCTGTCCCCATTTAAAGCACTCCTCCCACTTTTCCCATCTCCCCTCACCTATGTCCCTCTCTTCCCTTCTCTAGAGCCTCCCCCCCCCCCCATGGTCCCTTTTTACTTCCCTGGTGTTTGTGCTTCCTCAAGAGTGTATACTCACGTCCAGAGATTTGGAGGTAGGACCCACGCATAAGAGAGAATGCGTGGCGTTTGTCTTTTTGGGTCTGCGTTACTGCCCTCAATATGATATGTTCTCGTTCCATCCATTGGCCAGTAAATGTCATGATTTCATTTCTCTGTGCCGAATAATGCTCCGTGCTGTCCACGGACTGCTTTCTCGTTATTCACTCATCTACTGAAGGGCATGTAGATTGTTTTCATTTCCTGGTCATTGTGAATGGAGCAGCAATGGCTGAGCCAGTGTCTGTGGAGTGGGATGTCAGGTCCTCTGGGCTTATTGCCGAGGAGTGGCATAGCTGGGACGTATGGTAGACTTTATTTTTAGCCTTTTGAGCCCTCTCCACACTGATTCCCTGCATGGCTGCACCGGTTGGCCGTCTCGCCATCAGTGAATGGGGCTTCCCTCCTCTCAGCACCTTTGCCTGCATTTGCTCTTTGCTGCTTTATTTTTATTTTTATTATTATTTTTTTTTAATCTAGCCATTTTAGGGCAAGATGAAATCTCAAAGTGGCTTTAATTTGCATTCCTCTAATTGCTAAGAATGATGAATATTGTTCGAGATATTTCTTAGACGTTTTAATTTTGTCTTTTGAGAACTCTGTTCCCATCCATAGCCCACCCCACTCCCCCACCCTCCCAGTTGGGCCATTTGTTTCCTTGCCCCTGCTTTTGAATTCTTATATGTTCTGGTTATTAATGCGTAGACGTGGTGTGCCGGATGTGTACCTGGCAGAGATTCTCTTCCACTCTGTGGTCTTCCCCTTCTCTCAGTTGATTTTTTCCTTGGCCATACAGAAGCTTCTGAGTTTTAAGCATTCCCATTTGTTAGTCATTGGCCTTAAT
The DNA here is from genome assembly GCF_900095145.1 of Mus pahari. NCBI lineage: Eukaryota > Metazoa > Chordata > Mammalia > Rodentia > Muridae > Mus > Mus pahari. The sequence goes on from NC_034592.1 coordinate 113,003,117, forward strand.
TTCCAGGCAAGTAGAGTCCTGCTCAGCAAGCCCCTCCCCACACATATGTCCTGTAGGTTCTGCCTGTGTACGCTTCCAGTTTCAGGCTTCACAGTGAGGCCTTTCATCCATTTGGCCTTAATTTGTGTACTGAGTCATAGGAGTGTTTCTAAGGTCAGTCTTGTTTGTATGGAGATGTGGTTGTCCCAGGTCCACTGGTTGAAGGTGTTTTCCTCCCCACTGTGTGCTTTTTGCCATCTTTGTCAAATACCGGATGGCTGTAGTTACATGTACTCAGGTTGGGTCTTCTGTTTTGTCCCGCTGATCTCCAAGTCTCTTTCTGCCAGTGTTGCTTTGATTACTGTAGCTCTGTAATAAATCTAGAAGGCCAACCCCCAGCATGGGTTCCCCCCCCCCCCAGCAAAGCTGAAGACTGCTTTGGCAGTGTGGGGTCTTTTGTGCTTCCATATGAATTTTTTTCTTTCTGTTTTTGCAAAGAATGACATGGGGATTTTGAGTGGGGTTGCATTTAATCTGCAAATGGCTTTTGGTAATATGGCCATTTTCATAATAGGAATGCTACCAGTCCATGAGTACAGGAGGTCTTTGCATCTTAACGTGTCATCCTCAATCTGTTTCTTCAGAAATGTGAAGTTTTCCACAGTAGAGATCTCTCACCTTCTTGGTTAGGTTTATTCCAGGTATGGTATGATTTGTGTCGGGGGTGGGAGGTGTATAACTTTTCTGGGCTGTGTGCCACAGGTTGGATACACACGTCCTACACAAAGCAATGTTTTTTTGATGTACACTCAATCATAGGCTCAGATTTTCTCCCACACATTTGCAAGCACACACACACACACACACACACACACACACACACACACACTATACATGACTTGCCTAATAGACTGTCTGGCACTCAGAACCAGGGATGCTGCCGCCCTCTCCTGGAAAGATTTGGGAAGTGCACCTGGGGTCTTGCCAGGAAATGCTTGGTTGTGAACCTCATTCTAATCTTAATTCACCTTTCCCAGTGTGGATGATTTCTGCTCGCTGTGTCCTCCAAGACCCCTCCAAGGGATCTATATCATTTTCAGAATTCTTCTCCTGTGTCATTTTGTTCTGGCCCTGGACATCAGGGGGGCTCTAGCCAGATTTGGAAAAGGAAGGAGGGAAGAATTGGTAAATTGACTTAGGCAAGTAAGATAATTCGGCTCTTCATCTCTCCAAGACTGGGTTTCAGAATTATCAGCGAGGTTTGACAGAATTTCTGTGCAAGTGTTATTCGTATAGTCACAGGTTCTGAATAAGATGTGAAAGGCACTGGTTGTCAGAGCGACCTCGAATTTTTTCCCCTCCAGTTCACACAGAGCCGCGGGGAATTTCTGGGCAAGGCAGGGACAGAAGAGCCTTGTTTTGGAAAGATTAACTAGACCGTGCACATTGTTCGTTCATTTGTGTAACAAGCAATGCTTTTTAAAAACATCTTGGCCAGGCTGTGGAATGCAGTAGTGACCGGATGGAGGTGCTATTAGCTTCTGTGTATCTCCGAGCCTGGGAGCAATGGCGGGGGGGGGGGGGGGGGGGGGGGGTTAGGGGGTGAGGGAGACCCAGATGGAGCATCACTTCAGTCCTATACTAGGTGAGCCCTTGGTGATAAGAGATTCACAAAAGAGCCCCAGCTCTTGCCCAGATAAGCCCTGTGGGGGAGCAGAAGTGAATCAGCTCAGCTGTGGTTTAAGTATAGATCTCAGAGCAGGACAGAGCCTGGTGCTCCCTGATCTCCCGCTCCATAAAATGAGAAAACAGTCTGGCCCATTTAGGAGCTGCATCTGTTGATTTTCCTTTTCCAGACCCAATCAAATAACATGCAAATAAATGCAAGAGGTCCTAAGTCAGGGTTCAGCAAATGAGCACACCATGGCCTGCCTGCTGCAATTACAGTCAACAGCATTTAGGATGTGACCAACATGAATGATGATTTGCTGTCAGTGGCATAATCACTGTGGCACATGCTGTCTGGGGAGGTGCACTCCCAAGCAGGTGTCTGCTGCATAGGCTGCATTCAGGAAGCAACACAGAGATGAGGCCGGACTTCTTCCTCAGGCAGGGATGGAGTTTCCATTCTTTCTCTGAAGATGAGTATAATACGTTTGATGTTTCGGGTCTTGGTCTTCCCCAAGGCCACTGGGTAGCTGTACAAGTTCCAACTAGCCACTTCTCAGTTGTTGTCCTCCCTACCCCCTCAGAGTCCAGAGACAAGGAAGGACAGAAACCATGAAAGTGTCCTGGGTTGGGCTCCTCAGAAGTTGATCTTGAGACAAGGATTCCTGTGACAGTGATTCAAACGGAATCATTCTCTGGAACAGTGAATAAACTGAACCATCCCCAGGAAGTGGAGGAAGTGGAGGGGGGGTGGTTAGCAGTGAAGGAGGGGACCAAGCATGGTGTGTCACTTCCAAGTCCTACTTTGGGTCAGCTCTGCCAAGGGTCATGCCTTAAAGACATCACATTTATAGGGCTAGAGCGTGGGGGAATAAGACCCCTGTTCACCTCAGTGGCTGATGGCAATAAACTATCCCCCAGGCATGCTTCCCACACACGGGCAAAGCTGGGCCATCAGGAGCCGCATTCTGATTGAATGCATTGAGAGCATTCTGGCAGCTGCTGGGCACTGGGCGCACTATGGGACACAAAGGGTCGTCATTCCCGGAGGGCAAGTGTTCTCCGAGTTGTGAAAAGTTGTGTTGGGAGACTCACCTCACTTCATGAATCTCTTTCTTCCCGGGAAAGTGACTGCATCAACACACGGGGATTGGCATGAAGACAGGAGCTGCTGAGAGCTGCATGTCTTCTGTTCTTCCTGTCTGCTGTACAAGTCTGAATCCGCGCCTACCTGAATGTCCCTGGGTTCCTGTGTCTGTGTGTGTTCGCGTGTGTGTGTCTAACTTCTGCCCTGTGTGTATTGAACAGAACAGAACATGGGGAAGGAGTGGGATGCTTTATACACATCTTCAACCGAGTTTTACAAAGAGTTAAGTCACTGATTCCATCTGGCCCAGATAACAAGTAGTACAAACATCATTGCTCATCGCCGTATTCATGTTGTCCTCAACACTTACAGCTACTCGTTTAAAAGATGGCTTTGAACCTATGTCTGATGTTTTCAGCCAATGATTATCATAATATGCACACAAACATGTATGCATTGCTCTCTGGGTCAGGGGCGTGGAAGAGTACATGGGAGATTGCGATTATGCGTTATTAGCTTAGGTTGTAAATCTCATTATGTGGGAAATCCAAGGCAAGTCAGGGTGGTTGTTACATTGTTGTCTTAAAGTCAATTTTTACATTGTTCTCTTAAAGACGGGTTAAACAAGCCGGTTGAGTACACAGTAGAATATCAGCCTTAAGTCTTACATGATCTCAAAGTATATTAACAGGCTGTAAGGCGTTAGACTGTAAGAGGTTATAATAATGTATTGCCACATATACTAAGCAGTTTGCACTCTTCTTCCCTCATGCACACACAAACACATGTTCATGCACACACACACACACACACACACACTCACACACACACACATCTGGGCACTCACTGTAGATTCCATTCAACGCAGGACAGATACATAATCTGTAGGGTCCAGTGCAAAATGAAAATGTACAGTGCTCACCCAAAGAAATACATTAAGAATTCCACGACAGCCACAACAAAGATTAAGCTAAACGTACAGTCCTTCTAAAGGCAGGACTTTATAAAAGTTTAGATTCTATGCTGGCAAAGCCAATTCTGTTCTAGGCTGTTGCCCTAGTGTCTGAACTCTGGGTCTCCTCCAGGACCCCCACATGTTCTGTGTTCCTGATTCAGTACTGATCGCATGCAATTAACTGTATTTCTTTTCCTACCAGACTCCAAGCACCAGGGGGAAAGGCTCCCATCTGTCTTGCCTTGGGGATGTCCTAGATGCCTGGCATACAGCATAGTACATCAGGCATTCTATAAATATTTGTCAAACTGGGATTCACTGCACAAATAATTTGTTCAACAAATAAATGTTCCAGAGCTTCTGATATGCCAGCCAGAATTCTCAAAAAATTGATTATATCCATGAACCAAAAACTCCCATAGACTTCCCATTCTCGTAAGAGAGACACCAGGCATGTCTTCTGGCAGATTCTGGCAGAAGAAGACTCTGAGGGTAGGATGTGAGTACGAGTGGATTGTTTGGGAAGGATAAGGAATGCCAACAGACGGACTGGAGAGGGTTACTTCTGTTTTCAATGGGGCTGAACTCCAAAGGAGGGATCTAGAGGATTGCAGCAGTTCATTTTATGTGTTAAGTTGATTGGGTTAATGTCCAGGCAGCTGACAGAACCTTGTTTCTTGATGTGTCTGTGAGGGTGTTTCCGAACATGATCGACGTCACGATTGCTGTTTAAGGGCAGTGTTCCATCCACTACAGAGAAACCAACCAACCAGCCAACCAAAGGAAGAATGGCTCACCTTAACTTGAGCATCATCCCTGCTCCTGAACACTGGCACTCCTGTTTCCTGATAGCCCACGCCCATTTTGTGTTATCCCCCCCTTTTTTAACTGACTTGCTTTAATCTATAGTCTGGGAGCTAGACACGGACATGAGGGAAGGGGCGGGATAGGAGTATAGGAGAGCAAGATGAGCATCGGGGTGTAAAAAGCTGGCTGCATGAGAGTCTGGAAAAGAGTTTTAGCCCTTCGCTCTCTTCACTGAAGAAAGACACATAGGAGGAGACTGAGTGTCTGGTAGAGGGGTTACCAAGGAAACCACTTTTTTTTTTTTTTTTTTTAACCAGAGTCAACTGCTTGGGTGCCATATTGACATATATATTCACACACGCACACACACGCACGCACACACACACACACATTCATTTATATACAAACACAAACATATTTTATTTATTACTTTTATTTTATGTGCATTGGTGATTTGCCTGAAGGTATGCCTATGTGAGGGTGTCAGATCTTGGAGTTACAGACAGTTGTGTCAGGTTTTTTTTTTTAAATGTGCATGTATGTTTTACCTTCATGTATGTCTATAAACTGTGGGCTTTCTGGCGGTGGGGGCCAGAAGAGGGCATGAGGTCTGTTGGGATTGGAGTTACAGACAGCTGTGACTCCGACGTGTGGGTGCTGGGAATAAACCTCTGTATTCTGGGAGAGCAGTGCTCTAAACTGCTGAGCTATCTATCACTCCAGCCCCTCACTCAGTTTTGGGAAATTGTATTTTCCAGAGAACTGATCCATTCTGTCTGGACTGTTCAGTTTTCAGTTATTCAAGATTATACTCGAGCCATTCGGCCATGGCCACAGTACATCGGCAAATGGTTTTTAGTTCGTTTGTTTTTTTGTTTGGTTGTTTTTCCTGTCAGGGTTGGGAGCTGTGAGCCCAGTTTCTACTCCTTTATAGCAAGGCTAGCCAGATGTCTACATGAGGACAGGGTATAGAAGATGATTAAGATACGAGTGGCGGCTCTGTGCTCCAGCTGACACCAGCTCCTTAGGAAGGGAACAAAAACCTCACGTTTATTCACCTGTGACTGCAGATGTCAATATGTCCTGGTATGTGGATAAGGGTAGTGTCGATGTTCCTTGACGACATTTTAGTAGACAATTTTAGAGATATCTCGACGCTCTTGAAAAACGGATTAGTTATTTTATGCTCTCTTATTTAAGCACCATCACCCTATCAAAACCCATAGAGCTCGTTGAACCAATGGTAGGCTTGTATAGCTCCACAGGTCTCTTTTCTGGGAATATCCATTAAGACTAAGAGCTGTGTGGACTGGACTCTTGAATGGGCCCACTGTAAAAAGCAGTGCAGCTCTTGGTGACCATGGCAGAAAAGCAGAGAAAAGCATGCAGAAAACAGAGGGCAGAACACAGCACGTGACACAAAGCATGCCTGTTAGTTCATTCATTCATTCATTCATTCATCCATTCATTCATCCACTTTACATCCTAGTATCAGCCCCCTCAGTGCCTCCTCACACAGATCCCCCCTTATTCCTCCTCCTCCTTTTCCTTTGAGAAGGGGGATGCCCACTTTGGGTACCACTTCCCCCCACATACATCAAGTCACTGCAAGGCGAGGTGCATCCTCTCCCACTGAAGGCAGACAAGGCAGCCCAGTTAGGGGAACAGAGTCCACAGGCGGGCAAACAGGCAGCAGAGACAGGGAAAGCCCCCCTGCCTCGGTTGTTTGGGGACCCACATGAAGTCCAGGCTCAAGTTCTGCTACATATACACAGGGGGCCTAGGTCCAGAGTGTGCTGGCTCTTTGGTTGGTGGTTCAGTCTCTGGGAACCCCCAAGGCTCCAGGTTAGTTGACTCTCTTGGTCTTATTGTGGGGTCCCTATCCCTTCCAGGTCCCGAAATCCTTCCCCCAATTCTTTTCCATAAGGCTCCTCGAGCTCTGCATAATGTTTGACTATGGTCTATGCGTTTGGTTCAGCTGCTGGGTGGAGCCTCTCAGAGGACAGTCACACTAGGCTTTTGTCAGCAAGCATAACAGAGTAGCATCATTAACAGTGTCAGGGACTGGTTCTTGCCCATGGGATGGGTCTCAAGTTGGGCCAGTCATTAGTTGGCCATTTCCTCAGTCTCTGCTTTATCCGTTCCTGCACATCTTGTAGGCAGGGCACATTTTGGGTAAAGAGTTTTGTGGGTGGGTTGCTGTCCTTATAGCTCCACTGAGTCCTACATGGCTACAGGAAGTGGCCACTCTAGGATCCACATGCCCCAGTTCAATTCCCTGCCCCTGCTCTCCCTATGCCTGCTCCCCACCCCGCTCCCTACCCTGCTCCCCCTCCCCATGCCTTTTGAAGGCCACCTCAGCTCTGCTTTTCTCTTTGGAGGGGCAAGAGAAACCACTGCATGTCTTTCCCGCCAGCTACCCCTAGGTGGTGCTCTGTTTGTATCTGTTAGAGACTACATCACAGCCGGAGTGTTGGACTCACAGGCGGGCACGGGCACACGCAGGAGGGTTTTCTCCTTTCCATCTCAGGGCAGGATACTATAGGTTAGATCTGGTGTATCCCTGAACTAATGAAAAGGGTTGGGACTTGAAGGCCCTACCTTTCGCTGTCGGGTTGCCATGACATAAAGAGCTTTGTTCCACTCCATTCCCAGTCACCCTGTATGCCTTGTGGCAAGTCCAAGGATAACGAAACCTCTGAAACTATAGACCCAATCCACCTTTCTTCCTTTGAATTTTTTTTCTCAGATACTTTATCACAGTGGTGGGGAGCTGACTAACACAGATGACAAGCATGGCAACCTCTGAGAGGTCATGTGAACTGCACCCCTGTTTACGCATGCGCACTATAGATAGCAAGAAGACAGCCTGCGAAGCAGAGTAAAGAAGTGACTCACAGCTGCCCAAAGACCAGTGCAGAGACTTGAACAAGTAATGTGGGCCCCTAAGGAGTACCTCCCCTCTCAAAAGGAGCCAGGACTGAGTACCGTGAAGCTAGTGTGTGCTGCTCTGTCCCTCTTCACTCCTCATCAAGTGCCCAAACTACTCCATTAATACTGTGTGGGCGGTAAGGAAAAAAAATCACTGTGTCAACTTTTGACGTGGAAATGTCTATGATCGGGTGTCTAGAAATGAACAGAAAGAAACAGAGTGGACAGTGCTGTTTTATGTTGCCTGCGAAGTGGTGCACAGAGCAAGTCTGCTTAGGACTCCCATATTTTATTAATACCTGACATTTTTGTGGTTTGGGGGTGTGGATTTTTTTCTTTTTTCTTTTTGGCCAGGGTAAGTGGTTATAGTGTATATAATGGAACAAAGTGGGGGTGTTAGAAGGAATTCTGTGTAAGGACAGATATGCGACTTGGAGTCTGAGGCCAAAAGTGGCATTAGAGTTCCATTTGTGCCCACCTAACAGATAACCAAGATGTTTAGACCAGGAGTGTCTTAAACTCTTTTTTGTTTGTTTGTTTGTTTGTTTGTTTGTTTTTGGAGACAGGGTTTCTCTCTGTAGTCTTGGCTGTCCTGGAACTCACTCTGTAGACCAGGCTGGCCTCGAACTCAGAAATCCGCCTGCCTCTGCCTCCCAAGTGCTGGGATTAAAGGTGTGCGCCACCACCACCCGGCTGCATTTTAAACTCTTTACACTCAAGACCGCTTTGGGGGCTCGATGAGATGGCTCACTGGGTTAAGGCGCTTGCTGCCAAGCCCTGACAGCCTGAGTTCAAACCCCAGGAACTTCATGATGGAAGGAGAGAACTCACTCCTTCAGGTGGTCCTATGACTTCGATGTGAGTTTATTTGATTCTGTGTAGGTTCTGGAAAAAGAACCCAAATCCTCTGCAAGAGCAGCCAGTGCCCCTAACTGCTGAGCCATTTTTCCAGCCCCTGGAGTTAATTTTAAATTAATTTATTACTATACATACACTTTTACCATCATCACAGAGTATGTGTTCAGAGTCAAGGCTTTGCTACCGTTGCATGTCGTAACAGGAACAAACACTGCTGCTTTCTTTACATGCCTGGTTTTCAAGTTAGTTTTTGATGGTATACATTCAGAAGGTTCTTACTGTTGCCCAAATCTCTGCGATAGCCACACTCATTTGCATCATCCACAGGTAAAGGGGTTTAGTTCTAAATAGTCTTATTTACATCTCAAAACCCAGAAGGTCCCACCCACCTTTGACCCAAAGTTTGTCCTGCCTACAAGTGCAGGGACAAAGACATCAGAGACTTAGGGAATGGCCAAGCAATGACTGGCCCAATTTGAAACCCATCCCATGAACAAGAACCAATCCCTGAAACTATTAATGATACTCTGTTTTGCTTGCAGACAGGAGCCTAGCATAACTGTCCTCGGAGAGGCTCCACCCAGCAGCTGACCAAAACAGATGCAGAGACCACAGCCAAACATTAGACAGAGCTCAGGGAGTCTTAGGGAAGAAAGAGTTGGGGGAAGGATTGAGGGCCCTGGAGGGGATAGGGACCCCACAAAGCCTTGGGGTTTTCCAGAGACTGAACCACCAACCAAAGAGCCAGCACAGGCTGGACCTAGGCCCCCTGCACATATGTAGCAGTTCATCTTGGTCTTCATGCGGGTCCTCTAACAAATGGAGCGGGGGCTGTCCCTGACTCTGTTACCTGCCTGTGGATCCTGTTCCCCTAATTGGCCTCAGTGCTGATATGGAACTTAAGTTGTGATGTTTGCGACTTCAAGCAGTAGCCCAGGAGCAAGTGCAACAGCTTCTGAAACCAAGGAAGACTCCAGAAGACGATGCCCACATCACGGCATGAGGCAGTCAGTCCGGCACACTCTCCACAGCTCTCTCTGGATCCTTTGCAGTTAACCGTGGCCCTGTGGCCTGTTTCTGGCTAAGCCGAAGTCTGCCAAGTTGAATGCTAGGTAAGGGTGGTGATTTTGGACACGAGTTTACCCATCCATTCTGCCTTGAACAGAGATGCATTGGATAGCGAGCGTAGTGGCGGCCATCTTAGAACTATGAGGGAGAGTATATAAACCTGCTGGTTTATACTAGATTGTTTTTAAAAGATTTTATTTTAACTATGTGTTAGGTGTGTACATGTCTGTGTACATATGTGATAGAATGTTGGTATCTGCCGAGTCCAGAGGTACCCATCCCCTTGAAACAGAAGTTACAGGGCCTTGTGCATGTAGGCAAGTGTGATACCAACTCAGCCACACCCTCAGTTGCACACTAGCTTAGTGTAATCTGGCTGCAGTTATACCACTGCCTGATAATACATCATTGCTGTCATAATTTTTTTTTGTATGTCATGACTGTCAAATGACACACTGTTATTTCAATTGACCGATTTTTAAAACTAGCAAAATGATAGTTTTCGTTATGGTATGTTCACACATACATGTCCTCATACTTTCGTTTCACCCATCCTCCACTTCCCTCCCTCCCTCTTTGCTCATTCCTTCATTTTACAGCCTCCCCCCCCCCACCCCATCTCCTCTGTACTGCTCTTCTTGGTCCTGTCAGTCATTAGAAGGGCGGCTCTCTGAAGAGCCTGTTTATTGCAACACCACAATACTGGTTTCAAATGCAAAGGTGTTCCCATGGAGACCAACACTACACATCCTCCCAGAGCACTCCCACCACCCTGGGATTCAGAGACCTTCCTCCAAGGCAGCTCCATCTAGACCCTCTGGGGGCTCGCCATGACCACTAATGTGGTAGGTACGGTGGACGCTGTTTCACAGCCCTCTGGCACCAAGCAGCTGAGCAGCAGTGAGAACACTAAGCTGGTGACTGTCCCACGGTGGCCACCAGCCACATCCACAAGCCATCCTGAAGCTACAAATCCTCCTCCTCCTCCTCCTCCTCCTCCTCCTCCTCCTCCATCTCTTCCTCCTCCTCTTCTTCCTCTTTCTTCATCATCACCATGCATGTGGCATTTTAAAAGAATGTTTCCTAATTTATTTGCTAGGCTACATACAATGTAATAGATTTCCCTATGGCATCTGTATCTGGGAACTAAAGCTCTCAGAAAAAAGTTGGGGCTTTCACTGAACCCTCTGCAAAGATGATTGATTGATTGATTGATTGATTGATTGATTAGCATGTCATTCACTGAGGAGACTTTGGAATGTTGCAAGTCTAGAGCCTAATTATCCTGGGCATCTTTAGTTCCCTTAATAGCCATTTATTGCCTTCCTCTGTATACCTGACATAGCAGTTTTGTGACATTAGGCAAATCCTTTGGAATTAGGCAAATCCTTTGGAATGTATGGAGCACCAGTTTCTAACCAACCTCAAAGCTAAAACTGTCATTAGAGAGTGCCCTGAGGCCAGAGCAGAGCCTCTCATGCTTTAACCTACCTGCTTAGTGTCCCACCTGTGTATGTGGCAAACTACTTGATTTATGACTCTCTTTGTTCTGTTGCTGTAAGAAGTCCATGAAACTGCTGACATGCTAGAACATGGAATTTGGTGCCTAGTGGTTTGAATAGGAATGTTCTCTATAGGGTCAGATGAACACTTGGTTCCCAGTTGGTAGTGATGTTCAAGGGAAGTTTGGGAAGTGCAGCCCGATGGGAGGAAATATGTCCCTGGAGGGGACCTATGGGATGGTAAAGTCTCCCCGCCATTTCCAGTTCCATATCTGTCCTTTATGCTGGTGGTAAAGAATGCATCCTCTCAGCTTCTTGCTCTGGCCACCACGTTGCTTCCTCATACCATAGACTCTCACACCTTGGCAGCCATAGCCAAAATAAACTCTTCCTTAAGATGCCTCTTCATAGTGTTTTATCACAGCAACAGAAAAGTAACTGACAGATGCTGGAGGGGATGTGGAGCTGCAAACTGGACCAGCTGCTCTGGAAGTCAGTGTGGAGAATTCTCAAAACTACATCTGCAGTGTGGCCCAGCTACGCTATTCCTGAGCATGTGCCCCAAACCCTCAGCACCCTACTCCACAGCCCTTTTCTCAGTCATCTTCACTGCTGCTGTGTTTTACAAAAGCTGGGAAATGGAGATGTGAATTTTCTCCAACTGATAAACGGATAATAAAAATGTATATGCACACCATGTAAGAAAAATCAACTGTAAAGAAAAAATAATAATGAACCTTGTAGGTAAACGAATGGCATAGAAAAGATAAGGTTGAGTGGGGAAATCCAGACCCAGAGAGCCAAACATTGTGTGTTCTCTCTCCTCTGAGGTTCTCAGCTCCATATCTTCCAGTGTGAGTACAGAGCTTGAAGTAACTGCAGAAGTGAGCAAGGAGGGGCCATGGGTGCGGGAGGGGGAGGAGGGAGCAATAGAAAGGGGAGGAGTGATACATGTGATGTGTGGTGTGCAGCGAGTCTTTGGGTTCCTATTGCTGTGGTAAACATCATCATCAAAAGCAAGTTGGGGAGGAAAGGGTTTAATCCATGCTACACTTCAGTCCATCACTAAGGGAAAAGCATTTGTTGACAGGTTGCTCTGGGGAGTGGTGTCCGGGCTTGCAGTCCTGCCCCAGCACGGGGCTTGGGAGGCAGCCAGATTTCTCCGGGCTCAAAGTCAGGTCTTAAATCAGCAGGCCCCATATCTAACAGCCCAAGGACAACTTTCTGAAACAAGTTCTCTCCTTCCACCGGGGTAATCAGGCTCGCACAAGTACTTTTTACGTGCCGTCCATACCACCTCACCAACTCTTCGCTATGAGTCTTACACAGAAAGCCTTACACTTAAGTGAGTTTTGGTAGATGAGATAAATTGAGGCTCAACTTACTCTGTCGCACGGGGAATTCATTGACTTCCTGAGCATTTGTTGTAAAGATGATCCCCTTCCCTCTCTGCCTTGTCTTAGACCTACAGTGTTAGAAGGCGAAGGGTTATTTCTGGACTCTGAATTCTGACTCACTGAGTAGCCTGCCCACCCTTAGGCAGGTACTACTAGAAGCTGTCCTGGTGTTCGTAAGGAGTGGAGAGACAGTTCTGTCTCTGTCCTTGCCTGTCATATGACCAAGGGATCGGGAATTCCTCAGAAATCTCACCCTGGGAGGATGAAAAGGCTAAAACCTGGTGCCAGTTAAGGGTGAGGAAGGGTTAGGGAAGAGGTGGATGGTAGCTGGTGGGTGGGGACTTGACCCCTGGAAAGAGATTCCACACAGCTCTGACCTTTTGTCAGACTGCCTTGTGAGAGACAGTCTGGAGGCCAGAGGCGAGTGAGTAGGACCACACCTTGACCAGCACTGCTTAGTGATGACAAAATGGACTTTACTAACTTAACAGAACCTCAGTTTCCCCCCAGTCTAAGGGCCAAGCCTGTTGTCAGAGCATCAGCAGCAGACTTCTCCCCATTTTGCCATGATCCTCTTCCCACTGATGTATTTGAAAAGCGTCTCCGTTTATGGCTTTCTTTGTTCTGTTACTATAAAGAGCACATGAAATTGCTACTCCGACAAGTCCCTTCCCGTCAGCACCAGCACCGGGGCACCTAGGGCGCGGAGTCGGCGGACACACCCACGGTCCCTAGAGGACTGCCCACGCGTTTTTAGGATCACTGGTGAGCAGAACACTGCATCTGCTCCAATCCAATTGTGAAGGGCCTGTAACAACAGGAACAACGACACCAGAGCCCTTCCTGACCAGAGGCTCGGGTTCCTTTTGATCAGTGCTGGTTAACCTTGGTTTCAAACAGCTCCAAGGTCCTCAAAGGAGACACCACTTCCAGGCACTGTAACACNCCCAGGATCTTAGGACAACAGGATCCCAGGATAACAGGAGCTGGGTCACACCAGTATTTGAGGGTCTCAGAAGAGCTTGACTGCCAAGAACTCTGACACACCCAGAATATCAGGTTCACAGGAGCCCACAATCGGAGGATCACAGAGAAAGCTGGACTCTGAGGAGTCCTGAATCAGCTGGGATTATAGGAAGGACAGGCTCCAATCAGATATATTGAGGGCATCAAGCACTTGAGATAATCAGATGGCAGGAGGCAAGCATAAGAACAGAAGCAACAGAAACCAAGGTTACTTGGCATCATCAGAACCAAACTCTCCCACTGTAGCAAGTCCTGGATACAGCATCACACTAGAAAATCAAGACATGGATCTAAAGTCATTTCTCATGATGATGATGGAGGACTTAAAAAAGGAAATACAGGAAAACACAGGTAAACAGCTTGAAGCCTTTAAAGTGGAAACACTAAAATCCTTTAGAGAGTTTCAGGAAAACACTGCTAAACAGGTAGAAGCCCTTAAAGAATCACAGGAGAACACTGCTAAACAGGTAGAAAGCCTTAAAGAACAACAGGAAAACACTGCTAAACAAGTAGAAGTCCATAAAGAAGAAACACAAAAATCCCTTAAAGAATTACAGGAAAAC
>NC_034592.1:113022138-113037670 GCF_900095145.1 Mus pahari
TTTTTTTTGAGACAGGGTTTCTCTGTGTAGTCCTGGCTGTCCTGGAACTCACTCTGTAGACCAGGCTGGCCTCGAACTCAGAAATCCACCTGCCTCTGCATCCTGAGTGCTGAGATTAAAGGCATGTGCCACCACACCCAGCTTGCCATTCTCTTTCAAAACTGAGAGTCAGAGCATTGACAGGGGGTGGGCAGCCATGAACCTGGACGATGATGACCCGGAGAAGGACGGGGAAGAGTTGAGGCTGGGAATTCTGATGTGAAAATGAAATTATCAGAGAAACCTGGCAGTGGGTCTTGGCTAAATTGTGCAGTCTGAGTCTCTATATTTAATTAAATTTATTTATTTGTGATCACTGCATTTATGAGCTCTTTGGTTTATTTTAATTGAAAATAGATTTTTTTTTTCATCTCCTATACCTCATGAGAAAGATGGGAGGCCTGGAGGCTATAGCCATTTAACAGACCTGTGTTGATGAAACCATATGTGCAAAGCATAGACAGGACTAGTCCTCCATCCTTAAGAGTCAGTGGCAGCAGTTGGCGTGCCTTCCTCTAGCCCCACCCTCCTCAGGACCACAGGGGCTTTCTCTACGTGTAGAAAACAGGTTGCAAGTCAAAAAAGGGCGCAGCCTAGCTTTGTTTCCAGGCTCCGTAAGAAGCAGAGCTCTCTAGTTCTCACTTTCAATCTTGGCTCAGTCTGGCCGGCTTCCTGAAGAAGGAATGACAAAGCTGATTAGTGCTTCACAGACGGAAGATGGAAGAGGAAATGGGATGTGTAATTTATCAAAGTAAAAGCTTTTCAGCTGTCAGTGCCTGAGCATCACTGGGGAGTTGCTCGTTCAGGGCCTGATGGGATTCACTTGCTTAGATTCTGTACTTCAGCGCCCCCTTGTCTATCAGCCTTCTGCAGTACGACACTCTAGAGCTCTGACTCGGAAGCTCTAAGAGGAGGGCCGTTTGGGGGAACTATTTATAGTAACACTGGACCTTACCCAAGGATAGCATGAATAGGTACAGACAAGGGTCACTCTCGGTATGACTTTAGGCAGTTTGGGGGCACTTTGATCCTCATTTTCCCTGTGGTTTATGGCCATGGCATCCTGAAGCCAATACAGACCTAAGTGAGATCAAATGTGGTGTAACAACTGGTGCAGTAAAGTAGAAGTTGTTTTTTAAAACCATCTTAAAAAAAAAATTGTATTCTGCTAAAGACATAGGTGCCCTGAGATGGTCCGTAGTGCTGATAGCAGTGCGAGCGGCAGTGAGATCTGCTGTCAAATTTTCTCTGGATCATTACAAATCCAGCCCCTGTCCTTGCAGGCTGCTGCCTAAATGGAGAAAATAAAACATCAACAAGATGCCCGGAAAATGGCTTTGTACTTAAGTGCTTAGAATGCAGATTCAATTCCGGCTGTAAATGTTAGTGGTGTCTTTTATCAGTTCTAACAGATAAATGGGCAGAGGCAAAAACTAATCAACCGTTTTATTCCTTCTAAGAAACAGAGCCTCGCAGCGACCCCGAGTCGGCGTGGCCCGGCATTTAATGTGAGGGTGGTGTTTGGAACTCGCTGCGCCATTTTTCTCAGTTAAAACGTATCACTCACTTACAAAAGATAAAGTCCAAGTAAAGTACCAATCCCCAGGAAGGAGGGAACCCATTAGGTGGTTAAGGAGGGGACCTATTAGGTGGTTGACGTATAGACTCTAATACCATCAAGGGGGTGTGGAGTCAGGGGGTGGGGGGAAGACTCTGGTCCAGTTAGAAAGCAAAAAGGAGAAAAAGATGGCTGTTCTTGGTGCGCTTGAATGGCATGAGAACCCTGAACATGTAGACCTCTGCTTCCCAGGGGACGTGAGGTCAGGCCGGCCACCTGTCCTGACTGACCTGGCTCTTTAGTCTTAATTATGCGGGTGCACTTTTGTCTAGCTTGAACCCAGGGATGTCTGCCAGAAATGGCACTTTCTACCTCAGATTTCACTTGATTTACACCAAACCTACAGTGCTCTCCCCTTAGCTAAGTAAGGAAAGACAGACAGACAGACAGACAGACTGACCAATCTGCCCTCTCTGTATACAGCTATTGTAATCCATAAAGTAATAATTTTTAGCTAGGACTACAAGGGCCACCACTGAGGTGTCAATAATGCACTTGTTCATTAACACATATTTGTTGTGTAACATGGGATGGGCATGGGGACAGAATAGACATACGAATAGCAGATAAAAGGCACAATTTCAGACGGAGCAATCGCAGTGAAGAAAGGAGGCTGTGGGTTTTTCAGCGGTGGGAATGAGGGGCAGCCTTAAACTGAGTTCTGGGAAGAGTTCCTGGAGGAAGGGACCTCCAAGCAGAGCCTGTAGCAGCAATCCTGTAGCAGGACCGTTATCTGCGATCCTGCAGCACAACCGTTATCTACTTCCCAGGCCCATCAGGGCAAACGGATCTCAGTTCGCCACGTGGAGGGCCAAGCGGAGGTCAGAGGGGCTGGAGAGATTGGTTTCTGCTCTTCCAGAAGACCTGACTTCTCTGCCAGGCACCCACACAAGGTGGCTCACAACTGCCTGGAGCTCTAGTTCCGGGGCATCTGATGATGGTCTCCTAGACTCCCTGGGCACCTACGCTCATGTGGCATAAACCCACCCATGGACTGACACCCACACAGAATCAAAAATAAAAGTAACCCTTCCTTTTTAAAAGAGAGGAGATCAGGATAGCTAGATTTAAGGAAGATGGTGCCAAGAAGAGAAAGCAGAGGTGGTTGGCTGGGCTGTGGGGCCCAGAGGGAGAGAAGACTAGATTTTCTGTCGGGTAAAGAAGGAAGTGACTTGAGAGTTAATTACCTTGTTCGTGTAGAAAACTTAGTTGAACGTATAGTTCGGGTGCCTAACAGTCGTGGTAAAGTGAGATGAAAAGCCACCGCGAGGCCTTGGCACTGGAGGGTATGCAAGGCCTCCTTTTCTGTGTTTTCTCAGTCAGCAGCATTTCATACCTGGTTTCTATAGACAAAGTACGTGGTGAAGGAGAATGGCAGCAAAGTGTGGGTCTTGTGCATTAGCCTCCTCTTTTAGCCAGAGGAGGAAGAAAAGAATGTATTTTGCGTCCTAAAGGTACTAGAACACTTGGCGTTTTCCACCACACCATGCTTGAATACAATCTGTGTCTAGAAGTTTCCTCCAATCTCCCTAGCTGCTGTTTCTTGATCTTCCTTGCGGGACTTCCTCGAGGTGGTGCCTGAGCATTGGCCTTCCTCGGGGTCATCACTGGACCCCCCCCCCATTTCTGCCTAGAGGACCACATTCTGCCTTGTGATTTTTTGCATGCATCTATGCTAAGTCATAGGTTCCTATGCTTTGTTTACACCTCTTTGAAGAATCCTGGGGACCCGTGTGCCCTATGGCTTCCTGCTTTATCACCTGCGTGCATAACAGAAACTCCAGGCTTCACCTGCTCTAAAGAGAGCACCTAACCTCCATTCCCAACTCTGCAATCTTTCCCAGAGCTTCCTGTCTGCAAAAGTTGCACATGCATCTACCCCCATCCAGATGAGCCTGCTGCTCCCCTAGCCAGTGTGTTTGTCCATCTTCCCTTCAGCAAACCCTATTGGTTCAGCCTCTGTTAGTCCACTTCCCATCATCCCCTCTCCCCTCCATCACCTCTCACTGGATAATACCTCTGCAGGAGTGGCTTACCTGACCTGACTCCATTTTTCTCTTTGTGGAGTCATTTGCCACAGGCCAGTCAAAAGATCTTGCCAAAGGTGAGACAGTCCATGCTGTTCTTTGTTGAAAAACCTCATTGTCTCCCTTTTGCACCTCAGATAACATCAACGCATTTCCTGTGACTCCTGACCACCTCCTGATGTTGCTGGCACATCTCTCCCCTGCTTCTGTGTGTGCCAGGCCCTAATGAGTTGGAGTCAGGCCATTTATATCCATTGTCCTTCTGCCTGGAGTGTGCTTGTCTTCTCTCTCAAAGTGGCTGGCTCCGTTCTCAACTGGATCTGAAGTCCTCTCTCCACTCCATCCTTATTCTCTATCATGTCTCTGGATTATGCTGTGTGAACAGGGCCACTTGTCTTGGTGTCTCTGAAGGAATCCTCAGTGAAAATCTCAAGTAACTGGCAAGTGATTGCCACATGTTGTCCTGTTTCAGTTGCTGACAGATGAGCGCCTCCAGCAGCTGTTGCTGGCACACAGCACAGTAAGTGCTGTATCAAATGAAGTGAGTTTCATGATGAAGGCCACCCAGAGTTACACTGTTTCCTCATCATCCATAGCAAGGGGGCCTCTGTGGAAACTCAGCAGCCCACTCATTCTAAGTCAATGCGAGTTGGCCATTTTCTTACTTGAAGAGTGTCACGAATTTTGTTTTGATAAATGAAATCATTTTCTAAGCTTCACACAGTCACTTTGGCGATATTCCATATTCATTTCAGGCTAGCTCGTTTCCAGAAAATCTACACTAATGAGAGTTAGTCAAAAGTCTGGAAAACAATACTTTGATGCATTGTGGAGAGATCATTATTAAATCATTTAGTTTAAATTCAAGTTTCTATAGACAAACCACCTTCAATGTGTCTCAGTTATACAGAATCGCACTGAATACCTTTAAATACTTTCCTTCCAAAGAGACTGTTGGGTGTCACACCGTTGAAGAGCCATTCTGGGTACAATTTCTTTCCCTCTTTCCCTTTCTCCCTCTCCCTGCACCTCTCTCTCTTCTAGTCTTTTGAGATAGCGTTTCTCTGTGTATCCCTGGCTGTCCTGGAACTTGACCTGTAGACCAGGCTGGCCTTTGCCTGAACTCAGAGACCTGTCTGCCTCTGCCTCCTGAACGCTGAGATTAAAGGCATGCACCATCATCACCTCCTGGCTGGGCAGTTTCTTTAAGGACATCACTTCCTTCAGACTGGAAGCCTCATCTACTTCATTAATGGCTGGAAGAAATTTGCACAGAATTTCCAGAAAGCTATCTGGGAGATCACTATAGTCTCCATTCTTCCTTCTCAAACTAGAAAACAAATAATGGACTTTGTTTGGACCTTAAGAATAGTCATATTCACCAAATCAGACACAATGACTGCTTTGTGCAAAACTGGATTCTGATTAGACAAATACTGATTAAATCACTTACAAATGATGACAAATCACTCAGTGCTCTACTGGACAACTCATATTTGTTTATACATCATATTCCATGTTGAGTAGAGTACATATTAAGCTCTATATTTATGAATAGGTCTAATTTAAAATGACAAAGACACTATGTTTTACCATAAACCTGAAGGTCCCCACATTCAGCATAAATCTGAAGGCCCCTGCCTTAGTTTTCTTTCCATTGTTATGATAAACATCATGACCAAAAGCAACTTGAGGGAATGTCATGGGGCAAAGTCTCCAAGGACCACTGAATAAAACCAGAGCACAAATTTGAGAGTCTTTATTAAGCTGACTGACTACTGCCTGGAGAGAAACAGTTCTCACAGAGACGCCCCAGTTGCTTTCTGCAGGGAGCTTTTAAAGGCAAAAATCATTTTCTGGGTTGGCAGTTGCATGAGGAAGCAGAGCAAGCAAGCAGTTTAACAGAAGCAAAATGCAGCAGTTAGCTGGGGCATCTTGACTGCAAGACCCTGGGACAGGGTTGGATAATTTTCTAAGGAACTTTCCCATGGGACCGGCATAAGTGGAGGATCAGCTCTAAGTAGGACTTTAGATGACTGAAGCAGGGACAAGATGGCAGAACCTTGGCCCAATCACAGGAAGAACAGGTTTATTTAACTTACATGTTCTGATCACAGACATTTGTTGAGGGAAGTCAGGGAAGGAATCTGAAAAAGGGAATGGTGCTTACTGACATGGTTAGTTCAGCTTTTAAAATCATAGCCCAGGACCACTGGCCAGAGTGAACACCACACAGTGGGTTAGACCCTTCAATAAATCAAGAAAATGACCCACAGACTTTCTTATAGGCAATATTGTGGAGACATTTTCTTTTCTTTCTTTCTTTCTTTTTTTTTTTAAAGATTTATTTATTATATGTAAGTACACTGTAGCTGTCTTCTGACACTCCAGAAGAGGGAGTCAAATCTCGTTGCGGATGGTTGTGAGCCACCATGTGGTTGCTGGGATTTGAACTCAGGACCTTTGGAAGAGCAGTCGGGTGCTCTTACCCACTGAGCCATCTCATCAGCCCGGAGACATTTTCTTAATTGAGGTTCCAGCTTCCCAGATGACTCTAGCCTGTGTCAAGTTGACAAAAAGTAGCCAGCACAGTCCCCCTAAACCCTGGGTAATGGTTAGTAAACGGGGATACTGGAGTAGTAGACTGTGACTCACTTATTCCCACACTGGGCTTCAGTATATCACCATGTACTGGTGAAGGAAACCAAAAGAGGAGAGACCGAGGTTGAAAGCTAGGACAGGCAATGACAAGAAAGCTCTTCAAAAATGTTCCTCTCACCATTTAACAACTTATTGGAGTAATGAAGGGCATGTCTTCTGGGCCTTCCCATCGTGGAGGATCAGGTTTTAAACATATAGCACAGTTTAGTCACTCTCAAATTATAATTTTATATCCCTTAAATTTATAGCTCTTAAAAATATCCCTTCACCAATACTAATCCAGGGAATATTAGGTACCTCCAGTTCCTTTTTAGTAGTCCATCTTGTGACAAATGACTTGACCAACCAATCAAATGGACTCGTGCCACCTGTTTTTAACTTTGTGGGCTTTCATATTAAATAAACCTGGGATCTCCACTTGGTGGCTATATTTTGTTAAACTCAGCCTGAGACAGTTTCTGTCCCTTCCACGATTTATCCCACACCCTTAATATCCATTCCCACATATATTCCTCAGACTTCTTCTTCAGTGAGTTAGCAAACTCATTAAGCTGTTTAATGCTATAGCACACCTCCTCATGAGCCACACTTTCTCTTTCCTCTCTAGGAACCTTGAATCTGGTTCTAGATCAAGAGGTGCCTTGAAGGACAGCAGCATTGTCCTGCCTAGGATTTCCTTCAGGTGAACCCTTCAGGGGGTTCAAAGTCCTCTGCCTCATTAGTGTGCTCACACATCTCCATCCCAAGTTACATGATCTCACTCCTTACCAATCAGTGCCCTTATGTCAACCACACACTCAACCACACACACACACACACACACACACACACACACAAGCATGGCTCCTAGGCAGGGTCTGTAGGTCAGCCAATGTTCTAATGAGGAATCAGGTTTGAGTCTTTGCAGCTTGAGCTCTTTGGCTTCCAGAGAGAAGAGTCTCTTCCGAGGGTTCTTAGAGACCTTTGGACTGTTTGTGTGAATCTAGAACTAGTCAGTTACATAACTGAGCTTATTCTTCTCCTTTCCCACTCTATCCTGAGATTAGAAGTTGGTTGTTTTATTATGGAGCTCATTCTTTTTCTTTTTTCTTTTTTTTTCTTTTCTTTTTTTTTTTTTTTTTTTAAGATTTATTTATTTATTATATGTAAGTACACTGTAGCTGTCTTCAGACAATCCAGAAGAGGGCGTCAGATCTTGTTACNGATGGTTNTGAGCCACCATGTGGTTGCTGGGATTTGAACTCCGGACCTTTGGAAGAGCAGTCGGGTGCTCTTACCCACTGAGCCATCTCACCAGCCCTCATTCTTTTTCTTAATCAGTTTATCCAAAGATGCTAGAGGTAGGTGACTAGCCAGCACCATTATTTTCACAAGTTGTCAAAGGTTTTATGTAAAAAGTTACTAAATTCCTTGCTCTTTGTGTGAAACAGCACAATCAAATGCATTTATCTTGGTACATTCCCTAAATTGCTCATACCATGGAGTTTTAGAACTCTCCATGCTACCAGGCAAGCCTTCTGGAACCACAGGTGTTGTCAAATTAGAAAACCTGTTTCAGGTACTTAAGCAATTCAACCATACAATTCTGTTTCTCTAGAACCACTCCTGGAACCACAATCTATATTAGTCAGGGTTCTCTGAAGAAAGAGAACTGATGTGATATGTATGTGGATTTATTAGATCAGCTTACAGCTATGGTCCAGGTAGTCCAATGACGGCTGGCTGTCTCCCAACAGAAAAGTTCCAAATTTTGTAGTTTCAGTTTATGAGACTGGATGTTCCCTGACCTGTGACATAAGAGCTGTTATGGTTGGAAAGGCTAAGTGGAAGCCACTGGAGTTGCCTCCTTTTAGATCAGGATTAGTGTAGGCATGTGGAGATGAAAGAACAAGAAAATGGACCTCGACAGAAGCAGAGCTGCCCTTTTAGCAAAAACAACAAACAGCTGCAATCTCTCCATGGGAGCCAGGACACTGGGGCTCAGGACTCCATAGGGCAGAAAGGGGAAGTTAAGGGTGGGAAGACCTAACTTTTTGCCTTCTCAAGACCATAAGTTTTGCTGGATATCCTTATCACTTTGGCATCCTCACCAGGAGTTGGAAGAGGCTTGCATTAGGACTGTGAGTTCTGCTTTGAGGTGGTGTGAAGGGGAAGGGGTCTAGCCTCAATAACAGTGTAAGTGTGTGGAGAGTGAGGGTGAATGATGGCATAGCCAGCTTCGAAATGGGGTATCTTGAGCATCTATGAACCAATCTGGGCTTTGAGGGGCACTCTCATTATTCAGATTCTCTTAAATGCTACTGAACTTCCTGTGACAGCCTCTATCACTCATTATTGTGACCACCAAAGAGATATACAGCACTTTTCCCACTCCAACAATCAGATTGATAAGCCTACCAAGGAAGTTGCCCTCACTCGTTGAGACCTTACTGAACCCACACCTGCCCCCATAACCTCCTCACTCATAGCCTGTCAAGTCTCCATCCCCAATCCCAGTGTAACAACCTCTACCAGGGAAAATAGTGAACCAAAACCAATATCACATCCTCAGAGGAAATGCAGAATGGGCCACCATGAAGGACTTGAGAGACAGATAGTTCTTGCCACATCTCCCTTTATCCCTTCTAAGTGGCCTGTGAAGAAGACCAGTGGATCATGGAGAATGGCAGTTGACCATAGTAAACCTAATTAAGAAGTGACTCTTATTGTACCAGATGTGGTGTCCTTACTTATCACGTTAACACATCTTCTGGAACATGGAATGTCTAACAAATGCTTTTTTCTGCCCAGAAAGAACCTCAGAAGCAATCTGCTTTCATCTGGCAGGGCCAGCAGTATACCTTTACAGTTTTACCTCAAGAGTTTATTAACTCTCCAGCCCTGTGTCACAACTCAAGCTCAAAGGGATACTGATCATCTGTCTCTTCCACAAAATATCACACTGGTACACTATATTGATGACATTATGCTGATTGGGTTAAGTGAGCAGGAGGTAGCAACCACTTTGGATTTGTAGGTAATGAATATGTACACCAGAGAAAGGGAAATAAATCTAACCAAAATTAAAGGACTTTTGACCTCAAGTGAAATTTCTTTAAGTACAGTAGTGTGCGGCACACAGAGATATTCCTTCCAATGTAAAGGGTAAATCAGTACACCCAATCACTTTTATTATTAAGAGAAGTACAATGATTTGTGGGCCTGTCCGGATTCTGGAGTCAGCACATTGCCCTCTTGGGTGTGTTACTCTGGCCTATGTACCAAGTGACTCTCAGAAAGCTGCTATCTTTGAATTGGGTCTAGAACAGGAGAAGGTTCTTCAACAGGTCCAGGCTGCTGATAGGTTTCTCTTCTGCTTGGGCCATATAATCTATCAGACCCAATGGTACCTGAGGTATTAGTAATAGATGAGGATACTTTTGGAGCCTTTATCAGTCCCCTAGTGATAAATCACAAAGAAGACCATTGGAATTTTGGAGCAAGGATCTACCACCATCTGTAAACAAATTACTCTCCTTTTGAGAGACAGCTCTTGGCCAGCTATTGGGCCTTAGTGGAAACTGAATTATGACAATGGGCCATCAAGTTACCATGTGACCTGAGCTACCCATCATGAGTATTATCTGACCCACCAAGCCAGAAAGTAGTATGTGAACATCAGAAATCCATTATCAAATGGAAGTTGTAGGTATGTGATCAGACCTGAATAGGTCCTGAAGGCACAGGAAGTTACATAAAGAGGTTGCCCAAATGCCTTTGGTTTCAAATCCTACTAAAATGCCGTCTGCTCCTAAGCATACACACAGAGCCTCATGGGGTATGTCCTATGATACTGAGGAAGAGAACACTAAACCCTGCTTTACTGGTGGTTCACACTATGCAGGCACTACCAAGAAGTAGACAGCTACAGCATTACCATCTGTTTCTCAGATGACTCTGAAAGTCACTGGTAAAGGGAAAATACCCTTCATGGTGGGTAGAACTTCAGGCAGTGTATATGGTCATATAATTTTGCTTGGAAGCATGTCTTTGTTACTGTTCTATTGCCGTGAAGAGACACCATGACCAAGGCAATTCTTATGAAAGAAAATATTTAATTGAAGGCTTGCTCACTGTTTCAGAGGTTTAGTTCGTTGTCATTGTGGCAGGGAGTATGGCAGCATAAGGCTGATGCTGACCCAGTAGCAGAGAATTATATTCAGATCCCTAGGCAAAGAGAGATAACCTAGACCTGGCATGGAGTTTTGAAACTTAAAGCTGACCCCTAGGAACACACATCCCCCAACAAGGCCATACCCCTCAATCCTTCTAATCCTTTCAAATAGTGTCACTTCCTGGTAACTCAGCATTTAAGTATATGAGCCTATGGTAGCCAATCTTATTCAAACCACCATAAAGGAGAAATGGCTAGATATGCATTTGTTTGCTGAATAATGAATAATTTATTTGCTGTAGCCAATGGATCAGGTGAATAGTCAAAAACTTGGAAAGAGAATGATTGGAAAATTTGGTGAGAAATACATTTGGAGCATTATTTGGACACATTTCTTCAAATTGCTGGAGAATTTAAAGACATTTTTGTCCCATATAAATGCTCATTAAAAGGTAACTTCAACAGAGGAGTTCAAAATCAAATAGATAGGATGGTTCATTCTGAACAGTTAGCCTCTTTCCCCAGCCATTCCTGTCATTGCTCAGAGGTCCCATGAACAAAATGGCTATGGTGACAGAGAGATTAAGTATGGGCTCCATAACACGGACTGCCTCTCACTAAAGCTGACCTGCCTATAGTTGATGCTAAGTGCTAAATCTACCAGCAGCAGAGACCAACACTGAGCCCCTAGTATGGCACCATTCCCAGGAATGACTAGCCAGTGACCCAGTGGCAGGTAGATTATGTTGAACCACTTTATTTATGGAAGAAAAACCTGTCGCTTTACTGGAATAGATGTTTGCTATAATTTGCCTTTCTTGATCATAATGCTTTTGCCAGACTTCCATCTATGGTCTTTATTCACCACCATGGTATTCCATACATCATTGCATATCAAGGACCTCACTCCAGAGCCATTGAAGTGCAATGGTGGAGCCATGCTCATGGAATCCATAGGGCTTACCATGTTCTCCATAATGAAGCAGCTTGCTTGATAATACAGTGGCATGGCCTTTTGAAGACACAGTTACAGTGCCAGTTAGGTGGCAGTAGCCTCGAGGCCTGGGTTGGGGTTCTCCAGAATGCAGGATATGGAGTGTCTCTAGCCAGGCTTAATGGGGGCGGGAACCAAAGGGTGGAAATGGGCATTATCCCACTCACAATCCCTGATGACCCCCAGGGAAAGTTTTGCTTCCTGTTCCAATGATCTTAAGTTCTGCTGGCCCAGAAATTCTGGTTCCAGACTGGGGAATCTCTCCTGCCAGGAAATATGACAAAACATTCCATTGAACTGGAAGCCCAGACTTCCTTCTGGCTACTTTTGGGCTCCTGATAAACCAACAGGATAAGAAAGAAATAACACTGTTAGGAGGAGCAATCGATCCAGACTTCCAAGAAGAAATTGAGTTGGTTCTTCACAGTAGAGGTGAGCAAGAGCGTGTCTCGAGTACTCAGGGCATCTCTTGTTAGGATATCTTGCCACTAACATCAATGGGAAACTACAACAGCCTAATCCAGGCTAGATGACAAAGGTCCCGGACCCTTCAAGAATGAAGGTATGTATCACTCCTTCAGGAAAAGAACCAAGACCTGCTGATGTACTCGCTGAAGATGAAGGAAATACACACAGATGAAGGGAAATAGAGAACGGTGGTTATAAATACCAGCTAAGGTGATATGACCAGTTTGTAATGAGCATTGTTTCTGTCCTGCTTTGTTAAGAATGTGTTTGTGCATATACACATATATTAAGGAAACGTTGTGTTTTCTTTACTCATTTTTTCCATGTCATGTAACATCAATTGAAATAATATCACTGGCTGTTATCATGTCTAAGTTATAGGACACTAAAATACTAACTATTCCTTGAAGAACATTATATATTCCTTGAAGAAATATATAATGCATTTACGATTGTGTGAGGGGAGAAGGTGAAAGTCCTGAGTGCATGTGTGTTGTTGATATGAGCATGTTCTGTCAAGTACCCCGATGCCTCAGATCCACGGGGATGGCAAAGCCGTGCCTGGATCAAATTCATAGGAATAGCAAAGCCTTCCCCTGGTCCAACTCTGGATGCTGACAAATGGCTAACCATTAGCTAAACCAGGGTGTACAGAAATTATCATCCGCAGCTTCCTGCTCCTTAAGACTGCAAATTGAGACTGCTCCTCTATAGAGGCCTCCTACCAAGATTAGCTAGCCCACCTCTATACAATACCTTTGTGTTGTATAGAATCAATGTACTGTGTTGAATATAATCTGTGTACTGAGTTTCAGGGCTGCTGCTGGTGTAGTTGCATCAGGGCACACAGCCCCCTCAATCCCAGCCTTTTCTGTATGTATATATGTTGTCTTTTTATTCGCTGTCACCTCGGTCAGACCAATTCCTAAGCCATGCATGTTGTGGCATATGTGGGGTGGTTATATCCTGTTCCATGAAATTATGATCTGGTTATTGTTTTCATTTGTAAATTAAGCATGACATAAAGAAGTGACTGTTTCAAATTGAAAACGGATGGATTTGTGATGGCTAATCTTGGTTGTCAACAGGACTACATCCGGAATCAACTAAAATCCAAGCAGCTGGGCACCTATGAGGGGTTTTCTCGATTGGATCATTTGAGATGAGAAGATTCACCCTAAGTCTGGACCACATCATGTGGAAGAAGGAAGCTTTTACTTCTTGCCTGCTTGCTCTTATTCCTGTTGGCAAGCTCATTTGTCCTATTGCTCAGGAATTCCTTTGCTGGTATTATAACCTGCTTCTTCAGGATTCCAATGTAGACTGAAGACCAACAGTTCTTAGGAATCCTTTGGGGCTCTAGCCCCAGATTGGGACTGACGTGTGTGTGTGTGTGTGTGTGTGTGTGTGTGTGTGTGTGTGTGTACATGCATACGTGTGTCTAATATATGGGGATATTCTGAAAAGCCAAGAAGTGTAAAAGTTTCAGCCAAACACATTTTCCAGGGTTGTCCAGGATGATGTGAGTGCCCGATGGGACTGTTTATCAAATGCAGGGGCCATGGCCACCGAGATAGCTATCGTCTCATCTTTAAAGGCCAAATAGTTCCCATTTTCAATCTTCAGCAGAGTCATTTCCTGTTGTGAGTAACTGGGGTCCCATTTACTTAACAGCCTGGGAGTTAATGCAGCTTGTCATATTGGCGGCTCCATCCCCCTACCTACTTTTTAAAGTTGCTATTTTTGCTTCTCTGTCTGCTCTGTGGTTACCCTTGGCAGTAACAGCATTTTCCCTTTTGTAACTTGCAGGGAGACAGATAATTTTAGCCACATTATCAGCAGTAGCAGCAGGGAGTGGAGATATCTCTGTCTATCCAGAGACCTGGTCCGGAACCATCAGTATATATTTTAGGGTTTTTTTTTTTTAATTTTAATTTACCCTTTTTTCATTGTGAGTCACATATTCCTCCCATATCTGTATAGCAATGGTGTAGATCCCCCATATAATCATCTTAAGTATTGTATCACACATAGCCTGAGGTCCCTAGTGACGTCCCTTATCATAGGGTGCACATTGGTTAGAATCTAATCTCTGGAGACTACAGGACCTTTCTGATCAAAAGGACAGGCAATTTATCAGAGGTGTCTCATTGTCTCCCGAGTCCTGGTTCACCATGAATCTCAAGGACAGAGGTACTGAATGTCTTCTCAGACTCTCTTATCCCCTTTGGTGTAGACGTTCAAGCTTTGCTGCACACCAAGAAGAACCGTATGCTTTAAACGCTGTATAACATTCAGTGAATACGAAACAAAACGACCCTCAGAGTTTAAAGAAGTATTCATTTGTTCTGGCTCAGTTTTCCCAAGTGGCCAAAGTTTAACAAAGCCAATATCTGTTACCATGACCAGATCATTATAACCTTGGGAATTTTAATAAACCTTAAATATTAAACATATATCATCCTTAAATCCTGTACTCTATAAACCTTGTATAATTTATTTAAACCTTTTATGACTTAGTTTGAGCTTTTATGGTTTTGTTCTCATCTTTATCTTTGCCTCTGTTGTTGTTGTTTTGCACATTAAGGGCAGTTAAGGAACTCATTGCCCAGGCCAATATAACTTTAAAGCTCCCTTTTAAACAGGCTTTCGGGAGAGAAAAAAGGGGGGAGGGAGAGACAGAGACAAAGAGACAGTCAGAGACAGAGACACAGAGAGAGACACAGAGATAAAGAGAGTCAAAGCACTAGAAAAAGTCATATTTTGTCATCCATCTACATAGGAGAATTGATCAGGAAGGCCTGCACTCACTGTGACAACTTTGAACATTCTGGCTCTTTCCTTTTTTAATGACTCCTCAATAATCATCCTACCCCAGATGGTGGGCAACGTATCTTACAGAAGGCCCAGAACGTTGTGTGAGACAGTTTGATAAAACCTTATATTTCCCCAATGTCTTTTCTTGACATTTGTCTAAGGGCGTGGGGTTATTCTGTTGTCCTCTCATTTGGTCCCAGTAGGTGACGCTCACACATAAGAGGGAAGCGTGTTGAGCGAGGACTATTTGGGTAGGCTTCATTTGCTTCATCCTGGAGCCTCTTGGCATATGGCAGGTTCATATAAACCCGAATTCGGATCTGAATTCTCAGGGAGGGAAAATGTTGCCCCCCCCCCCGAGTCAGATACTCCCATTCATTTTATTCAGACACACATAACCATATGACTACAATCCCTTGCCTACTGCCTTGAAGTCACTGTAGAGCCCTGTTTTCCCGGATAATTTACATAGCTCAAGGACTCTTAGAAGGTAATCAACCAATTGTCCTTTCCATCCAAAGAAATGTTAACCAGATATCCAAAACCAACTGAACCAAGTTTCTCCTAGTAGTCTAATGGGAGAGGTTCCCTGACCTACTTCCTGGGGCTGGCCTCCATTCCACTTTTAGAGATGTCCCTAGACCCCAGAATGGCCAATCTCCTACATGTTCAGTGGTCCGTTGGTGCCAGGTGAGTCTCTGTTCTTGTGCCCAGGGAAGCCAGCACCGCAGTGCAGGGGAGATGAAGCCAGCACC
>NC_034592.1:113038250-113043767 GCF_900095145.1 Mus pahari
CAGTGCAGGGGAGATGAAGCCAGCACCGCAGTGCAGGGGAGATGAAGCCAGCACCCCAGTGCAGGGGAGATGAAAGCATTGTTGCATTTCCTAGCTAGTGCACCAGAAAGGCTGAGACCAAGGAGAGACACCCAAGGGTAGAAGCCAGGAGGCAAAGCCAGGAAGCAGTTTATTGTATCCATATAATAGGCTCGAGGGACATAAGTTCAAAAAACTAAGCCCCAAGTTCAGCTATACAGAGCATTTTGCAAACCCCAGCCTTGTCTTCTGAGCAACCCAAAGTGACACAAATTTTGATTGACTATACTCAGCTTTGTCTTAGTTACTTTCCTCCATCACCATGGACTCTATTCATCTGGAACCATAAACCAGGTAAACTCTTCCATAATTTGCTTTTTATTACAGTAATTTAAAAACTTAACTCAGGCAGCAGGGTTAAGTTGTCCTCTAAAATGTAAAACTGTATGTGAAGACAGTCACTATTTTAAGTCATGGTACACAGGTACTACAAGAACTCAAAGCTCACTGATATGAATCTCAGAGTTATGAAATTGAGACAATTTAAAATGCTAGAGACAAATGAACAGCACTTGCGGGGCTGCAGTTGCTGCCCTGCTGAAGGCTTGCCTCCAGTATACCCTGTCTCCACCGTGAAGGCGATATCATGGCAGCCTCCCATAGCTCAGTATCGGCACTTGTAAGTGCAGTGAGACTTTCACAAACCAAGGAGAGTATTAAATGCAGCTCTCCACGATGCCAGAGTACATCTTGGAGTTACACTGTTTTCCATAGGATGACTGCACTATAACCCATCTCCCAAGTATCCTATTATCTGGACATTGCGTTTGTGATAGTCTTGGGCTGCCATCACAGAATATTGCTGACTGAGTGACTGGATCTTTGACTACTCCTGTGTATCCCTGTGTGGATTAGCCCGGTCCTCCACCCAGGTCATACTGGATTATGTTGTAATATTTGTTAATTTTCTTCTTATTGTGAACAAAAACTTAAACAACTTCAGGGGGGAAAGGTTTCTTTTAGCTTACAGTTTGAGAGTACAGTCCATCATACAGGGGCAGTCTGGTGGCAGAAGCAGGAGGCAGCTGGCTCTATCATCTCCACTCATGAACAGAGAAGCCAGGAAGTGGGGCCAGGCTATGAATCCTCAAGGACCCCACCCCATGACTAACTTCCTTTAGTCAAGCTCCTCTCTTCCTCTACCGAGGCTCTCTCTCCTAAAGGTTTCATTACCTTCCAAGCACTGCTGGCTTCAGACCAAGTCTTCAAGCACAGGACAGGAGTATTTCTCCTTCAAACCATAAGCCTATTTGAGGACATAGAACTCATTGAACCAGACCACTTGGTTGGTAAAGGCACTTGATGTCTAGCTCGATGGTCTGAGTTCAGTCACCAAGACCCATAAGGTAGAAGGACACAAGTGACTCCAGTTGTCCTCTATCTCAACATAAGCACCATTGCATATGCATGTGTGTGTCACACACACACATGCTTGAGCACCTGAAGGGAATAGATACAATTTCAAAAGACTATGTTTTCTAACTTTTTGTTTTTAATCTCAGAAGAGTCACTTTTTAAAAACACTACTGGAGCCAGGCTGTGGTAGTGCATGCCTTTAATCCCCTTTAATCCCAGCTTGTGGGGGGGGGGGGCAGAGGCAGGTGGATCTCTACTTGAGAACAGCCTGGTCTATAGAGTGAGTTCCAGGATGGCCAAGGCTACACAGAGAAACCCTGTCTCAACAAACAAATAAAACAAAAAACCTATACTGGAAATTGTGAAATAAACCCAACAGCAGCAGCAGCAGCAGCAGCAGCAACAACAACAACAACAACAGCAACAACAACAACAACAACAACAACAAACTCAACCGGGAGAAATCCCAACTGACTGAAGTAGTCAATACAGATTAAAACAGCCTATGTAAATTTAGTCTTAATAAACATTTATAAAAGACTGCCAAGTCACAGATTTTAGACCTACAAAAATTTCCCAGAAGGAGATGGAACTTGTACCAGTATCTCCTAACCAAAGCCCACCAGGAACACAGTACGTGTAGCTGAAGGCAGCTTTGCTAACCATGATACCACCAAAACCTCTTTACCTGAAATTGAAGGAGTTGTTCGTTGTATTGGAAGAAAGTGAACACCAGGAGAGAACTGTGGCACCTTCACTTAGTGGTGTTAGAAAGGCACTACTGAGTTTGAGTTTGGTTGGGTGAATTGAAAGGGTCTATGGAAGCTAGGCTTGCTGTAGATTGAATGTCCATGAGAACCTCCACAAATCTAAATCTATGGCAAATTGGAACCGAGATAACACTGAAACTTGTAACAGAAGTAGCAGTCATTAATTCTCCCGGGTAGGGGAGATATTTGGTATTTTGTGAGTGACAAGATTCTGTCTGTCTGTCTGTCTGTCTGTCTGTCTGTCTGTCTGTCTATGCCTTAGCCAAAACTACAAATAGGCTTGTTCTGTTTCTTAGTCCCCAAAGCAGGCTTTCCCACGGATGGGCTTCTGTGATGCTTTTTTTGTGCAAGATGAGAACAGCATGGCCCAGCTGTGGCAGGCCAGCTTCTGAGTGGCAGGATCACCCTCTCGTCTGTTAGTTTCCAATAACATGGTAGCTAGAAACTTAATGACGGAAACCAAAGTAACAGCCTGCAAAATCTTTATTATGAATTAAATAGAATTGGATAGTGTAATGTAGCATAACAACTGATCAAAGAAAGCGTTAAATGTACTAATAACATTGGCTCTAGAAAAATCTTCAAATAGTTCATCACTATATAATTCTAACTAAAAGTATTGGATTCTAGTTTGGGAGGGTATGTAATTTGCTAATGTCATTGGAGAACAATTCAGCCATATCCACAAATATTGAAACTGCATTTATCATCTGGTGTGGTGGTTCACTCCTTTAATCCTGTCATTGTGGAGGCAGAGGCAGGCAGATCTCTATGAGTCTAAAGCCAGCGGATTCTACACTGCACATTCCAGGCTATCCAGGGCTACACAGTAAGATCTTGTCTCAAAACAGCGAAACCCCTGCATCTGTCTTTTGACAAGGTCATTTTAGTTTTGGATAATTATTCTAAAGAGAAAATTGCATATGCACACCCCCAAACACCCACAAAATGGCACAACGTATAATAGTAGTACTAGGTCCACATGTAATAACAAGAGTTGGGAGACATGAAATACTTTGTAGAATATCTATAAAACTAAGCGGCCTTGACGGTCAGTATTTCTGCAGTGTCAGGGTTCGGTCCACCTATTACACTATTGCATATCCACTGACAGAGTAAAGTCATGAGTGGTCCGGGAAGCAGCAGATTGTCTTCCATAAACCCGGTCCTGGGTGCTGGCAGGGCCAGCATAACGGTTTCCTGGGCTTCTCCAGCTCGCAAGTAAGTACAAGGTGCACCTTCTTGGATCCCTCATCACTATGGCAACAGGAGGCTTCCTGGCACTGACAAGAGATGTGAACTAGGACTGTGCAGTTTCCGTTCGATCCAATTTGGAATTGGCAGAGCCCAGGAAGAGTCGCTGCCCCATCAAGACTCTTTTTGTCGTTGGTGGGGTTATGATAAAGCAGGGAGCCTTCCCAGGAACAGTAAACAGAATATCAAACCCTGATCGTGCTCAACCCTGCGGGCCACGGACCCCGCCTCTTTCGGCGCCGCTCTAGCATCACCATGGCAACCCCAGGGCTAAGCCAAGTTTCTTTGCCTCTTTAAGAGAACGGTCTGCTACCCAAGAGCGCCTTCCCCCCCGCGTGTAGGGGCTTCCATCACCATGACAACTCAAAGGCCTCTCAGCGGGCTTTACTGACCCTTCGAGGATCCTGGTCATGGCCCCACCTCTTCCGGCTCCTCGCGCATCCTTCACCATGGCAACTGAATATGGGTTGCTAGGGCCAGGCTTGGGTTCACCATAGCTTGTTGAGGAGGGAGGGAAGTGCTAAAGGCTGCTGGTGTGGGGAAATACTTGCGTCCAGGAGAGGGGTGATGGAGGTGCTAGTGGCTGGCACGTTTCCTCCCCTGGTTAGGGTGGCTCACGCAGGTGGCATAGAACATGAGTGCACCTCGCCAATAGCTCGAAGGTACAGCATTCTACCCTAGGTTCTGGGCTGCAATCCTGGCACCTTGAGATCTCCTTCATTAGATCTCCATGGAATTCCGAGTCCACTCACTCTTAGTCTGTTTTTGTTCCCCTGCTCTTGGCAACCTAGTGTGTGATTAAGGGTATGGTCTCTGGGCTCAGGCTTTATCCGAAAGAAATGACAATTGTAGTAATATCTTAAGGCTACTTTGAGTATTAAGCAAGGTAATGGGACAGAGTATATACTTCCTGGACTTAGTTTCTGGTGCGTGACTCAGTAAATGTTTGTTGCTTCTAGATTCCCGTGAACAAGTCACTTAGCCTCTTTGCACTTAAAGTTAACCTTGTCTCTTTGAAAAATAAGGCTAATAGTACCCTCTAACACAATTAGGACAGTATTATAAAGTCCTTAGAACAACAGTAGGCACGAAGTAAATGCTATTTAAGTACTGCATTATTACACTTTTGTGCTGGCTAGTTTTATGTCAAGTTGACACAAGCTAGAGTCACTGGAAAGGGGGAACTTCAATTAAGAAAATGCTTCCAGGGCTGGTGAGATGGCTCAGTGGGTAAGAGCACCCGATTGCTCTTCCGAAGGTTCGAAGTTCAAATCCCAGCAACCACATGGTGGCTCATAACCATCCGTAACAAGATCTGACGCCCTCTTCTGAAGTGGAGTGTCTGAAGACAGCTACAGTATACTTACATATAATAAAAAATAAATCTTTAAAAAAAAAAAAGAAAATGCCTCCATAAGATCCCGCTGTAAGGCATTTTCTTGGTGGTTTTTGGAGGAGGCTCCAGCCCATGGTGAGTAGATAGTGCCCATCCCTGGCCAGGTGGTCCTGGATTCTATAAGAAACCAGGCCCACAGACCCCCAGAGCTCCCGGGGACTGGACCACCAACCAAATAGTGCACATGGAAGGACCCATGGCTCTGGCTGCATATGTGGCAGAGGATGGCCTTGTTGGACATCAGTGGGAGGAATGGCCCTTGGGCCTCAGGGAGTTTGATGCTCCAGTGTAGGGGAATGCCAGGGCAGGAAGACAGGAGTGGGTAGATGGGTGAAGGAACACTCTCATAGAGACAGGGGAGGGGGATGGGATGGGGGATTCCGGAGGGGAGACCTGGAAAGGGGATAACATTTGAAATGTAAATGAAATATTGAAAGAAAGAAAGGAAGAAAGGAAGGAAGGAAGGAAGGAAGGAAGGAAGGAAGGAAGGAAGGAAGGAAGGAAGGAAGGAAACCAGGCAGACCACTCCATGAGGAGCAAGTCACTAAACAGCACTTCTCCACAGCTGCTGCATCAGCTCCACAGCCTCTGCATCAGCTCCACAGCCTCTGCATCAGCTCCACAGCCTCTGCATCAGCTCCACAGCCTCTGCATCAGCTCCAC
>NC_034592.1:113043827-113050137 GCF_900095145.1 Mus pahari
GCATCAGCTCCACAGCCTCTGCATCAGCTCCACAGCCTCTGCATCAGCTCCACAGCCTCTGCATCAGCTCCACAGCCTCTGCATCAGCTCCACAGTCTCTGCATCAGCTCCTGCCTGTTTTAATTCCTAGCTTAAATTCCTTCAGTGAGGGACTGTGGATGTGGAAACAGAAGCCAAAGAAACCCTTTCCTCCCCAACTTGCTTTTGGTCACAGTGTCACATCACAGCAACAGAAAGCCTACCCAGGACACCCAGCAAATTGTTATCACTGTTGCTTGCCTCATAAAGCTGGAAAGAATTGCTTTTTTTTTTCCTGCCTCCACCAGAACTTTCAGCCCCTTACCGGCATTTGCTTACATTTCTTCTTAGAATTTTAGACTTTTACACACCTGGAAGAGGCCATATAATGCCCTTTAAAATGTCTGGGCTGTGAATCAGGTGGACTTTGTGCAACTGGTTCTTTGTGTGAAGTTGAATAGGTTCTACTGGTTCCTTACCCATCCTTAGGGTTCTCTGTATGAAGGGTATTAGCTGCTTTTAGCCTCTACTGTCAAGGCAGTGTATTCAGTAAAAATGATCTCTTCATCAGAAACAGTGGGAACAAGTGATGGCTGCTGAGACTGTGACAGGCGCTGGTGCCGTGTGAGTCTGCGATTGGAGAGGAAGTTTCCTTATGTGTACTTTAATCTCTAGTCAATAAAATGCCAGTGTGCTTGAGGGTACAGTGAGACCGTTTCCACCACAAATAAAAACCAAGGAACACGGCACGGGCTTTATCCTTTAAAGCCTCCTTCTAGCTCAGCTGGCAGCTAATCTAAAAGTCACTTGTGCAGCAGTCTGACCCGGGTGGGATTACCCAGCCGTGAGCTTCCTGAATTTTCCTCTCCCCTTAACTGGATCAAGAACGGCTGGTTTCGTGCTTCAGGAGCCCTTCCCTCACTAGAGAGCGAAATCTCTATTTATCCTAAGATTAATCAACTAGGCTAAAGGATTAGTAATAGTTCCCCGGAGGTGTTTGACCTTGCGGTATGTGACTTGTGGTGTGACCTGAGAAAAATATCTGAGTTAGATTTTCTTCATCTCTAAAACAAAAAGCCCCATAAGCCTGTTGTAATGATTAAGTGAGATACTGCTGTTGAAGGATTCATAATTACCTGTTACATAATAAGCACCCACAAAACAACAACCCCCTGCTTTAACCATGGATGTAGAAACATAAGCCAAATAAACCCTTGCCTTAAAAAAGCAAAACAAAACAGCAACCTACTGTCATCATGACTATTGGATTAATAGCTCACAAAAGACAGTAGTCTTTTTAATGCCTGCCATATCATATAGGCTTAGGAAATGTTAAAGGAAAGAGAAAACCCAGCCAAGAAGTTCTCATAATAGTGAATTTCAAATGGCAGCTAACAGTTACTGAACATTGTGTCAGAAACTGTGTCAAGATCAATTACCTCCTTTCCTTCTCAAGTTCAATGACCTTGTCTAGCCCTCCTCCTCTTCCTCCCCCTCCTCTGGCTTTCTGAACTTGGGATTACACCTACCCTGTGCTTCACACTTGCTAACAAGTGCTCTACTAGTAAGCTACACTTCAGGACTGGTTTGCTTTGCGTTTTGACACCACGTTTTTACTAAGTTGTCCTGGCAGCTCTTGAACTTGCAATTCTGTTTCAGCCTACTGGTTAGCTAGAACTGCAGTTCTATACCACCAGATGTGGCTTGTGTCTGGCTTTCTGATTTGATGCTTCAGGAAGCGTCATTGATTCACATAATCTTACAGAGTCCAGAAGCTGAAACTCATGCCTCCTGCAGCTTTCCAGATGGTGTATTTACCATGTGCCTAGCAAAGTGAAAAGCATTTTGATTGCTTCCAAGTTTTGGCAATTATGGATAAATTGTGCTAGGAACATCTATGTGCATGAGATTTGATTTTGCTTGCTTGCTTTTTTTTTTTTTTTTTTTTTTTTTAACAGTCTTGCTGTGGAGCTAAGGGTGACCTCAGGCTCATAACCCCCCTCCTTCAGCCTCTTTAGTACTAACATCATAGGCATTATAGGCACCAGGACCAGTTCAATGTGCAGAGTTTTTCTGTGGATGTGTTTCAAATCCTTTGAGTGTTGCTAAGATTATATTGATTTTTGTTTGAAAAAATAAAACTCTTCAACTCCATCAGTGGATTAGCTTCAGGTGTTAGAAATGGGTCTGGAGTTCCAAGAAAATGACTACATAGTCTAAACATCTAGGTAAGGCAAAAATTTTGCTTGTGCAGGAGAGTCCATAGCCAGGCCAAACCAATGCTCAACTAAGAAGGGAAGCACACACATTTGAGGGGAGGTGTCTTTTGTTTGTTTGTTTGTTTGTTTTTATTCCCAAGCAACTGGGTTTTTTGCTTCATTCTGAGTGGTCCAAGCCTCAGCCTGACATTCTTACAAGATTGGATAATAAATAGCCGGCAAGCAGAATGCAATCTTTAGAACCTTGTGCAATCTTGAACATGTATTTTGACTTCAAGAAAGGCTGTGTTAAACCCACTAGTCAAGAGTTAGGCTGCTACCACAATTGTGAGGCAAGCTTTAATTAAATACCGGCCAGGATGACAGACTCTGCCAGATCCATTTTGGGGTTCCCAGAAAATGTCCACGAGTCACATTTTGCAGGTGCTTATGAAGGCAAACACATAAGGCTGCCGTATTTCCCGTCATGTCCAATCAGGGACAAGCATATATCCTGACGTACTTCCTGCCCACATACTTCCCACCTGTATGTGGCCAACACGTCCCCGAGGTTGGGTCAAGCAAACATATGGCCTCCAGTAAATAATAGCCTCCAGCACTTCAGAAAGTCTCTGTCCCTGGACTTCCAGGTTGCAGGCATTTTTGTGTCATGGATCTCTGAATCGTAGTAATTACAACTAAAACACTTGAAACATAACTTTGGCTCTTACAGCTGACCCTAGAGGAATTTGAATTTCTTCCAAGTGACTTCTCTACAATTTTTTTAAATGAAAAAAAAATATATTTTTTTTTTGTCTCATTGAAGCCTTTGATAGAAAATACAGTACATCTCTTACATTTCCAACAGAGTATTTGGTGTTACCAACGTTTCAGATTTTGCCATTTTGAGAGATGTGTTGAGTCTGTCTCATTTCATCATGGGGTCTCCTGGTTAGCTTCAGCTGTCAGCTTGACACAGCCCAGAGTGACCTGAGGGTGTCATCTGAAGGACTTCTCGGAAACTTTCTGGGAACTCGCTATCAAACTTCACCCAGTCAGCCACTGCATGACCAAAGCTATGGTACATGACCATCTCTAGACAAAAGAGAGCCAGGAAAATAAGGTCTATATTTAGGGTTATGGTCTTTCTGGTAGAGGACAACAAGAAGTCCTAGTTTCGTTTCTGATGTCGTGATACAAATATCCTAACCAAAAGGAGGGTTTATTTGCCTGTCCTGGTTTTCTCTGTTGCTGCCATAAACACCATGACTAAAATGAACTGTGGGAACTCCCAAGTGAAAACAGGAACTCAAGCAGATGCCCGCAAGCAGAAGCTGAAGCTGAGACTGTGGAGTGCTGCTTACGGGCTTGCCGTTTGGATCACCTCTGTCTGCTTTTCTGACCCAGCCCAGCCCACCCTTCCTGGAGATGGCAACACCCACAGTGGGCTGAGCCCCACTGCATCCATTAGCAATAAAGACATGTCCACAGGCCAATCTGATGGAAGTAGTCCTTCAGATGACACTCCCAGATCACTCTGGGCTGTATCAAACTGACAGCTGAAGCTAACCAACCAGGAGACCTCATCCTTTGTCAACTGGACATGCAAATATATCTCACATCACTATGGTTAACAAAAAAGTACAGCTTTTACAGGTTTCAAAGTTTTTTTTTTTTAAATACCCATACTTTAAATTTCAATGTCTATTTAAATGTTCAAAGTCTCTTAGCCATGGGCTCCTATAAAATAAAAACCAAGTTTTATGCTTTCTTATTCCAAAAGGAAAGAATTTGGGTATAGGAAAGAGTAAAGCCCAAAAGGGTAACTCAGTGTCCAACATCTGAGACTCAGGATCTTCTAGGTCCAAAAGCTCTGCAAGCTAGCTCCACTTCTCCAACTTGGCCGTCACAGCTTACAGGCTCAGACCAGCTC
Organism: Mus pahari; assembly: GCF_900095145.1. Lineage (NCBI taxonomy): Eukaryota > Metazoa > Chordata > Mammalia > Rodentia > Muridae > Mus > Mus pahari. The sequence goes on from NC_034592.1 coordinate 113,047,977, forward strand.
TGCCCAGATACCTGACCCTGACTTTGGTGGGCATCCTATAGTACTAGGATCTCTAATATCCTGGGGTCTACACTGCAAACAAGGCTGTACCTCCACTAATGACCTCTTTTTTGGAACTCTGACTTTGACACATGTACTAAGCCTAAGCTCAGCTTCTCTCTATGACCTGTTCAGTCCCAAAAGCTTTCATGCTGTTAAAATTGACATTTCGTGATGGACTTGCATGTTACCAAGTTCAGCTGCCAAACTGAAGTGCAGCCACGGCCCCTCTGGACCACAGCATCTGTGTGCTGACCTTGAAGAAATACTTCCCAGAAGGCCTTTCCTCAGTGATTCTGGTCTCTTACTATTCACAGCTGATTTTTGCGCCCCAGCTAAGTAGCATCCGTGATCCATGTAGAAGACAGGTTTTACACATTATACAGATTTTTAATGGAAAATATCATACAAACAGACCAGTAGACTCTGAAAATACACAAACCAGGCCTCTATTGTCTACATTTCTTTCAACATTCTTAGCTTATAAGCACCCGTATAACAGCCCACTACACTCTTATAACACAATAGTTTTTCTGACCCAAAGTTCTAAACCTTTCTATAATCACTCCAAAACAACCTGGTCAGGTCTGTCACAGCAATAGCCTACCCGACTGACATGCCAATTTAGGTTCTACTTTGCTTTCTGTGGCTGTGATAAATAGCATGATCCAAAGCAGCTCACGGGAGGAAAGGCTTTATTAAAATTTCAAATCTCCATCCATCATGAAGGGAAATCAGGGGAGGTACTCAAGCAGAAAGCTGGAGGTCGGAGCTGAAGCAGGGCCCATAGAGGGGTGCTGCTTACTGACTTGTAGGGAAAATATTATCTTCACATAAAGAGTAGCTCAATTCAAATATGTAAATGTGAAATTTGAATATGTATTTATAAATATATTAGCTTATTATATTAGTTACTTTTCTGTTGGTATGACAGATTCCTGTGACCAGGGAACTTAGAGAAGGAAGAATTTATTTGAACTTATGGTTCCAGAGGGTCAGAGTTCATAATAAGGAAAGGCATGGCAGCAGGTAGCCTGAGCAGGAGAGAAGAGAAATATTTTCTTTTTTTCTTTTTTTAAAAGGAAACATCAAATTTAATTTAAAGAAAAACAACCTGAAAGTAACTGCAAGAACAACGGGCAAACCAACTCCCAAGAAGAACAAGGCGGTCACACTGACTGGAGGGCTGGAGAAAGGGACAGGTCATTTAGCCGGAGAACTTGTGAGTTGCTTGCAAATGAACTTCTTTGCGGGTAGAGGGATCCTCGGGTCATTCCTGACTATCAGGATGCGTGTGAACATCTCACTCTGGGAGTGTCCTGTACATCTCAAGAGGCAAAGTCTCCACTTTCCTACACAGGATCCATCTTTTGTCTCAGCCAACTCTCAACGGAGGGGCAACTAGAATGACACCATCTCCCCGGACGAAGTGCATAGGGATGTTTCGTTTTATGGATTTATATATCTCTTCATATGTCTTCTTATCAATCTCTATCATCATCGTCACAGTTTCTTCTACATCTCCCAGGATCATATTTAAATGTTGATCATAAGCATGTAGTCTGCCTCGAAGCTCTCGGTCATTTCTCATTTTCACATAAATTCGCTCATCCAGACTGAGCCTGATCAGGTCCAGGGGCTCCTCTACAGTATTGGTGGTCTGTTGCTGATTGACATCGTCCGCCATGTTTCAAACGCTGCGCCCTTTCCCAAGAGAAACATTTTCAACGTGCTGAAAACAGCAGATGGCAAGTGGGACAACACTACAACTCCCAAAAGCCACCAGTGCCTAGTGAAACGTTTCCTTCAGCAAGACTCCACCTCCTAGAGGTTCCAGAACCTCCCCAAGCAGTGCCACTGTTAGGGGACCAAGTCTTCAAGTGCCTGAGCCTGTGAGGGACATCCTCATCCAAATCACAGCTCTTATAAAGCAGAGGACTTCCACAAGGTTTTTCGTACATCCATAGCTTTGATTATTCAACAGTGTGAGTTTTAAAGAATTGTCTTTATTATTGCATCATTCATTTATTTGGGGGTATACACATGTGCCGTTGAGCTCTTGTGGGTATACACATGTGCCGTTGAGCTCTTGGGGGTATACACATGTGCCGTTGAGCTCTTG
>NC_034592.1:113051009-113058664 GCF_900095145.1 Mus pahari
GGGTATACACATGTGCCGTTGAGCTCTTGGGGGTATACACATGTGCCGTTGAGCTCTTGTGGCAGTCAGGAGACAATCCAGGAAAGTCCATTTTCTCCTTTTACCTTAGGAATCCTAGGGACTGAACTCCGGCCATTCTGCTTGGCAGCCTTTCCTTACTGAGTCATCTCATTGGTGTGTGTGTGTGTGTGTGTGTGTGTGTGTGTGTGTGTGCATGCACACACTTTGAGGCAAGAGCTCCTGTGTCCCAGATGGCCCTTGGGCTTGCTGTATAGCCAAAGAATGACTCATCTAATCCACGAGCATGGAAGGACTTGACATCTTCTAGTGTCTCTGACTTCTTAAGGTGTTGTACAGGCCCTTCACTTCTTGATTGGGTACAGCCTAACATCTTCTTGTTCTTTTCCTTTGAGCTATTGTGAATGGGATTTTCCCCCCCTAATTTGTTTCTCAGCATATTTCTTGTCATTAGCATATTCAAAAGTGATTTTTGTCTTCTCTTATTTTGCTGAAAGTGTTCAAGAAATCTAAAAGTTTTCTGGCGGGGTCCTTAGGACCTTTTTAGCATAGGAGCAAGCCATTTACAGACAGGGATAATTTGACTTTGTCCTTTTTTCACTCTGGTTTTTGTTTGTTTGTTTGGTGGGAGACTTTTCATAAGTGTATCAGCTTCATTGATTGTCATGGTTGTTTATATATTCTTGATTTAATTTTGGTAGGTTGTATGTATCTGGGAATTGATTAATCTAGGTTTTTCAGTCTTCAAATTTCTCCCCAAGGATTCTGTTCACCCAAATGAAGCTCTAGTAACTTCCCTCTTTATCTCTGTTTTATCAATTGGGGTCTTTTGTCTCTCACTTTGGTTAGATAAGTTAGGTGTTAATTTTTGTTTTAGTTTCCACTTTATGAACGTCTACTGTGGTTTTTATTATTTCTGGCCATTAGTGACTTCTGTGTTTGGATTGTTCTTCATTTCTCTAGGATCTAGAGGTTCGTTATCGGGTTGTTTGAGAACTCTCTGGTACCCTGTTCTTCCTGTTAGTGCCGAAAGCTGTAAACTTGCCTTCTGGAACTGCCTTTGCTGTATGCCGTCAGTCTCACTGGATTATTGGATTTTTAAATTTTTCTTGTTTGATTTCTTTAACTAGCCACTGTTCATTCAAGAATATGTTGCCCATAGGGCTGGAGAAATGGCTCAGTGAGAGCACCAGTGGCTAACCTAGAGGCTCCGGGATCAACTCCTAGCACCCACATGGCAGCTCACAGTTGTCCGTGACTCCAATTAAAGGGATCTGAAGCCCTCTTTTGGTTTCCTCAGGAACCAGACACACGTGCATTTCCCAGACATACATGTAGACAAACCATCCATTAAAACAAAAAGTATATTGTCCCACTGCCATGTATCTATGGTTTCCATGGTTTTTCTTTTATTTTTGAATTCTATGTTCATTGCACTGTGATTCAAAAGATTATTATTATTATTATTATTTTAAGATTTAGCAAGACTTTATTTGTGGCTGTTAGGAACATACATGAAATCATTTTGTATAACTTGAAAACCATTTTGTGTGACTTAGAATAATGTAGAGCATGCAAGCCTGCCACCTGGCAGCTCAGAGTGGCAGCAGGCTCCAGGGCAAGCTCTGATAAACATATCAGATAATGATCCAGTCGAGACAGCTCAGATATGAGCCAAGCCCAAGACAGGCTTCAATACGCTAATGAACTATCCCCAAGATGGCATTGATATGTTACTGAACCAGTTCTAGGCTGTGAGCCCCAATAGCACGAAGCTACTGCTAAACAAAATAACGTAAGTTTTGGAACTTTAGAAGTGACCCCGAGCTTCACACGGCCATGTCCCTGAGATATGCCATCTCAAGTCTCTTCACACTCAGTCTGTTGCCGAGCTGCCTGTCAGCGCTGCAGCTCTCAAGAACCTTCTGGATCTCTGCCAGAGTCGTTCTCCTGACTTGTCCCCGCTGAGGGATTCCACAGAGGATGTGGGTTGGGTCTACTCCCCAAACATCCTCACTGGAGAAGATTTACCCAGTAGGACCCTGAATCAGCCAACTGTTCGCTGCTTGGTGAGATGTCTGTTAAACTTTTATACCAGCATGGGGTTATAAGAAGTGTTTGTGTGAATTAAGTGAGAATACACTGTGGACATCCCGGCTGCTGAGCGCCTCACAGCCCACTGATGGTGCTCTCTACGGTGGCCTAGAACACTATCCTCTTTAGAGACGTTTCACAGGCTGTTGATGTTATGAGGAAAAATCACCCAAGAGGTCTGAATAAGTCAAATTAAATGGAGCTTTTATTCTCTGCTTTGGATTGTCCCAGGGAGTGTAGTAGTAAGACGCAGCCCAAACCTCTAATTTGCTCAAAATTTTAAAGACAAAAATCAAACTTGTGCGACATACATAGAAAGGTAGCTGTGGAGAATCTGCAAGAAGCAAGCAAGCCAAGTATTTGCAGAAGTGGAAAGATGGTAGTTAATTCTCATAACCTTGAACTCAGGGACACATTATATAGAAGTTTATGGCTGGTTTATGTGACCAGTGAATTTTATGGTGGGCCTACAAGACCAGTACAATTTATGACCAGTCAACACAATGAGAGATAAGTTTACTCAAGCTAATTTTAGCACTTAAAAGTATTCCTGAATACTTTCACAAGATGGTATAGCTATAGTCCAGTAGGTCACTACACTGAAAAATAGATGTGTATTCTGTTTGTTAGACGCAATATTCTGTAGATATCTGCCATGTCCATTCAATCTATAATGTAATTTAATTCTTAGGGGTTTTGTTGACTTTTGGTTTGAATGACCGACCTATCTAGGGATGAGAATGGGTAATTGAAATCATTCATTATTATGCCAGGATCAGTATGACAGTCAATGTTCATTAGTATTTACTGTATGAAATTGGGCATCTTAGTATTTTTTTGAGCCACAAGTACGCATTTCTTTTTATTTTTGTTTCCACATTCTGCTACTTATCAAAAGCACACATCCTGATGACAAAAGGCAACACAGCCTACTGAAGTAGCGCTTCCTGATGCTGAGCACTGTGTCATGTGGTTATCTTGCTTCTTATTTTTAAAATAATAATAATAATAATAATAATAATAATAATAATAACAACTCTTTAATCTTTTTTTACAGTCCAGTCATTATTCCCCTCCTGGTCCACCCTCTGACAGTTCTTCATGTATTCTGCCTGGTTGGTAACTCAGTGTCTGAGAGATCTTGAGGGTCCAGGACAAGACTGCTGGTCTTCCAATGGGGCTGTCGCCTCCTTCTTAGCTTCTTCCATCCTTTCCCTAACCCAACCACAGGGGTCTCCAGCTTCTGTCCATTGGTTAGGTGTAAGTGTCTGCATCTGACTCTTTCAGCTGCTTGTTGGGCCTCTCAGAGGGTCACCATTCTAGACTTCTGTCTGTAAGCGCACCACAGCATCAGTAATAGTGTCAGGCCTTGGAGCCTCCCCTTAAGCTGGATCCCAATTTGGGCTGGTCACTGGACCTCCTTTCCCTCAGTCTCTTCTCCATTTTTGTCCTTGTAGTTCTTTTAGACAGGGACAATTCTGGGTCAGAGTTTTTGACTGTGGGATGGCAATCCCATTCCTCTACTTGATGCCCTGTTTTTGTACTGGAGGTGGACTGTACCCCAGTTCCCTCTCCCCACTGTTGGGCATTTCATCTAAGGCTCTCCCTCTGAGTCCTGAGTGTCTCTTACCTCCCAGGTCTCTGGTACAAGAGTCCTAGTATTTAGTGCATGTATACATACAATTGTTATTTCTTATTGATGGATTGTTCTTTCAATAATACATAGCAGCCATCTTTACCTCTTCTATTAGTTTCAGTTTGAGAACAATTCTTATCAGTTATCTAAAGAGCTATATTAGATTTTTTTCATCTTTTCCTTCATTTGATCAGTTGACTCTCAGTCTGTGGATGTCTTTAACATTGGAAAGTGTTTCTTAGATACAACAGATCACTTAATACAGTCTTTTAATTCTATCATTCATTCTGCATTCTTTATTGGTTAGTTGAAGTTATTTGAAGTAATCATTGCAAGATATTTACACTTCCTGTAATTTTGTCAGTTGTCCTCTGGTTGATTAGATTATTGGCATTGAGGCTCTGCTGGTGTTAGACATGAGGGATTCCTTCTGAGCTCTTCTTGATAAGTTGTTTATTATCAACTTGGAGACAACTGAGAAGAGGGAGCCTCAGTTGAGGAGCTGACATCAGACTGTCCTGTGGGCATGTCTGTGGGACAGTTTCTTGGTTGATGACAAATGTAGGAGGGCTCAATGACTATGGGTGGTGCCGTCCCCTAGGTTGGTGGGTCTCAGGGTATGTAAGAAAGCAGGCTAAGCAAGCCAGGAGGAATAAACTGGTGAGCAGCACCCCTCCACGAGAAGCAAGCCAGTAAGCACCACCACCTATGGCCTCTGCATCAGCTTCTGTTCCTGTTCCTGCCCTAGCTTTGTTTAGTGATGGACTTATTATATCTGCAATGCAAAATAAACCCTTTCCTCCCTAACTTGCCTTTGGTGTCATGGTGTTTTATCACGGCAATAGAAACCCTCTTTAAATGCTCTAAATTATATCTCCAGACCCCTTGTGATGGAAGGAGGGAACTGACTCCTAAAAGTGACCTTCTGACCACCACACACATGTCATGGCAGATGTGCACTCCTGCCCCGTGCATGTATGTGTGCACATAAACAAATGGGAAAAAAAGAAAATGGTAACATCCTAGACACATCTGCTTTCTGTTCACGTTTTCTGTAACCTTTTTAAATCCTTATTTAATTTTGAAAATGTTACCTTGTCTCGGTCTGCTGAAGAACTAGAAGAGAGGAAAACTTTTGGTTTGCAAAACTTTTGGTTCTAAGAAATTTAGTATCACAGGCTTTACCTTTTCACTATTCTTAGTCTTCAAGATGAAACAGATTGGAAATAGACTCAGAAGGAAACTGGAGAACAATTTGATTGGATTTTGAGAGGATCAAAAATAACAAAGTAGGCAAGCTGGAGATCTTGGTATGTGCTGGGAAGAGGGAGCTGGATCAAAGGAAGATAGGGAGTGAAGGCTTTCTGAATTAGAGGTCAGGATTTCTGAGCTAGAGGTCAGGAAGCCACGCAGGCTGAGCAGCAGAGGTCTACAGGCATCTGTGAACTTGAGAGCCGGACTTGACTTCAGAGAGCGAAGTGAGACCATCCGGAATGCTAGAACAGTTGTCGGATTTTAGCCAATCTCCAGAAATCAAAAGGAGATTAAAAAGGGAGGAAATGAAAAAGAGTTATGACTTGGGAGAACTCAAAAAGCTCACAAAGAAGGCAGCTTTGGCAGTGAAGGTTTGCAAGCATTTGTCACTGAGACAGGGGCCTCTGGGATAGGCACTTAAATACACACCTCATTAAGGGGATGGTTATTTTTCTCCTTAACATTGTCTTCAAGTGTATCATTTCTGGAACCAGTGGCTTAGGGGGCGTTTATTTTCCTGTCCAGGTGATTGACAGCCCAATTTTGATGAACACTTAACAGAGGAATAAGTAATATGTCTTTGTAATCTTAGAATGTTTTGGCCAACCCAGTGCCAGAGGAGATTTAGATCTCATTTTTCTGACTGAAAATTATATAACAGAGCATACTCAAGAGAATTACAAAATAACAATAAAGAAATACAACCCTGAAATAGTCATACTTTACCAAGAGGAGCTTTTCTTCTCTCCACAGGATTCAACAAAACTCCACCACTGCTGCCTTCCTCCACAACATGTAGTTTTTCCAATTCTAAGAAGTTCCCCTGGTGGAATGGTCTCCTTCCTTTGAATTAGCATGTTACCAGGGACACAGGAGGTGGGGTCTAAAGCTGATTATGAGAGCCAGGCCAACTCAATGACTTCTAAGCCTGCTAATGTCTGACCGCTCACCTAACAGGGCTAAAGTAACAAAGAGGAGCCGGGAACACCATGGAGCCAGGCAAGAGGAAGGCAACTGGAATGCAAATGGAGCACCTCCAAGGATGAGGAGACAAGCGGAAGGAAGAGAAGCAAAAGCAAGAGGTAGGTTCACTGTGGTGATAGACAGTAATGCTTGTGAATTAAATCCAAATAAGATTATATAGTCCTCTGTTTAGAGGAAAATAGAGGGTGGGGGAAAACAGAAGGACTGGACAAAGGTCTATCATGCTTGAGATAGTACCATATGTGTTTTTAAGGCAAGAGCAAAGCTCATACTTCAGCAGCCTTCACAGGTTAGGCTGGGCCACCAACCCCGTACGTCAATTAAAGGGCTGAGCAGTGCCATAAAGCACAAAGAACGCATTGATTCAATGTGGCTACATTCAGAGGAGGGACAGATAAAGGAGTCCAAGTGCTCCAGAAGTTTCCTCATGAGGTTCTCACATGAGGTTCAAGTTTGAATAGAAGTTGGAAGACATGTAATTAAGCAGTCTGGTTGAGGTGAGGTGCCGCCCTTCAATCCATCATTGTCCCAACTCTGATTGAGTTGTTGAGATGTCCTGCAAGGTTTGGATCCTGAGATCCAAAGTAACTCAAGAGAAGTTAAGGACACTAACTCATCTCTTAGACTTTAGCCCAAATAACATATGCAAGGTAAAGATAGATATGTCAGTTTTTTATCTTGCTGTTATTTTGTGGGCCAGTGAGGGCTTGAATGAGAATGGCCTCTGTAGACTTGTATATTTGAATGCTTTGCTCCAAGTTGGTGGAACTGTTTGGGAAGGATTAAGAGGTGTGACCTTCTTGGAGGAAGTGTGTCACTGAGGGTGATCTTTGAGATTCCAAAAACCCACCCATTCCCAGTTAGCCCCCTCTCTCTGCTTCTTGGTTTTGTCTCAACATGTAAGTTCTCTGCCATTGCTTTGGCACCATACCTGCCTGCCTGCTGCCATGTTCCCTGCCATGATGGTCATGGACTTACCCTCTGAAACTGTAAACAAGCCCCTGTAAACGTTTACTTTTGTAAGTTGCCTTGGTCATGGTATCTTTTAACAGCAACAGAAAAGTAACTAAGACAGGGCCCAAGTGAGGAGCCAATGCTTTTTTAGCAAAAGCAGCTTTTAAGCATCTGTTGAAATAGTCCCTGTCGGGGGTGTATTTTAACTTTTGTAAACTCGTACATTTGTATGTCATGAGAATGATTGGAACATCGGTTAAAGCTGCATTCTCAGTTCTTCTCTCCTATCATAGCACCAGCCATGGTGTTCTGTAAAAGGAGAAAGTTGCTTTCTCCTTCCCTCCCCTGCCCTCTAGTCTGACATAGCCTGCAAGACAGTTTTGATGCAGCAAATGCTGGAGAAAGCCATATATATTAGACCAGGACTTGGGAAAAATGATCTTTGAGGCCTCTTCCTACCTCAGAGACCTATTGTGATACTTTTTTTCCTGACCAGTTGTGCACATAAAGTTTCTGTGTTGATTCTGAAATGTAGTCTGTGTTCTGCTTGCCCACACTTAGGTGGCAGGGCACAGTGACTTCCTCAGCAACCCTTTTCTCCAGAACTAGAGTCCCCAGTTATAACGGTGGATATGTGTCTTCTTCTTTTTAGCAATATCATTTTACTTCTTGGATTCTGAGATGTTATTGATACACATACACACACACACACACA